>NC_071387.1:198802699-199106605 GCF_022682495.2 Desmodus rotundus | reverse complement strand
TTAAGCCAGGGCAATCACCAGTCTGCCAAAACAATCTTGAGCCCGTGCTTTATTCTCAATATACCCACTAAGCAATCAACAAATATTCCTGAGCACCTGCTGTGTGCCAGGCACTGGGAATACAATGCCGTATAGCTGTGCTCTTTCCCCTGAGCAGTTTGTCTTTTATCACGAAATTTCCAGGGGATCTCTGGAAATCGTCTTTGATCTGTAGTTAAGGGACACTGCTGCAGGTGTCCAGGAACATCCTTCACTGGTTGTGGGAGGGAACTTGAACTCTGTGCACAAGTGAAATTCAAATATAAATACTGTTGTCTGAGGCACTGGGATGGGGGATGGGGTGGCATGGAACCTGAGAGAGAAAAGTCATCATGAGTGAGAAATGGGCCCAGCAGTTCAGAGAGAACAGCATGGTCGGGGTCTGGATGTTGGGGAGAGAGGGGTTCCGGTTTGGTATGAAGCCCTTTGACCCAGACAACGGTCCCTCACCTTCCATGAGGGTTTACTTCATTCTACCATGTACTATGTAATTTGCATGTCTCTTTCTCTGTCTCTAAGTCTCTTAATGACAAAGCAATTAACATTGAAATAGTAACTTTTGTCTTTTCTCTTACTCCAAATGAATGTTTATTCTCTGACTCTTAGAAAATAATAAGCAAAATGAAGAAACAACCAGTTAGTATAGGGTGTATAACTTTCAAAGAATATATAGAGATCTAAATATATAGAGAGAAAGAGAGAGATGCATACATATTTACATACTCATACACACAAGAAACAATCACATAAATGGATAATAAAATGCACTATAGACATACTGCTTTGTTTTCTAGCTAAAAGTAACTGTAATATATTTTTTCTATCACTACATATTTATCACCATCATTTTGAATAGCTTCATAGCAATATATGTTACAGATATGCCACAATTTATTTAATTGAATTTATTACTATTGGACATTATCCCCAAGTTTTTGCTCAAACATACTTTTGGAATAGACATGGAACAGAAAGCGTGATTTGATGAACCCTGGCAAACAGGCACAGTTGTAACAACCATCACAATCACAGTGTAGAACATTTCTGTCACCTCACAAACTTCTCTGACACCTCTTTGCAGTCCATGCTCTCTCTCCATTCCTTGGCTCCTATTACCAGTGACCCGTTGCTTTCACTATCATAGCTTTGCCATTTCTAGAATGTCATATAAATGACATCGTTCGTATGTGGTATGTGGAGAGGCTGACTTTGTTACTTAGCATAATTCTTTACAGATTTATCCATGCAGTGTGTTTATTAGTCATCTGTTCCTTTCCATTGCCGATAGTAAGTACTCGATTGCACAAGTACGAACATATCACAAAACGTTTATTCTATGTACCATTTGATAAATATTTTCATGTATTTGGGTTTTTCTTGAGTGAATATCTAGAATCTTACTTGCTGGGTCATATGGTAAATGTATGTTTATCTTCATAGGAAATCCAAATTTATGAGCATTCCAGCTGCCCCACATCCTTGCCAGCCCTTGAATATGGTGAGTCTTTTTGATTTTAGAAATTCTAGAATTCTAGAGTATGAGTGGGAGTATTAAATTATGGTTTTAATTTGCATTTCCCTGATGCCTAATGATGTTGAGAATCTTTTGTCATCCATATATCTCCTTAGGTGAAGTGTCTGTTCAAAAAATCTTTGCTCTTTTTGTTGTTTGCTTCTTAATAAATTTTAAGGGTTTAACAAATATATAAATATGATTAAAATCCTTGGTTGGATATATGTTTTGCAAATATTCTCTCATATAATAGTCTGTGGCTTGCCATTGCATTTTATTAATGCTGCCTTTGGAAGATCAAAAGTTTTAAATTTTGATGAGATACAATTTTTCAGCTTTTAAATACTTTATGCTTTTTGTATCCAATTTAAGAAAACTTTGCCTAACCAAAAGTTACCAAGATGTCCTCCCATGATTTCTTCTGGGAATTTTATAGTTTACTTACTAAAACTATATTTTGTTCCGTGATCCAATCAAGTTAATTTTTGTACATTGGAGAATGTAAGAGTTGAGAAATTGTTTTTCTTTCTTGCATATGGATATCCAGTCATTTCAGTAACATTTATGAAAAGATTTTTTTCTTCCATTGAATTACCTTGGCACATTCATTGAAAAAAAATGGATATATATATATATATATATATATATATATATATATCCATACACACATATATATGTAGAATTTTAGTTGTTTCTTTGATCTATATCATTTTCTTTTTACTAATGTTATAGTAAGTCCTGAAATTAACTTTGGTTTTTTTCAAAACTATTTTGGTTATTTTAGTTTCTTTGCATTACTACATACATTTGAGAATCAGCTTGTCAATTTCTAAAAGGTGTCTGCTGGAATTTTTTATTGGAGTTTCATTGAATCTATAAAGTATTCAGAAAGAATTGATATCTTAACCTTATTGAGTACTTTGATCCATGAACATGGTATGTCTCTCAATTTGTTATGTCTTTTTAAATTTTTTTATCAGTGTTTTATAGTTTTTTGTGTACAGGTCATGCATATATTTTGTTAAGTTTATACCTAGGATATTTATGGTTTTGATGCCATTGTAAATGAATTTTTTTTAGATTTCCATTTACAGTTGCTGCTAATTGATAGACTACAATTTATTTTTTAAATATTGACCTTTTATACTGTGAACCTGCCAAACTCACATATTAGTTCTGGTTCCTTTTAGGTAGATTCCTTAAATTTTTCTATAATCAAGTCATCTTTAAATAAAAAAAGTTTTATGTTTCCTTTCCAACTGTATGCCTTTTATTTCATTTTCTTTCTGGGAGAGAATAGGGCATGTACTCTAGTCTCTCTGGAATGGCTTTAGTGAAAAAAGAGACAAGTGGCTTTGTTTTTTTCATTGGGGTTAGAGAGTGGGACCAAGATAAGTGCTACTTCCAGCCAACATATGATGCATGGTTTGGATATTCTGCCAGTGCCAAGGAAGAGAGTGTGTGGGCCTTCTTATGGCTTACTCAGTCGTGGGGCAAAAAAGGGAAGGAGTAGAGAAAGGGCTTAGAAGCTGTCAGAGGTTAAACATAAAAACTGGAGTCAGATTCTTTATTGTAATTTGATTTACTAAAATAATTTCAAAGAAATTGGACCACCATCAATAGGAATTTCAAAAGTTGATGGTCTAGGAGCAAGATGACTACATTGATTTGTGATTTTAATTTCATCTATGCAGCCTATAGGACCTTTAAGGAATTTAATAACATGGACAACAAGAAAATCATACTGCTAGCAGTGTGCTTTCAGCTGTAAACTCAGTCCTACCACCTAAAGACCCTTCCTCTGCTTAGTCATCTTTCATCTGGCTTTATTTTAAAGAGTGGGCCTAATTTCAGACAGTTGTCAATTAGGTCACCAATTCTTTTTTTTTTTTTTTAATCAAGCCAAACCATTACTGATTGATTGGTTGGGCATCTAATATTTTATTTTTCATATTTTCATGCAGACTAGAAGGACTGGTATCAGAGTTGATTTTACCCGTCACTTAACGGGTCTTCAACAACTTGATTTCCTGCTGCTGTTAACAATCATGTCACTCCTCTCTCCTCCCTCTTCTCACGTAAATTCAGAGATCTCAGCACTTCCGGCAACTCCGTCATTCCACATTTGAAACTAGCCCATCACTTGCATTCTTGAATGTCCTCCAACCAAATTACTGAAAGAATGTATTCCTGAGGCAATTGCTCTGGAGATTATACTGATTTTGCCCTTTTCTAGTGGCAAGTGTTAGGACCATGGCAATTATGACTCACTGGAATAAAAAAAAAACTACATCAAATTATGCTCAGGACCTAGGTGCCCAAGCTGTCTGGGGTTTGCCATACTTATAATGTTGCAGGAAGAAGGTCTTGCTTTCTCAGCCACCACTCGTCCAGTGACATCCCTCTCTAAGCTGTCTGTCTGTCTGTCTGTCGGGCCTGCTCAAGGAATACTGGAGATTTCATGCATTCATTGGGGTTCTTCCTGGTTGCTGAGGGCGCCAGAGACCGTGTGTCCCCTCCCACTTCGGTTAGCCTCTGCACTAGGACATGCACTAAAGGGAGGCGTCTCTTTCATTAGTAGGGAGGTTAGCAATTAATTCCCTGACCAGAGAGCAAATAACAGTAAAACTGTGAATACCTCAACTTTCTCTGCCCTCCATAAACAAAATGTTTAGGAACTATATACCTTCAAGAACTTAGAATCTCATTGGGGAGGTAAAATGGGTACGTGCCTGCAAAAAGAAGTTCTCAGTGTGAATTAAGAATCCTTAGAGGGAAAGGAAAAAAGCATATAACATAAAATTATTAAATAATAAGTGATAACAATGACATTCACTCTATGTGCCAGCTATTATTCTAGTATACTATACTCTGCAATAAATTACTACCTTAATAATAATACTGATAATAGCTAACATTTTTTGAGCACTTATCATATGCCAGGCTGTATTAGGTACTTTAGTAGACTACTTCATCATTGTTCATTTAAGTGCTGTTACCACCTTTATTTTTAAATGAGGAAACAGGCTCAGATGGATTAAGCAACATGCCCAAGGTTCCGTTGCTGATGAGTGGCATAGCTGGGATTATGAGTGTTGGAGTTCTATGTTCCCTCTTCTGTGTGATTATTCTGCAAACAAATAAATGCCTACAGGAGTTTGAGCTGGGGTGGCAGTCAGAGAAAGCTTCAGAGAAGTACAATCCATATGAGACGGCTGTGAAACACAAGTTCCAATTTGCAAAGTGGACGTAGTAGGGAAGAAGGGACCTGGCCTTGCAGGTAGAAGACATAACGGACAAAGGCTCTGTAAGCGCTGTTTTCTCTCATCTGTGGGCTCATATCCCCAGGGCCCCTGCCTGTTTGCACATCTCGCACAGGCACATGAACTATTGCTCTGTGCGCTCACCCTCTAGCTGGCCCATCCCATGGCATGGCAGAGGGAAATTACAAACACAGGTGCTTTTCAAGCTTCTGCCCGTGTCATGTCTGCTAACTTCCTACTAAGTAAAGCAAGTCACATGGCCAGAGTTGTAAGGCTTGGACAGGTGAAAAATTGGGCCTATTCATGTCATCGACCTGCTGTAATGCTGGAGATCATGCCCACTCTCACTCTTCTGTCTCCCGGTAATTAGTGCGATAATTACCCTATAATTACTCCATTATCCTATACCTTCCTGCCTTACATGGAAGTTGAATTGCTGATTAGAAGGTTTGGGGCTGACAGATCCAGCCACTTCTCCATGGGCAGAGTCTCCCTGCACCGACAATGTTAGAGTAGGAGTTTGCCTTGTCACGATGTGTGTGTTCATGTCCTGGGGTTGTGATGACCCGTCAGATGCCAAGTTGAAGAGTTTTCCTCAGTCCAGTGGTTATTAAGATTCTGGAGGACCAGGATTCCATTCTGATAACAAAGCACGCACTGAGCCTTACATGACACTAGTGGTATCAGGCTGAGGAAATATGTAATAGCAGTTCTTCTGAATTCAGTCCACATGTTTAGACTCATTTATATTTTATTAAGCCCAATGATTTCTGTATCTATTTACATTTCAAAAATAGTGGCACTTGCATGTGTGAGATGTTACATAATCTATAGATAGTGCTGTTTGTGCACGTGGGTTCTATGATTCCCTTCCAAGAAAAAGCACACACATGTGAACACGTGCCGATTTGCCTCCTACCCTTAGAAACAGAATATTCATATTACACATTTAACAAAACACCTCCCGGTAAATGCAGGGCTGGAGTTGCACTGGGAAGCCCATCAGAGCTGGGACGGTCTCTTAGGAGGGGCAGAAGGCGGTAGCATCTTCCCTGCTTTCTACCAAGGCTCTTGACCGCACACAAGACAAAGACCTAACTCTTCAGCCAAAGATTTGAAACCCTCCCAAATTGGGCATAAACCTCTCTTTCTAGACTTTTCTCCCAAATTTCTTTTACAAAATTATCTCTTCTGTCAACATACATTTTTCTCATTTCTGTTTTTGCTTTATAGGAAAGACCCTCTCCATGCTGTGCGCCGGGCTGTCCTTCAAGGTCAGGAGCCATTTCTGACGTGGTCCTTAGCTTATCTTTGACTTCTTGGTCCCATCCATCTTGTTTCTTAACTGTCTGATATTTGACTTATTTTGATTTATTTTGGTTCAATTCGGTTCATAGTTACTCAGCACTTTCAGAATACTGCACACCAGGCTGGGCCCCACAATTACAGATTTGTGGGAAAATCTGTAATTACAGAAAACTCTGTGTTATTCTGAGACTCAGTTATTTTTTAACGCATTTTAGACCCTTAACGTTATTGCAAACACCTTATTTTTATATATTCTACAGCATAAAGCAGATAGAAATGGTTTAAAAATACACTTTGAATTGAAATAATAAAAAGAAAGCCACTAATGAGATTTTTCCCCCAAAGGGACTATGTATTGAGGGTCTTGAATCTTAAAAAGGCTGATTTCTGCAACTTTAGAATATTTTCCTCTGACAGGCAAAGGGGCTGATTAGAAGACAACCAAGCCTAGTGTTGGCTTGACATTGAACCTGGACTATTATCTGAGGAATTCACCCTAAGCTCAGGCAGATGGTAGAAATGCAAGAGATCTTTTATTAGGGCTTTCAAGAGAGACAGGTTGATCAAATAATCCCTCAGAGCAAGACCGAGGAGGGTCTGACACGTGGTAGGGGTTCATTGTGTTGATTGTACTGCATGCAAGCTGGCAGAACCAGAAAGGAAGTCACTGGATTGGGGGCTTAAAGAAGTGGATGCCTCAGTTAATTCTTGGCTCTGTCGCCTGTATGTCAAATTTTGGATTGTCTTTCTTCCATATCTTCTGTTGGACGGAAGTATGACAGACCAGAACCTCTCATTAATCCCCCTGTAGCTGGCAGAAGAGACTACCATGAGACATGCCCCCAAAGTATGCCTGTTGGCTTTAATTTTTCCACTGGAATGACCTCAGTAAGATCAAGTGACATCCCTGCCAATCAAAACTACAGATGTCAATGAAGAAAGCAGGACAAGTAGATGACACTCAGCACACACACCATCTCATTTATATCCCACCCCAGAGTGGTGAGTCCCACCAAGGCGCCAGAGCCCCACTGACAGGCATACCCACAAACACCCAGTGGGACGGCCTGCCTTGCTTTCTGAACTCATTTGTGACAGCTGCTGAGCAGTTGGAAAAAGAAAAGAAAAACTAACATTTCCATGTCCAATTAGTGAAATAGCTAAAACTGGAGCAAGGCCATTTGAAGTCACAGCCATTCCTGACTGTCTGTTGTCATGGTGTTCAAATGTTTTCTGTTGTTCCTGTGGCCTAGCAAAAATCAACAGTATGTTATTGTATAAAATGTCATAAGTCACAGCACTAAATAACGGCTGATTTATTTCTCTGCAATAGAACACCATCGACATAACTGACTGGTGGCCAATTTTGCAAAGGTTTCTGATTTTAAGTTTGCCCACTGATCGAGCAGAGGCTGCACTTTGCTTCATTAGTTACATTGGGGACCTTTGCAGTGTCATAGTGGGACTGATAGGAGAAGAGACCCAAATTCTGCATAGAATTCTATCACTTGTTAGTTAACTGTATAGCCTTCGACAAATTGCTTAAACTCCTCGAATGTCAGTTTTCTCACCTCTAAAGTGTGGGGAAGAGTAACTATGCAAGTAGAAAATGCCCTGAGATATTAACTGCTGTCCTGTTTTGTTTTCTATGTTATGAAAAGATGGAAAGTGTAAGAGGTAACTTTCCCTGTCTCTGACGTGCTCCCCACTCCCTACACCCAGGTCTTTGTGTCCTGTGCTCCCTGGTCTCGAAGGGAATTAATATTCTCTGCATATTAGGTTTCCCCAACCCAAAAGGTTACCACCATGCACAACTTTGTTTGGAAGTGGGAATTGCTGTGGAGAAGAACGAAGGAATTTTGTGGTGGCTAATGTTTAGCCCTCTCAGGTGGAACTATCCCAAATTTGATTTGAGTTTAAAAAATAAAAGAGTGTGATAATGTGTGCAGGTCAGTGATGTGGAAAACGCTCATCCCTGGGCATCTTTCTGTCGGAGTTCATGTAAGGACTGAAGTTAGTCTACCTGGGAGCACCTAGCCCAGTACTGACACATTGTCTGGGCAACAACTGTTGATTTGACTTTTCTCTGTTTGTTTGTACTTTACATTGTCTACATAAGAAAAGTCCAAACCTATAGAGAATTTTTCTAAGGGTTATTTGAGCCCCCTTTTCCTTTCACAGTATTCAGGAAAGGCCCATCAGTTGAGGCATTTGAAACACAAATATTTACCCAGCTTAGACCAGCTGTCAACAAACTGGGTTACTTTTACCCCTATTGGGCACAAAAGTTCTTCAAGGGTTTGAGTGAAGTGAGTGATATTTAGAGAATTATTTTCTAGATCCTAGATCTCCACCTTTACATGTTCCTAAACTTGATCAGCCCGAAGTGGATGCATTTCTAGTTCTCTTTCCCAAACTGCCCTTTTACAATCACTTTTCTATCACTTGGACAGAAGAAAGACACACCTCCCACCCGTTCTGAATCTTTATACATACTGTGTTGCCTCAGGCTGTAAAAACTCCTGGGGGATGCAAACAAAGGGACAATTTGAAATATTGGAATCTGCAAAACTCTCTTTAAGCAGAGAAATATGGGAGTCTTCTCATTTGTGTGTGTGTGTGTGTGTGTGTGACTTCTTTCTGTGTCACAGCTAACAGGCCTCAGAACTAAAGATTTTGATCCATTTGGGGATTGTAGTGCAAGTGTCTGACATTGAGCTATTAACTGCCATGGCATTCATTTCAAAGGCCATTTTGTCTTGGATAAACACGCTGCATGCCAACTGTAAGACACAGCGACTGGGAAAACAACCAGTTGAGGAATCAGGCCTCCCACGGAGCCCCCTGTCAGAAGCCCTTGGGTGACCTAGACAACTGAACACTTGATGGACCCTCATCCACTTGCCCATCCCCCAATTCCCCCTCTTTTGCTTCAAATTAGCCAATAATGAGTGACTCCACAAAACCCCAAACACGTCACCCTAGGACTCTTAACAAAAGCAGAGCCCAGGTGTGCTCCCTCCCTCTCTCTACTGTCAACCTCACTGTGTAGTTGAGCTGTTAGGTGTGCTGTGGACCCTCCAGGACTGTCATGGATGTCTGTTCATGACAGAGTCTTTCCTATAAGTCAATGGGCAATTGCTTGGCTAGCTGCCTGCTGAGCAGCCCGGCACCAAGGAATAGACAAGAGTCACACACAGTAACTGTGCTATTCACTCAGCTTTTAGTGAATGCAGATTCACTCAAAATAGAACATCAACATACATTAATTTTCTACTCACACACTAACAATCTAAGAGAAACATAACACATGCACACAGCAATCAACAGGGGACAGTAACCTGAGTCCAGAGTCTCAGTCTGCAGGTCCAGGGGAGAACGTGGTGGGCAAGGCAGTCGTCAGCATCTTACAATGAAGGTTCACCGGAGCCAGGTGGGCAGCAGGGCAGGCGAAGTCCTCAGTCCAGCAGGGCAGAGCCTCCAGTGGCCAATGTGAAAGGAGAGCAGTGTGGCATGGCAGTACTCTGGTGTGTGGAGCTTGACTGTCTGAGCAGTGGTCTGGAGCCTGCCTCAGGAATACCTTGAAAGTGGTGGACTCCACCCTTCTGGGTCCTTTTGATAAATGTCTTGGCACCCCTGATGGCAAGTATAGAATTTCCCCAGTAGCCTATCTATGGGTGGTCCTACTCTGTAGGACATGGCTATTCTGGTCACATGTGTAGATATCTTAGGTATGTCTCCTTGTCAGATGTGTCTACTCTGACTTAGTTTCCCTCTTGAACCAAAGTGTCATGGCTGACTGGCAGGCATTTTGGTTGACATGAGTGACTCCACTTTGTTTTATATACTTTGTGCTATGTTGATCGGACCAGTGTCATTTTATTGGTCCCCTTCTCCACAAGGACCCATGAGTAATAAATCTTGTTCCTCACAATTCCCTGCTGGTTTCTGCTGGAGTGTGTCCTGTGGTCCAAGAACCACAAGGGCTGGTACAGACATGGTATTGGCCCACAGTGGCCCAGGGCGGGAAGAGCCTGTGGGGGCTTGTTAGGAGTCATAGGGCCATGGCAAAAAGTCTCAGGCATTCCTGCCCAGCCTATCACTGTCAGTAGACTGGGACCAACACAGTAGGAATTTTATGAGTTCAAGTATACTGCAGAGTGGACAGGGATAATGAATTTTGCCTCACTCTTGAGGGATCATGGGGCAAAGTAAGGAGAGTAGCTACAGGAAAATATTAATATAAAGCCAATGGCCTTACTATCTTCTTACTGTCTATCACCTCGGCCATGTGTTTTCTCTTCCCTTTACTAGCTTAAACTCCATGGCCTGTCATAGTAACTAGCCCCTCTTATACACCATACACCCTCTGTCCCTCTATCACTTTGATGTACCAGCTTATCAAAACCATACATTTAGCCCTGGCCGGTGTGGCTCATTTGGTTGGGGCATCATCCCATAAACTGAAACGTCACAGATTCAGTTCCTGGTCAGGGCACATACCTAGGTTGCAGGTTCGGTCCCTGGTTGGGGCACTTACAAGAGGCAGCTGGCCAATTTTACTCAACTTACCTGGAGTTCTGGGAGTGGGGAAGATCTATAACATTCCACCTTGTTGCTTCTCGGTTAGGGTTGTTTTTTTGAAGCAACCTGGGCTGAATCTTCCTAGGCTGAGAATACTCTTTCTTCTCAGTTGTCTCCCTGGAAAGCTCGACTTTTTGTCCTATGGCAGGTGACGACTTGAAAGTCAGATCCTGGTAGGACAGGCACTGTCCCCATCCACACTGTCTTCTGTCTGCTGTTTCAGAGCTGCTGGAGTGACCTGGCAATTGGCCAGGTGAACCCTAAACTATAGACGCTGTCTGCCGGGCCAGACACAGGCCTTCATCCTGCAGACTTGGAAGAAGCTGATGACAAAGGCCTGCCAAGAGCGCTGTGACTGTAATTAAGGATCATTCATGTTTCATCTTTGTAGGCAGCTTATGATGTGGGTTCGGAAGTTGCTCCAGCAAAGAGTCCTGAATTGGAAGTCAAGAGCTTTGAAATCAGTTCTGGCTCTATTATCACTAGCTGTGTGACCTTGGGTGAGTAATTTAATCTCTCAGAAGTCTGAGTTTTCTCATCTGGAGAAAGAATTCTAATTTCGACCTTCCGATTCTTAAGGTGAACACTGCCAATCTGCATATAGTGTCAACGGCTAACATCTGAGTAGCACTTCATGTTTTACAAAGCTTTTCTTCAGCTGCCCTGCTGTGCAGACATGCTTAGTGTGATTTCCCCAGGGAAGAAATTCAGTCTTGTAGGATCAGGCAGATTGCCCAAGGTGTCACTCTTAATAAATAGCAGAAGTAGGACGAGAACATACGTCTTCTGTCTTTTCCCTGGTCTGAGCGAGTGACTAGGGCAGTCTATGGGATGTGAGAAAGGACACATAAGTAAAGCAGTGGGTGGCAGAGAGAAAACAGCAGAGAATTTGAATCCTTGACGACTAACTTTGAATTCAAGCTCTGCCTTTAGTAACTTATAGTCCTAGAATGGCCATTGTTTTCCCGCTTGGCAAGTGCAGGTAGGACTGGCAGTCATTGGCGCACACTCGTCCTACAGCCATATTGTTGATTAAAATGGTGATGGCTTCTGCACTGTTTGGTGAACAGCCACTGCAACTGACCCCCTCCTTTTGGATTTCCTCTTCCTCTGCCCTGATTCGGCAACAAAAGAGTTAATGTGAGGCTCAGCAGGGGGCATTAAAGACCTTTTCCATTTCCGGATTATGGTTGGTCCTAAGACGTATTGGTTGTTATTTTTAATATCCCCAATGATTGAGGGTAATAATGATAATATTCTTCCCAGTTTCAATGGGCTGCTATTTAAGACAATATAAAACAATGAAGATGATTAGTCAACTATAAGCCTGAAAGGCAGTTTTTTTTTTTGAGGTGTCATAGGACTTGGGCAAAAGAGTTCTGTGTGCAAAAAATAATGCATAGGATTTTACCTTAGTGGGACTTGTTGCCTATTAGCCTGCTCAAGACTGAGATAGTAAAGGAACTTACTTCACATTTTTGACTTTGAATTTTTGAATATTTGAGATTAGAACTCATGGCTTCCACATAATACACCTATTACACCTTCTGCTAATTTTGTGAGTCTTGGGTTTTGACCCTGGGTTTGTGGTTTTAGAAATCTCCACTTACTCTTGTATGGTATACCTTTCTACATAGAGGCTACACGGTTCCTACCCCAGGCGCTGCTTCAAGTCCGGGGATAGAGGTGATCAACTCCTTAGGGCAGGTTTGTCACAGAGCAGAGGTCTCTAAAGTTCCACTGTCCTAAAATACCAAGAACCAGGGACACATGACATGATCGATAACAATGAAGCTAATGATAACAGTTCTTTATACACGTGGAGGACTCTGCTGAATGTTGTACATGCTCTACTGGCCATGGTGCTCGACTCTCCGCCCGTTTCACCCCACGCAATTAGTCGAAGGCAGCGGTCCCCAGACGATGGCCTGCGGACCAGCCAGTCCCAGGTCCTTCCTTTGAAGACCCATGAGCCTGCAATATTTTTTACATTTTTACAGGATTGAAAAAAGAATATACTGCAGAGATTGTAAATGGCTTGCAAAGCTTAAAATCATTATTATTTTGCCTTTTACAGAAAAGTGCCAATACGTGGTAATCCCACTTTGCCTACTAGTAGGGGGATTAGAGTTAGGTGTGAGGTATATTAAACATCAAATAGTTATTAGTCCTAACCTGCTATTTTGGGATATATCAGTAAGCAAAACGATAAAATTCCCTGCCTTTGTATTTCTTCCATTCCGGTTCTAGTTAATGAGATATGTCTGTTGCTGCTTGATAAAGGTTTCTCACATTCAAGTCCACAGTAGTGAAAAAGATATTTCTTTCTATCTCTAGGTGTTTCTGTCATTAAATGTGATACTTCCAACTTCTGATCATGAGGAGAGCCAGCTCAAGGAGGAGTCAACACATCAAGAGCGAGGGGTAGAAAGTTAGAAAGAAATTAATTAAGCTGCTGAGTCAATCAACCTTGAAATATGCCATACCTAAGAGTTTCCAATATATCAGACAGTAAGTTTTCTTTGTTTAAGTCCTTTTAAATCAGAGTTTTCTGTTACCTGAGTTAGCTACCTATATATATCACTTAATTTAATCTTCACAACAACCCTATGGTTTACTTATTACTCTCATGTCATACAAATTACTTAATAGCATAGTCAACACTGCAAGTGAAGGAGCCAAGATGGGAACGCAGTCAAGTCTGTCTGGACCTCTCAGGCCTCTCTGGACTGCCCCTCTTCGGAATTTCTGAGATGGAAGAAGACGTAGAGGGAAAGGCAGGAGGTCAGTATGGGGACAGGTTTTATGTGCTGAGCCCGTGTCAACAACTGCAAGTCTGACTTCGCCCTCTTTCTTTAACGTAGAGCAGTGTCTCTGGACCCCTGTTCCACAATGAGAAGGCAGCATTGGTCCGCTTGCTGAGAAGTCATTATCCAGACAGTTGTGTTCGCGTGTGTGAGGAACTGAGCACTTTAATTCCCCAGGGAAGGGCGAATTTATCAATTTCTTTCCATTTCTCCCACCACCATTTAGATCACTTCTCACCTTGTCTACTTCAGCAACACACTCCCACCTGGTCTGTTCAGCCTGCTCTGGTCTTCCGATCTAATCTCCACACTCTAACTAGAGGATAAAGGCTAATGTTCAATATGGTCTGCGAAGCCTGTTCAACTTCATCTTTCTTTTCAAGCATTCTGCTTTCTCTGTTCTAGCCACACGGGCCTTTATCAGCCATTAACTTCTTTCTTTCCTTCTATGCCCAATGAATGCCTGTTTGCCCTTTAGATGTCTGCTCATGTTTTCCTTTTCCATGCGAGCCTTTTTAATTTCCCTGACTTGACTGACTCCTATCACTAGTTTCCACAGGGCCATGGCACCTGGCACAATTGTAGTTTTCCATTGGTTTGTGGGGTCATCTATTTAATCTGTCTACTGTACTGTATTTTATGCTGTAGGAGAACAGAGGCTGTATTTGTCAGCATTGTAAACTCAGTGCCTGGTACACAATAGGCACTCAAGATATTTGTGGAATGAATGTATAAATGTATGCATGACAGGCTCAGGGTGGATCAGTCCAAATCCCTGAGAGAAATACATGAGATCCTCACATGGAGCAATGGAGGAAAGTTTCACTTAGAAACTATTCGCACAGATACAAGTAAGCTTAAGGGAAACTAATACAGGATAGTGAAGCACCCTGGGGCTAGCAAAAATGGAGAGAAGTTGGTACCCCTAAAACTGAGCAAGTGAAGGGAAGAGTTTCACCCTAAAGATAATAGCTGTGGTTCTTGAAGAGAACCACTGGATAGGAACTGTGCCCATTATAGACAAACCTAGCCAATCTTTAGAACCTCTCTGGTGTCCAGCAATGCCAGAATTATAACAGCAAGAAAAATATCATTCACATCAACATTGTTTTTTCTATCTTGGCTTCCATCAAGTGTCCCCCCACTCCCATTGCATAAACCCAATTGAAAGACAGAGGGTAGAACACTAAATGATGTATTCCATAAAGACTGCTTTCCAGGGCGCAGAGGTTATTGGAAAATGGAGAAAATGCATATGGCAGGACAAATAAAAAATATCTAGCCATTGATCATTGGGCAATTCCATCTCATGCTTTTCTGACAAGAATTGCTAAGGCAAGTAATGCTAAAAGATAGCTTGAAAAGTTTTAATTTAACTTAACATGCAGAAAGGAACCACTAAAGTTTGAGAGTTATATAGATAAAGCTAAAAATGTTTTCTTATCATGGAAATACCACGAGAGGTGTGGGTTAATGAAAAGCATGTGAGATTTTTAGTTAGACATGAAATCAAATCATAGCTCTGTCACTGTCTACTTTGGTAGCCTTGGTTTGTGAAGTGAGGGTTTTAATTAGTATTATACCATCTAAGAGGGTTATTGTAGGAATCCAATGTCTAGCTCATAGTAGCTCGTCAGGAAATGATAACTGCTGTGACAAAGGTATGTAGTTATTACTTTCTAGGGCCTAGTGTTTCCAGTAGACAGTCTGTCTGGAGTGCTGGGGAGTCTCTCCCATTGGCCAAGATGGCAGCAGGGAGAAGTTCTTACCCTGAGCACATGAAGAGCTAGAAATGTCAATGGATAGTGCCTGAGCACAAAAAGCTAGCAAGATAATTGGATAGAGAAAAAAGCCCTGCACCCCACTTCTGGTATGAGATTGGGGGTGGGACCAGGGGAAGGCAGGCATATGCACCGTAGAAGTCAAAATGGTGCCAGAGGAGGTGCTGGACCAAAGAGGCCTGGCAGTCTAGCCTCGGGAAAGAAGGGATTGCTTAGGAAGTGGATCGACCCAAAGCATGTGAAACTCTTGGAAGTTAGTTTGTCATTTTGAGAAAGCACCTGGCCCACTCCATACCCGAGCTAATATAATCCCAGGGGAACAAAGAAGCTCTCAGACTTGTGACTCCTGCTCATGACCTGAACTCACGTGGTGCACTGGCCTGTTTTCTCCATGGACCATGTGGCTGCTAAGGCCTCCAGGAGGGAGCCTCTCTCCCTTGCCCACCTGGTCACGCAACCACAGGTGCATTTGCTTGCTCTTCCAGGAGAACATGACCTTGTGGCCCTAGTAGCTGCTTGGCCCATGGCAGTGCAAGTTCCACACACAGGCTCCAGGAGGGAACCTGAGATGAACAGCAGCCGGGAACGAGATAAGCTACCTAGATGGGGACTATAACTGCTTAGCAGCAGCCTGCAGCCTCCAAAGGACTGCACTTTAAGTTGGAGCAGGAACTCTGGGCGCTGGTTTTTTCTTGATCTTGCCGAGGAGATAGGTTTTGAGATAGGAGTCCACCATCTACCAGATCATGCAGCACCTGAACAAAACCACTTTCTTTTTGCACCAGCATCTGCCGCACAAACTTGGCTTTGTGGCGACAGGCAGCTGAACCTCCATTTTTTTTTGGTTTGACTACACTAGCACCATGATAAAGTTTCTCCCTGGGAGCTTCGTTGTGGTCTGGCAAGCAACAGGGGATGAAGCAATTAAAAACCAAGTAAGCCAGAGAATAATCAACTATCAATTTTGTATTGAGATCCACAAGGAAGACGCAGGTCTCAGCTTTGGCAGATCTGCTGAGTAACTGGATCACTCATCATCCTTGCCCTTACGGAAACTTACAGTCCTGAAAGCTAGAGCATTGTAGATTGTGAGAGTTGTATACGTCAGGGAACTACTGAGTCACTCAGCTACGTGCAGTTAAAGGGGCCCTTGAAGCCAATAAAAGCAGGAGCGGTTTAGATCTCCCTACTGGGTGGTTCTACCTCCAGACAGTGCTGACATCACACCACCCAGCTCACATCCATTGTGTAAAATGACAACGTTTCCCCCACCTAACAAAACCCGTTTGCTTACGTGGTGCCAAATGGTTCCCATAAACACCGACTGACAGATTAAAGACCACATTGTGCTTTTCTTTGCCATTGAGCAAAGGGCATTACTTTCCGTGTTGATAAGATCGGGAGGGAAGAATAAGGCACAATGGACTTTTATTTTAACCATTAAACACTCACAGTATCCCAAAGAATGCCCGGGGCTTTGTTCTTCTTCTCAGGGTCTCAAGGCTTCTGCCATTAGGAAAGTAAAGACACTTGGCTCAGAACTGATCCCCAGGGCATAGTGTTCCGGAAGCTCATTGGAAAGGAACTGAAAGGAGAGATGGAGAAGCAGAATTAGAGGGACCACAGGGCAAGCTGAAGTAATGGTGTTTCTGCCTGGAGCCCACTGCGAGCAATGTGGTTCTTGCTGTCAGATAGTTTGAAACATACTGACGGGGAGGGGCACATGCTAACAGAGCAATCAGACCAGCAGGGAAGACTCAGACAAGGCCCTCTCCCCCGCGCAGCCCTCCTCAGTGCACCTGTCCTGTGTTGGTCTCTTCCTTCACATTTTCTCCAAGCAAGTCTAGTACTTCTTCTATGCCCCCTCTCTTCACCCACTTTTATTAATACCTTGTGTTGTCTCAAATTACTCTTGAATTTGAGATTACATTGGACCAGGAATCAAGAGGCCCACTCCTAGCTTGAGCTTGGCTGTATATCTTAAAGCATTGCCTTTTAAAACTTCCAATTTTCTCAATGCTAAAGGCATATCTGTTGCAGTAGTGAACTGGTGAGAAGCCAGGGAAATACATGGAGAAGGATATTTTAAAATTTGGCTTAAAATTATTTACATACAGTGAAATGTACACACCTTAAGTATACACTTTGGCGAGTTTTAGAAATTATATACATCTGTGTAACCAACACACTAATTAAGATACTAATTAAGATTTCTAGCACCCCAAAAAGTCCTCTCAAATCCCTTATATCATGTCCCGTATATGAGTTCTGTTATATCCTCTCCCAACTAATCCATTCTACCCAGAAGCAACCACTATGCTGATTTCTACCACCAGAGATCAGTTTTTCCTATCCCTGAACTTGTTAGAAGCATTTTGAAAAGGGAAAGTTACTACACAAAATCTAGCATTATTACTGTTTTTCGACTGGATGGTATATTACTTAAGAGAAAAGATCTAGTCTTTTACTCAGTGCTAAGCAGAGAGCATAGATTTAATTGATTCACTTTAATATATATTCAATATTGAATTTAATTATAGTTATAAAGACAGATGAAAGGACTTGGGCCTGGATTTGACAAAAGCTTAATTCTAATCTGCTTTGATTTTATCCAGATTTGTGTCTTTAGGCTTTGATTTTTTTAACACTTTGACCTTAAATTTTTCTTTTATTAAACAAAGGAATTAGACTAGATGATGTCATGAAGAACCTTTCTGCTTTTGGAAGTTCTGTAACCAACAATGATGATAACTAATCTAAATGCATTTACTGACTTATTTATCTTCATAATAAGTTAAAATGCAGTTATCTCCATTTTTCAGATGGACCGATTTAGAAATTCACTAACTCTCACAAGTCACAGAACTCATAAGGGGACAATGCTAGGCTTTGCATCCAGGCACGGTGGCTCCAGAGCCTGCAGCTTAACCATTACACTCTGCTGCTCATCACTGGGGTGATAAATCAATAGAATGGGTAAATACAAAAAATGAAAAGTGTGAGTATGGGTTTAGATCTAGTAATGGGTCACATTTCAAAAGTTTCAAACTAAACTTTTTGTTATGGAAAATTTTAAACATAACACGGAAGTAAAGAGTTCACAGAACCTCCATGAAATCATCAAATATTTTCAAAACCCATCAGCACTTTACCATATTCTTTTTCTCACTTCTCCCCCTTAAAACTATCATGAAAACTTTCAAACATACTCTCATTATTAGACATCATGACATTTCACCCTTAAATACTCCAAGATGCATCTAAAAATGGGACAGGCCCTGGCTGGGTAGCTCAGTTGGTTAGAGCATCACCCCGATACACCGTGGTTGCTGGTTTGACCCCTGGTCAGGGCACATACAAGAGTCAACCACTGAATGTATAAATGAGTGGAACAACAAATTGATGTTTATCCCTTTCTCTCTCGCTCTCTCTCTCTCTCCCCCTTGCTCAAATCAATAAAAATTTTTTTAAAAAGGACCATTTTTTACCTAAGTACAATGCCATGACTCACCTAATAAAAATTAACAATAATTCTAGAAGATTTATTATTTAATACTAAGTAGCAAAGAGTTGCCAGGAAGAGGCTGGTGGATTTCCTTGCCCTAACCAGAAATAGAGAGCACACCATTACTGAAGGAAATGGCTGTGAACAGCTCTCAGCAAAACACTTCTATTGCAGAAAGAACATGGTCTCAACAAGGAAAATGACACTTGAAGAAATGTCTTTGTGAACATTTTTGTTGTTGTTGCAGGAAGGGGAAACAACATGAGGTTGTTTGCGTTGCAGAGAAGAGCTCTTCCAGGTCAGACCTGGCTCCACCCCGCCTGAGGCCCATGGGCCTGTGATGCCTGAGGTTGCGGAGGTGCCCAAAGGACCACGTCCTTCCATTGCACGGCCTGGATTCACTTTATGCAGACACTTGGTTCATGAATAACTAGAATCATAGAAACACAGCACTAGGGAAGGCCTAGATAACAGCCAGTCAAGTGTTTTCAACCACATTCCACAAAATTCCATCCACAAAGGCACTTTAAGTGTTCTGCAAATGTTTGGTTTGGGTTTAAGTTTTTTAAAAAACATGGTCACTTCTTGATAGTGGTGTTAGTCCTTATTTTGGCTTTCTTTTGCAATCTCTCTCTTGGAATCCAGTTTCTGGTAGACCTTTGTGGTACTAAATAATAAATATATTAGCTTCATCTCTTTGTCAGAAAATCTCTGAAATAATGATTCCCAAACTGCCCTGGAGAAAATATACATTCTTGATGCCAAAACAAACTTGTGAAAATGTGCTTCCTTCTTGTGTACCTTGGAAAAATACCTGTTTGGAATTCCACCCTCTTTGGTGGATCCTGAAATCTGAGAAGGCCTATTTTGGGGGAAGAGAATGCCTACACAGAATAGGTAAATGAGATTTCTCTGGTGTGTGTGCACAGTAAAAATCACTCACTCGGGAATTAAATATAAAACAACATTATGGCTTTTAGATGGCTACATATTTCTGTATTTCTGAGTGGCTGGAGGGCACGCAGCTAGTGCAACACCCATCACCTTAGAGGAAGCGGGGGAGGCCAAGACTGGAGAGTCAGACAAAGAAGACTGCGCTATCTACAATGTTTGATTTACTTCCAAGGAAACAGATTTATTTGTATTTGATGTTCTTAAATATTAGCTTCAAAATAATGAGTCAGATGCTTCTTAAACCACATGTGTAACAGAGTTTTGAAGGATCCCAGAAAGTGAGGGAGGCGGCCCAAGATGGCCTTCCCACCTCCCCTGCACTTGCCCTGACTTCTCTCTGCCTTTGTGCTCCCCACTGCCCGCCTCACTCCTCGTCACAATCCCTGGGTTACCTGCTGCTGGGGTAAAACTTTCTACGCCTTTCCATGAGTGCAGTTATTCACCCTGACCTTGGGGAGAGCTGAACACGGCAAGGTGAAGAGACCAATCTCTGTAGCGTGGGCAGTGCTCCGGCAGGCTCTCAGCATGAACAAATCACCGAGCTTTTCGGATGTAGGTTCTCGTCTCTTAAATGGGTAGAATTTTATCTATTTTGTGAGTCTTTCACTGAGAATTAAGCAGTATATGAAATGTTTTGCATACTGCCTAGCATATAGTTCTGTAGCTAGGTTCAATAAATAGTAGACCCTGCCTTTTAGTTCTCTGGCTCTTCTATACCATCAGGAACTGGGGTAGAAGCTGACAATCAAAAAAAAAGAAAGAAAGTAAGAAGTGATCCTTGTCTAGGACCTATATAAATAGTTACATGTAGTGAAGTGGTTTAAGTTCTGTGATACGGGGTTACTGAAAGCACACAGGGAAAAGAGTCAATAGGCAGTAGTAAGATATAATAGCTACAATTTATTACGTGTTTACTCTGAGTTAAGCACTATACTAAGTGCTTTTTGTACTATATCTTATTTAATCATCCCCACAAACCTTTGTGGAATGGGCTGCATTATCCCAGTTTTACAAATAAGGGGATTGCATTTCTTTGATGTGAAACGTCTCGTCTGAAATCATGTATCTACTCAGTAACGGAACTGGGACTTGGTTTGGGGTCTGCCGAACTCCAAAGCCCGTGTTTCTAACCATTGCTTGAGGGGTGAGAATAGAGGCGAGAAAATCTTATAGGAAAGTTTTATCAGTTCATTTGTTCATCCATCATTCATTCATTCTTCTTTTCACAAATCTCAGAAAGGATTTAAGGTGGCTTTGGAAAAGTAACATTTGAGCTGGGTTTTGAAAGACAAGTATTTATCAATCACGTAGGTAGGGCCGGAAAGGGCTTTCTTGGCAGAGACAGCAACATGAGGGATAGTGTGCAAGCATCCATCGACAGGCAGCCTGTGTGGCCCCAGACGAGGGTGGAAACAGAGGCTGGAGAGGTAGCTCTGTCTGGATTCCTTACAAAGAAGGAATCTACAAAACTGAGAAGTTATTCCGCAGGCAGGAGGAGTTAGTAAGGATAACGAGCATCGTGAGGCAGCCGGTTTCCATTACACAGAGCAGCACCCCGTGCTTTGGCCCCGGATGGAGCCTCCTTGCTGATCATTCTCATTCATCAGACTTTATGAAGAGCACTTGTCAATTTTCAGAAATTTCATCCAGTCTCTGAGGCTGAAGCCTGAACCCCATAGAGGCTAGTGGAAGAAATGTTCCTTATTTTATAAAGGCCATTTCCAAGGAAGAGTTTTTAAAGATAATTTGGATGTTGGAGTAGGTCTGGAATGGGTTTTCATCTTGAGGGTTAGAGTTGCCAGATTTAGCAAATAAAAATACAGGATGTTCCGTTAAATCTGAGTTTCAGATAAAAAGTACTTTTTTTTTAAAGTATGCGATATTTAAGGAGTACTTAAAATTAAAAAATTTTGTTGCTTATATGAAATTCCAATGTATCTGAAATTTGTTTTTTATCTAAAATTTAAAAACAGGGTGTTGTGTTTTTCATCTGGTGACACTCCTGAGTTGGATACTTTGTTTTGATGAACGTGAAACTCCAGGTTTATTAATTTGTAGTCACTCCCCCTATAATCCCTTATCCCAAAGTGCTGATGTCCTGCAGGACTCAGCGGACGTGTGCTGTGTCCAGTGAGCTTCCCACACATATGGACCTGAAGGGGGTTGACCCCAGGGCAATAAGAAACAAAAGAGGAAAATAAAGGCACGGGTCCCTGTGAAGTCCTTTCTTTCAGGGCCAGCCTTGGATGTTTTGCAGCCTCCTGGTGGTCTGGCAGCCTGGCCTGAATGGTTTAACGTTGAAATTCTTTTAAGGGATTGTGTTGGTTTCCTTTTCATAAACCTTATCTCTTCCTTGGAGTGTGTTTTAGTTTGCCTGGATGCCCGTTGAGTGTTCTGCTGGCTCCCTGAGTCCTCACGTTGACCCTGTTTCTGTGGGATTTCTTTCTTTGCTTGTTTGCTTTAGGAAGAGGCTCACTGATAAAGGAGACCAACAATCTGGGGCCCTGAGGATCCCCTGCCTCCTCCTCTGGCTGCAGAGAGTTCCCTTATAGTCACAGGATGTCTAAGCTGAAAAGCACCTTAATATGATATATTATAATGAGACACAGGGAAGCGTGCCTTTGACCCCTGTCCCTCCCTCCCAGAGTAGTTTTACTTTTTGTCTGTTATACATTGTTAGGTTACCTAAAGGCTATCACTTAATGAAAAGGATTCTGCAGCTAGAAATAAATTATAACATTCTTTCTTATAGCCCAGCTCATTACAAGTAAGGGATCTGAAGCCCAGAGAGGTGGAATGACTTACCAAAGACAATGTAGCAGTTTCTCAGCAGAAGTGCAGAAATACGAGCCCGGGTCCTCCGGCTCCCAGGTGGTGCTTTTATCCAAGTGCACCACGTCCCTAACACCATAACACACAGGACTATGCACATTGTAGGGGCCAGGAACGAGATCTGTGGTTCTCCAGTTCCCACGCCTTTCCCGCTTGCTAAAGGAGGGTTGGAGATTGTTCTGATTACCGCTGGGGGCAGTGGGAATGTGTTAAAACTTAAAAGGTAAATACCTGAGGGAAGCTAGACAGCTATCCCTTTTCATTCTAATAGGCAGGTCTAGCTAGGAGTTTGTTGCCTGAGAAACATGATTCATGGAAGTGAGCACAGAAAAATCTGGAAACCTATGATAGATGGGCTGCCTTTAGGGTAGAAATGGATTCCAAGAATAGGGTGTGACCTGGCATATATGTGTCTGTTTTCCTTTAGCTGGTCCTTGTGGTGTGTCATCACCGCCAGATGCACGAGATGTACAATCCCCTACGCTCTCTCCTCTCTCTCAGATGGGCACTTGGCTGAGGGACAGTACTTCTGTCCTTGTAACACCTTCCCTGAGGGGCTCTCCACAGTTCTTCCCTAGATCATCCCTCACACACTCCAGCAAACAATAGAGAATCTCTAGTGCTGGGAGTCACAGCCCACACTTTCTTTTGTACTTACATGTAGGGAAATTTATAACATCATAAAGGAAGAGAGTAACAAGAAGTCCCAGGGCCTGGGATTCAGATTTAAACAGATCTGGAATACAGTCCTAGCTCTGACTTTTACTAGCAAGTGACTTTGGACAGTTATTTTTATCTCTCTGAGCTCGGTTTCTTCAAATCTAAAAGGGGGAAGGGGTGGGTGCTGATAATAGGCCACACTTCATAGGATTGCTATGAGGCTTAAGTGAGAAATGTATGGAAAGTGCTTTGCCTGGTGGCTGGTAGTGGTAGGCACGCAGTTGCTGCTGGGTGTTGTGTTGTATCATCACCATCGTTGTTACACTTATTGATACCTTTATTATTTTTTCTGTAAAAATTAACTCATTTGGGTCTCCTACACCACGGTCTGGGGACTGATGTTATTTCTATCTTCACAGTTTGAATTTATATAGAGTCTTTTATTTATTTACTTTTTTGTAATAGGGATAACTCTACTACAGCCAAAAAAAAAATGTAAGTTTAAAAAAGAAAAGAACATCTCTCTCCTAATCAAAATAGTAGTTACCTTGTTTTTAATCATTCAAACTATGATTTCTTAAGTTCTGGTTCCAGTTTCACCTCCTCGGTGAAATCTTTCTCCTTTTCACAGTGCTGACTTTTCCTGTAATCTCCTGGTGTCCACATTCTCTGTGCCAAATGATCCAGACAGTAGTTTTTTTAAATTTTCCACCTGAAGAGTCTCTGTTTTTGTTATTTCCCTATGAATGCTATGAAAGCATATTTTACAGCTAATTTTTTATTAGGGAATTTCAAACACACGTAGAAGTGGTGAAGGAAGCACACAGGGCTCCGTGTAGCCATTACTCCACTTCCCCAGTGGTGTCAGCATTTCGCCCGTCTCTCTCCTCTCGTGTCCCCTGCCCCTGCTTCCCTTTCATTCTGGCCGTAGTGCTTTAAAGCAGCCCCTCAGACACCATATAATTTCATATGTAAGTAGTTCACTATGTACGTCCAATCGATAAGGATATTTTTCTTATAATTGCAGTTCCGTCAATCTAACTAAATTAACGATAATTCCTTTTATCGTTTAACACCTAGTCTATATTCAAATTTCTTTGATTGCCTTAAAATAATTTTTAACTAGCTTGTTTGAATCAAAATTCAAATAAAGGCTATGCATGGCGTTTGGTTCCTATATCCCTTAAATATCTTTTAATAGATTAGAATTCCTCTTCTCCCACTTTTTAAAATGTTTCTAAAATCTCAAAACCTAAACAGAAAAACAAACCAGACTGTGTTTATTCTGAAGAAGTCCTTTGTCTATTTAACACATGACACCATGTGTCAGTCAGGAGGGTCTGGTCAATATGAGAAAACTAGAATTAACGTGCTAAATTGACATCCACCCAGCTGAAAGCAAAAACATTTGGAATTGTAGTTAATTTGTGCATCTTTATCGCAGGGCATGTTTCCATGTGGCTTTTTAAATAATACAGTGGCTCGGGAAGTTTAGTTCTAAAATCTAAAGGTGGGACCACCTGATATTATTATAAAAAAGACACTTCTTATTTTATGTAATACTAAGTATGTTTTTCAACTAGGCAAACTCCCTTTATTTCTGTAGACCCCACTCTCTTCTCACTGGTGCTGGCTGAGGATGCTTTCCTGTTCCTCTAGATTTCAGTCTCTGCCTTTGTCCTTTTCATTGGCTACCCACCAGCCCCCAAACTTGGCCTTCCCCATGAGCCTGTACAATGGAGGGGAAGGGGGCAGTATCTTACTTCTCCTGGGGTTGGAAGGATGCAAGAACATGAAGCCAGTGGAGAGAGACACATGGACAAAACAGGAGACAGAAACTCTAGAGAAACAGAACTAAGTTAAGAGAAAGGCTGGCTAAGTGGGATATTTAGCTTTGGTGGTTATAAATAATATGCTCTATTCAGACGGAAAGTAGAAAAGGTTTTCAGTCTATTATACCGCCCCCCCCCCCATAATTACCTTAATTTCAAGTAAGACATGACGTGCAATAATTTCTGGGTCAAAACAAAAAAACAAACTTGAAAGTAAGTTATTTTGTAGTAAAATTAGACAAAAAATTTTAAGAACTACTAGCATCACTTGCTGAAGCCTGAGACACCTAGAAATCCCACCTAGCCATCCCACAGCCCTTCCGTTTGCCTTAGCCGTGGTTCTCAACTGCGGCTGCAATTCAGAATCACTTGGGCGCTTTGTAAACAATTGATGCTGGACCCTGACCTCAGCCGGTTCTGACTGAGTCTGGGGTGGGACCCAGGACTCTGCATTTTTAAAAGCTTACCCAGTGACTCTAAATGCACCAGCATTTGTGAGGAATTTTTGTAGTCTTAGTTCACTATTATTTCCCAGTTTTAAGATTGTAATTTATCCGGAAACCCCATGTTGTTCCTCTTTCAACATTCTTCTATGAATTCTGCAAGCTCTAATATATCATTTATCTACTTATTTTACTGTTTAAAATTTTCTAAGCAACGCTGTGTTTTAACCACATTATGCTATTGCTTTTTGCAGATTATGCTGAAACTCTTAACATCATTTCACTAAATTCATCTTATGGGAAAGTACCTCTCATTTCAAGCTGAAAACTTTTATTTGGCTAGAACGTAGCTGGTTTTTAATTTGGCACTGGCCGTGTTGTTTTACGCAGTTTCACAAAGATTAATTTTTATTCTCAACAGCAATATAAGCTCCTCAAGGACGATCAGGGTTGGGCGCACATCATCGAACACTCCAAATAACAGTTACTTAACCCAGAAAGAAGTTTACTTCTCTCTCGTGTATAAACTGGAGGTTGACCCTTCAGGGCTGATGTGATGCTGCGTGATAGAGGCCTGGGCTGCTTCTATTTTGCTGCTCTGCCAAGGGAGGCTTCCATTTGCATGGTTATCACCTAGTCCAAGGTGAACGCAAGCACTCCATTCAGGGCGCCCATCGTGCAGTGGCAGGAAGGAAGTAGGGCAAGGACGGCTCCCTCCTGTTAAGGACACTTCTCAGAGTACAACAATTCACTTCTGCCCAGACGTTCTATCCAGAACTTAGAAGCCGGCTTTAAGGGCGGCTGGGAAACATAGTCCTTATTCTGGATGCCCTATGACCAGGCAAAGTCAAGTGCTCTCGGGAAGAAGGGCCAGCCCGTCAGAAATCTCTAAGAAGGAACGACCAAATGACATTCTTCTGTGTATGTGACGTGTGTACCTCAGTTGCATACACAATAGATAGCAAACAGATAATTATCCATTGATTCCAGCCAGCAGGATTTTTTCTCTATTATTTAAAAATTTTGTGTGTGCAGTATTTTACCCACATGATTTATTGATTTTTGTGGCCTATCTTGGGATTCTAAGTGACATTTTATTAAGTTGTTCCCATAGGGCACCCTATTTTAAGTACAAACTTCTGTCCCCCAGCTGATGGATTTCTAGGTCTCAATTGGTTTTTATTTGTTTTAATTCTGTTTACAAGTCAGTGTTGCTGTTTCCTATAAAACCCTTGTAAAAGTTAGTATGTATACAAGAGGGGACCCCAAACCCCGGAACTTATTGATAAACAATTTTGTGTTTATTCTTACACGTGTAAACTTCAGTCATCATCAAAGTACTCCCCATTCGATGCAATGGACCCACTGAGATTTTTTTCCATTGCTCAAAACAGTTTTTGAATGCATCGATTTTGATGTCTTTAGTGTTTCTGCCATTTTTTGTTTCCCTTCTTCTACATTGGCAAAATGTTTCTCTTTGCTGAGGGAGAGACTGGGTGAATAGGGAGCGTGGGGCACGGGAATCATGCCATTTTTGGTCAAAAATTTCTGACCACTCAACACGGTGTGGGCAGGGGCGCTCATAAATCACCCATGATGAAATGGGCAAATGGATTGAAAGAGTCTTCAAAAAAAATTCACTGAAGCCAAACACAGCCTCTCAGAGTAACGCCAGCTGGTCCACTGATACAGATGGGCTCCTAGAACACTCACCTAGCAGAGGAGCCTGTACTACAAGGGGCCCACTCTCCAGAAGATAGTTCCATTTTGGGGGGGTCCCCCTCATACATGCATATTCTTGAGGGTAGGAACCGGTTCACAGTGTCCATCAGATTCCTTAGTAAATCTGCATCCCATAAAATATCAAGAATCATTAGTATAAACAAGAAAGGAATGTGGGTAGTTTGATTCCTAGCTAGTAACTTTGCCAAGGTGTTACTTGTGTTTATCCCCAGTTACTTTAGTAATCTATTCTTTTTAATATATCAAATTACTTCAAATTCTTTAGAAGGGCTCAATATGCAAAGAAATAACCTCTATTTTGCAAAAATAAATTATAAATTTCAGATTGTTTTATAATTTTGGATATTTGACTCTTTAAATTTCAGATTTATCTTAAAATAATTGACATTTAAAATCGTAAGATATTTAAAGTACACATAGTGGTGATTTGCTATGCATGTACGTTGTGAAAATATACTCCCGTAGAGTTAAATAACAGGTCCATCACCTCACATATTTATCTTTCATTTTTTGGTGAGAACATTAAAGTTCTAATGTCTTTACAAATTTCAATTATACAATGCAGTGTTATCAACTATAGTCACAATATTTTACAATAGATCCTCAGACCTTATTCATCGTACAGCTGAAAGTTTGTACCCTTTTATCAATCTCTCCTTACTCCCCCCTCCCTGGCAATCACTTTTCTACTCTCTGTTTTCATATCTGACAGATAATAATACCATGCAGTGTCACTCCTTCTCTGCATGGCTTCTTTCGTTTGGCAAAGTGCCCTCAAGGTCCATCCCTGTTGTCACAATGGCAGGAATTCCTTCTTTCTCATGGTTGAAAAAAATGTATATTATATATGCACCATCTTTATACATTCATTTATTGATGGATACTTACTTTGTTTCCATATCTTGGCTATTGTGAATAATGCTGCAATAAACATAGAAGTACAGATATCTCTTTGGTTTTCATTTCTTTTCAATATATACCCGGAAGAAGGATTGCTGGATCATATGGTAGTTCTAGTCTTAATTTTTTAAGGAAGCTCTACCTTGTTTTCCATAGTGAGTGCACAGATTCACCTTCCCAACAGAGCACAGAAGTCCCCTTTGCTCCAGATCCTTGCCAACACTTAATTCTTGTCTTTTTGATGATATGCATTCTGATGGGTGTGAGGTGATACATGTATTTCCCTGATGATGAGTGATGCTGAGCACTTTCTCATGTACCCATTGGACATATGTATGTCTTCTTAGGAAAAATGTCTACTCAAATCCTCTGCCATTTTTCATTGGATTGTTTGTTTGCTATTGAATTATACAAATTCTTTTTATACCTTGGATATTAACCCTTGTCAGATATATGATTTTCAAATATGTTCTTTCATTTAGTGGGTTGCCATTTCATTTTATTGATGGTTACATGCTCGCTTCGGCAGCACACACACTAATATTGATGGTTTCCTTGGCTATGCAGAAGCTCAGTTTGATTTAGTCCCTTGTTTATTTTTGCTTTGTGATGTCAAATCCAAAAAATTATTGCCAAGATCAGTGTTAAAGAGCCTACCCCTTATCTTTTCTTCCAGGAGTTTAATGATTTTATGTCTTATATTCAAGTGTTTAGTCAATTTAAATTGATTTATATGTATGATCTAAGTAATCTAGTGTGTGTACATACGGTGGTGATTCAGTTTCACTCATTTGCATGTTGCTGTCTGGTTTTTCCAACACTGTTTACTGAAGAGACTATCCTTTCCTCATTGTATATTCTTGGCTCCTTTGTCATAAATTAATTGATCAGATATGTGTGGGTTTATTTCTTGGTTCTCTATTCTGTTTCATTGAGCCGTGTCTATTTTTTATGCCAATATCATACTGTTTTGGCTACTATAGCTTTGTCATATAGTTTGAAATCAAGATGTATAATGCCTCCAGTTTTGTTCTTCTTTCTCAAGATTGTTTTGGTTATTTGGGGTCTTCTGTGGTTACATACACATTTGAAGATATTTTTGAATAATATCTAATTAAATTTATTGGGGTGACTTTGGTTAATAAAATTATATAGATTTCAAGTGTACAATTCTATGATACATCATAAGACTGTTTTTTTATTTTGACTTTTCTTAGAATTAATTCTAACTAGATATTTGGGAAAATTAAGACAGTGATATTAATGTCACTTATGCTACAAAGAGAAATAGCATTTATTTTACATTCAGTCAAATTATTATATGTGCAAGGAATGCCAGGTACCTGATTTTGGTGTCATCCAAGGATTCTGTAAATACATTTTTTAATATTCTCTGGATATATGTGACTAATTGCATTACGACTTTCATTTTTCCTAAAAATGGAAAATTAGGTATGTAATTAAGTATTCGAGAGTCATAGGGATTTATTTTATGAAGGGATTCTGAACTAAATAATAGCTAACAGGACAAATACAAAAATATAATCTTTGAAAAGATTATAAGGAAAACAATGAAACCATCTTTAGGGATTTCTTGTAAAAATTTGCTTTGCTGTCTAAATGCAAACTTTCTGCTTTACTTGAGGTTTGATTATATTTTAAATTAATTATGGTGTAAATTAATTATTTGTGTCAAAATTATCCTTAAAATTTGCCAAAAAGATATTAATTGAAAACTCTTTATATAGATTCAGTATGGCTGGTAAATCTGGTAAATGTAGTTTGTTTAAATAAAATCAGATATTTTTGTTCTTTAGCTATTTATAATCTAATTCAGAAAACCAGAAAAATACCCATGAAATTATGAGTGAATAGTGAGTAGTGATTAAGTGACATGTACCATGTCATACAATCACTACTTGGGTACAGAGTCTATTTATGTGAGCCGAAGTGGTCCACCTTGTGGTTCCTCTGTGGTTATCACTTTACTATTCTAGTATCTTCCTTCACTAGCTGTTTGGTTAAAGGTCAAATTCCTGCTGCCACATATTAGAAATATCATCTGTAATTTTTATTTGAATATTTCCCTCCCTTTTCCAATAATACAATCAATCCCACACCAACCACCCACCAGGGAAGATACCCAGAATTCTTCTGTGTGGCGATGACATTTTGAAAACAAAATCACCTGACACGTGCAATTATGCTGAATATCTGGATGTCTGCACGATGCTGTCATTGTGGTCCTTTGGACAAGAACTGTGTGCGTCCACCTGGGGCGTCACCACGCCAGTCTAAGAGCAAAGGAATCTTCGGACTTAAAAACCAGTCCCCCTGGTAGAATTCGTTTTTTCTTAAGGAAAAACATAACAACCTGAGAATGGTGTGTATGTGTGTGTAAATACTGTGGTGATAGTGGTGAATTTCACAGATAAGGCAACAGTTCTGCAGAGCTTTCCCAGTAACATTGAGTTAGAGAGGAAGTCTCTGTCTTTTAGCTTTTCAGATTATAGAGGAGAGAGGACTGCTGAAAGTAGCGTCTGGTACCTAGAAGGGTCAGCAGCTTTGTTACAAAAATTCAGGTCTTTTATTTGCCAGGCTAGATCAGATGGTAGAAACAAGCCACACCAAAACCTGAAGGGCTTGAAACAACAAAGGAGCATTTCTTGCTCCCTCTTCCAGCCCACCGTGGATCAGCAGAGGTCTTTGTCAGGCAGCACTGTTGTCCTCTCTCTGGGAGCCAGGTCGATAAAACAGCCACCATCTGGAACATTGCTGGTCAAAGTGGCAGAGAGAGAAAAAGCAACTGTAGGATCTAGCGTCTGCATCAGTCTTTGGCTTGGAAGTAGTACAAGTCAATCTTGACTGTTTAAGATTTAATCGCTTATTATAAGGAAAAAAACTCCATCGAGATGTCTTACATCAGGAAATCTTACATTTAGGACCTCAAATTCACTTGCCTACAATGAGGGTGTGTTGTGTGCAAAGGGACTGAGGGCTCAGTATGAATAAGCCAGTAGTGTTATATGAAGCATCCATAGCAACATTGGTCCCTGTTGGTTCCTCTACACTCCCTACTGGTTAGACTGTTCCAGAACTATCCATTCAGATTTGGAATTATACTTGGAGAGAGACATTCATAAAGAGAAATGAGTCTAGATGAAAGCAGGAGGGTCAAGGGCCACAAAAACTCCAATATGAGGAATAGTTCAAGCAATGGAGGCTCTTTTACCTAGGTAAGAGAAGAGTGTGGAAAAGCGGGTTCGGAATATTTCTTTGTGTAGCTGATACAGAGAGATCCGACCAGATGGCTGGGGAGGAGGGGGCGGGGCCAGAGGAGGGGGTTGCCTGAGGCAACGGTAACGGTCTAGGTTGGGATTGGCTGAGAAGCTGAACGTCTCCAGAGGGCATGGACTTATGGGCCAGAAGGTTTAAAATAAAAGGAGGGCAGAGATAGGCTCTCTCTTCTTCCTTGAGGATGCCTGGATGATGGTGCTATAGCTGCCTTTGTTTCCCAAAGGATGGCATTTTGGGTGGATTTTGGATGGGAGAAGAAACTCCAGGCTCAGCCTAGGACCGGGCTGGCCTAGCAGGGGGTGGCAGGGTTATTCTTCTTTGGGTGGTCCAGAGAGGACAAGCTCTGAGGCAGAAGCCTGCCATTCTTCCAAAATGGTATAGCTTTTGTATCTTCTGTTGTTTTAGTTTGTAAACTAATCCTATAGAAATAAGATAATTAAAAACTAATAAAGGGGATGATAGGAGAACTCAGGTGTTAAAAGTTTTAGCCTTAATTGATAGGCTTAAGTGATTAAAGATGCAAGTGACTAATGTATGTGGAAAGCTTATTCCAAAAGTGTGTAGCTTTTGAATAAAGACTCCTTTCCTTTATCACCTAACCTTTGCCCCTGGAATTTTACCTAGAGGCTGGTGGCTGGCAGCAGCACCCCACTTGCTGTTTGGAAACATAACAGGGGGTAGAATGGGACCCATGACTTTAAGGGAAGGAGGATTTCGAGTCAAGATCGAGAACTCGGTAGTCATTAGAACTGCCCAGGCTATAGGGTGCCGTTCCTATCTCTGTGAGAGGGTTCTAGTTGAGCCTTACTTGTTACAGAATGTAATCCCATGTCATCTCTGATTGAATTTTACTCCTATAGAAATGCGGCTGCATTTCTGTTTCATGCAGTTAGGAGGCTATTTGAATCTTATTACGACTTTTTTAGGCTGTTGGTTGGTCTTCGAAAATATTTTTGGTAAACAAAATGAAAATTTTCTTTGTCTTTTTCTTGTTATAAATAAAATGAACTTTTGAAACTTCCTTTCAGGGATTGTTAAATGACATGTTGGAGTCAGACTGTTTCTCTCCTAGCCCTTCCCTTAAAGACTTTGCGACCTGGGCAATTTAGGCAGTTAAACTTTCTGAGCCTCAACCTGCACCTCTGTAAAATGGGAGTAAGCATGTTGCTGAGAGGACTAAATTAAATGAGCTAATGCACATAGGGAGCTTCTCAATATGCTTGGCACAGAGTGTGAGCCCAGAACCTGGAGGCTGTCATTGTCAGGAGGCCTTTCTTCGTTGTGTTACTCAGGCTAATGTGAGGCTTAGGAAAGGCTTTTAGATTCTTAGTACCAGCTTCTTTTACTGCTTCTCTTGAGTTACTTCAGGTGTCATGGCCAAGTAAAAAAATGTCATTGATTTTAATACCTCTCCATTCATTGACTTTCCTCACATTCAGATGTTCTAGAGTCAGCGTTTCTGATGACCTCTGCAGCTGTCGTGACTTGTTACCTGCTTGGCAAGACCCATCCTGCTGCAGCATCCAGCTGTCCAACTGGTCCTTGCACCCTGCTCCTCTTGCCACCTGCACGCTGCAGATCTGGGGGCCGTAGCTCTACTCTTAACTGAAACTTCTCCCATTTCAAGGCTTTTTAGTTTTTTCTTTGACAATTATCTAGGATGCGGGTGAGATAATCCTATTAACTTGACCTTTCCACTAAGCCACAGAAAACTCAAAGAAATCTCTCCTAAAACTCTTCCGGAGAAAACAAGCTTTAGAAACACTGGCATCTGCCAGCGTTAGAATTTGTGCTTTTTATTGGCTCATTTTTGCCCTTAACATTGACCAAAACATTGTTATGCTGCAGAGTCTATTGGAAGCGGTTGGCTTTGAACGTTTTACATTAGTTTAAAATGCTGAATAATCACATTGTGTGCATGTTCTGTTTTGCAGTGCTCTGTTGCAAAAATCAATTTAGAAAGGTTTATTTCTGCACATGGATGGCAGGTTAGCATCTAGCTCTTTCTCACCTGTTCTGCTGAGGTGCCAGCTTGTCTCGATTTCTCCCTGGGTCCAAGCTGCTGACTTTATTCCTAAGGTTTATAAGCAATTAATTCTCTATATCACCACATGGACTTGTTAAACCTAACTACATTGTGATATGGAGAAGCATGAAGCCTTTGGGAATTATGAATCACAACAATCAAATCTGGAAGTAGTCATGTAGCCCTTTGCCTGAAAAGGTATTACTGAGAATTCTTTTCATGGTTATTGCCCTTCCCTAGGGCCCGTTTGATTGTAAATTGGTTAAACAACAACACAAACAACGACAAGCTGCTTGCAAAGCCGTTGTGTAAGGAGAGCTGTGCTGGCAGACATGCCGGTCTTAACAGACTTGGTTTATGACCAAACTGAGCAAACATTTCCATAAATGTTCGGGGTTTTCTCCCCTTTTAGTACAGTCCTGGAAGGGCACTTTGCACACGACCACCCCACACTCACGAATTCCTCAGCACGCCCGTGACTAATTGGTGTTGACTCGACGTGGGGCCACGTTTGCAGTTGTTTTTAAGGAGGGATTCACAGTGTTTGCAGATGGACTTTTTAAAGATGATCTTAATTTTCCTTAGAAAACTTGAGGTTCCTGTTCTCATTTTCATACCTGGATCACCCTAATATTTTGAATGGGGGAAACTAGTGAGATACTTGAATTTGTCCCTCTGGATGAGCACTATCATATGCAGGAGTGAATTGCTAGAGAGAGAAACTCAGATAACTTAGTATTCGTAATTTTCATATGCAAGTTATTAAAAGCATCAGGCCTCTACTTCTTCATTTATAAAATGACGCAGATAAAAGTACGTACCTTGTAGAGTTGTGAATTTCCAAGGAGATTGTGCAGCAAGCATTTAACACAGCTCTGGTGGCATTACGAGTAGGAATGTATTTGTTCCTCCTAAGCTTGTGAAATAGGAGGTGTGTTGTTCCCTGCGCTTTAGATGATGAAACTAAAGCTCCCAGAGAATTAGCAGGGCCTTGTTCAAGGTCATATGCCAATGTGTGGTCAAGAGTGGGACTTCTAGCTCAGATTCTTAACTCCTAGTCCAGTGCTTTTTCATTATAGAAAGCTGGATCATTCAACACGATTTTAAGCAGTGTTTCTTAATTATTCACTAGAATTATTAACTGTTCACTAGAATCACTTACAAAACTCTAGAACCAGGCAGATGCTTTGGTTCCAAGAACGGAGATTGTCATACAGTAGATCTAGTGTGGAGCCTGGAATTTGAAAACGCACCTGATGCTGTGGTTCTGCTGCCTCCCCTTCATTCTCTATTTTTGATATTTCTGCCTCTCCTTCATTAACTAGATTTTATATTTCCGAAACTCCTTTCGGGTGCATGTTGGAGCTTTTCCTTCTCTCCTTATATCTGTTCACTTTGACTTTTCTTTCTTCAAATCTCTGTGCTTCATTCTGGTAAATTTATTTATTTTATGTTTTTAATACTCTAAATTTCTTTACAGTTGTACTGTTTCTACTAATTAGCCCTTTTATTGACTGTTTTTATTTCGATGACACACTTTTTATACTCTATTTGTGCCTAATTCTCTGTTTTGTTTCATGGAGGCTAATCTTGCCTTTGTTTTTATATTTTCTAAATTAACTTTTATCAAACTGATTATGAAATTATAGATCAAATGCATCATTTTAAAGATGAAATAATTCTCTGACCGCTATGCTGTATACCTGAAACTCATATATAATAATATTGAATGTCAATTGTAATTGAAAAATAAAATTAACAAAAACAAAGGTGGAAATAATTCTATAAGGCTTATAATTAAAATCAGTAGTTTCCTGCTAGGCCTTTCTTCACCTCTGGTTCCTGCTTCCTAAGTGGCAACTATTTTCCAGTCTTCTAGATGTTCCTAATATTTACATTCACATTTCTAAGTAACATGTTTATATTGCTACTTCTTAATTATAAATATTCCATGCAGCCTTCTATGAATATGAAAAAGATGAGGACTCTTATTTTTTTTCAGTGACAGCATATTTAGTGCTTACTCTGTGCATGTAAAGATTATTCATTATTGAGTCAAGGAGTATGTTTTTTGCCTCATTGTACAACTTTTTGTTTTTCCTGGAATTAATAAATGCCCTTTTTTGTTTCTACCTACTTATTTTGAATTTACCCTTGTAACCATTATCATCCAAGTTCATCACTGAAGTCTTAGTAGTCAAATGATAATAGATCCGAAGTCTGTGTTTCTTGGAGATAGGGCTCCTTGGTCCTGCTGGCCCCATCCTGACCTGGGTGTCCTCTAGCCCCACCACGCTCAACTGTCCCCACAGAACACCTCCACTATGTTTGTGTTCCAGTTTCCCATGCCCATGTTATCCTTCTTCTTGATTTGCCTTTTGGTTTGCTGGATTACATCCTCCACCAGCCTTCTGAGAAGGAACACACAAAGTAAAAATTTTGAAAACACATGTATGTCTGGAAATATATTCTAGGCTTACATTCAGGTATAGAATTCTAGATTCAATATGTTCCTCATAATTTGAAGGCAATAACCTATATTCAGGAAAGATTCTGAAAATTAGGACACTTTTCTATTCCTTAGGGGTTCAGAGTAGAGAGAAATTGGTTCAAGGTTACAAGTGATGGCTATAAAAGTGAAAGGAGGCAGGGCCGATTAATCCCAGGATTCCTTGGGAGAAACACACTCTGCTCATCAGGTGTTCTCTCTTTCCCTTTATCTTTTCAAATTCTCCCTTTTCTCAAATTCCACATATGAAAGCTATTCATAGAGGAGATTCTATAGCCTGCCTTTTTTTTTTTAATCCTGGGTTTCATGCTTTTTAGATGTATAAACTTGAACAAAGTTATAAAAACTCTAACAGTGTGATACTGGTACAAGCATGGACAAATAGCAGATGATGAGAACAGAAGAGATTCCAAAAGAGACTCACTGAAATGACTGACAGAGTGGTACTACCATCCAGGACAGCCTCTATGCATCTCAGTCTCTTCGTATGCGGGTAGGAATAACTGTATTCCCGTGCTTGTGGTGGGAGGGTTCAGTGAATGGATACAAATGTGCTCAGAATAGGGCTCAGCATCCAATAGATGCTCAATAAGGTATAACTCTGATTTTTGTTGTTTTTATTCTAACAAAATAGTTCCTTGACCCAGGCCCTAATTGGCTTCCTCGGAAATTTTACATTCCTTATTTTGCACTCGTTTTTTTGGGGGGACTTAATTATTCACCGTCTAACTTTGCTACCAAATTGTTTTGTGTTCATTACTGGTATATTTCCAACTACTGGAAGTTATTTGAGGACAGAGACCACACAGAATGCATGCAATTGCTCCTCCAGTCCCCATGGCGCCCAGCACAGCGTGGGCCTCAAGGTGGAATCAGTGTGTGCTCATCAGCTGATGGGGAAATACCTAACTTCAGGGGTTAGGTGATGCTTGTCAGGTCATCTGCTTTCAGCTCTCCAAGACATCAGGTAAGAGTAGCTCTGAATTGCAGCCCTAATTGGCATCAGAAACATTTGTTATTTTTACCTTTTCATGAACAGCCCTGGATTTTAAGAATTCTTAGGGATTGTACCTGACAGAATCCACCCAAAAGTAAATACACTTCAAGGAAATATAAAAACTTGTGGGGTTGACTTCCCTCTTACCTCCGGGCACATTAAAGAAGACAGGAAGAAGTTTATGATTTTTCTCATTCATGTTTCTCATCCTTATTGTTCTTTGGGGCCTGTTTACTTCATGCATTTTATGTGACAACCTGAAACTACAGGGGTTTTAAAGGTCCTTCTGCTTTCTGAAGAAAGGACTTCATTTCTGTCAGTTACCTGGAAGGTGGCATGTTGTCCTTGCTGCTTCAAGCTAGTCTGTGTCCCGAGAGGTGGCCCAAACCTGCTGTGCCGAACTGGTCATTTTCGAGTACAGTAATTCTCAGGGGGCATAAATTCATATCCTGCTCTCACTGTGTACTTTATTAACTGTTAGACTCATTCTACTGCCAGGCCCTGGCTAGGGCCTCACTTGGTACCCAGTGCTAACAACTGTCTTTAATGGCTTGTGAATAGGGTCCTAAAGACTATCCACGTTGGTGGAAACACGTACTTGTAGTATTCCCACCACCCTCCCCCTGCCCGTTGTCACGTGCACCGGCAGTTTGAAATGAGGGCATGGCTACTTTGCTCACATTTTTGTTTACATGTGGATAAACTCACTTGTTTAAGCTTTTTAAAAATATATAATCAAGTCTCTCTTGTATCCTGGCCTCCAGTCTTTATATAATGCGAATGTTCCCAAATTATATGTTTTATGGGATTTTCCCCTTCTTTTTACCTAGGGCCAAAAAAATAAAATAAAATAAAAGTAAACCTGGGTTATGATGTGAGCAGCCAGAAAGTTAAACTGATGCTTGGTGTGTATTAATGGAAGCTTGACGGCAGCAGGGCCCCATCACAGGCTTCACATAACCACAGAACACTCCTTAGTTCAAGGTAAACTCGATATCCACTTCCCAGGTGGCTAAGGATTTTCGATCTCAACTTCACATCAGAGAAGCATGACAATAAAAGTTAGAGAGGCAACTCATCTTTGCTTTTCTCCCATTTTACTTAAGAGTCTACATAGTTGAAAAAGAGATTATTCCTGCTGTTTCAAGGTGCTAGCCCTGTCCTGTTATATATTTGATGAGAAATACAGGAAAGAAGCAATACTGTGCAAGGTTGACCTGATGTTGCCTGGCTTTCCACCGAAACTCTATGATGATATGTGGTGGATGTCATTCAGAAAGTTTCCAAGTATCTGTAGGCCGGGGCTTCATTTCAGCTCAGACAGATGGATAAATATTCACTCACTCAACATGCCAGACACTGTGTTAAGTGATGAAGTCAGAATAATAATGACAAGGATTATAGCTCAAAGAGTCTGTCAACAAAAAAATATATGGCAAGAAAAGATAAAAACTCTTGTTTTCTTGACCTTCATACAGGGATAAGGGACATGAAGAGAAGAGTGTTAATTATGTACTTAAGTTTTCTCATTGTCCCATTTGACATATTCTGTTTAGGTATGCCTTTTATGTTCTGTGCCCTTAAAAGCAATCACAAGAGTACACTGGACCTGAGAACGACATTTAAGCTCCAGGGACACTGCTGACAAAGAAGCACTGACAAGCCCCTAGCAGCAGGGTTGAGTAATGCTGAAATGCACAGGTTTCAGAAGCAGACAAAGCTATGCTTTTTCTTTGCGCCCGGACCTTGAGCATGTTCTCTATCAGCCTCAGTTTCTTTATCTGTAAAATTTGGATAGTAGTGGTACCTATATGATAGTACTAGAGTGGGGATTAAATGAAATAACATGTGATAGTTTAGTGCGGTGCCTGAAACATAGTATGTTCTTTTACGAATCTCTTAGCAAGGGAATAGCATGCTACTCTCCCCTGTCCATCTCTTCCACCTTTTCTGAATATTTTATTGCTCAGAAAAGAAAAAATTAGTAGAACTCAGTGTTGTTAAGCATTACTTTGATTTCATGCTGGTAGAAGACGTCAAACATTTTGTTGGCTGGGGGGGCAACTTCTTCTCTACACGCTGCTAGGAAAGCAATGACTCGTGTTTTCACGTTTTCATATCCATTTACGTGTTTTCAGTATAGCCATGTGTTCCTCTCACTGAGCTCACTTACTACAAAAGACTGTTCTCATTTGCTTTAGGAGAGAAAGCTGACCTGTGGACACTAATCTCTTCTGTCTCCGACCAAAGAGGGCTGGGCTCTCACCCCACCGCAATGAGGGTGAGGGACAGCCAGTTCAAAGGGTGACATTAACTATAGCACCTGTATGAATGGCTATTGTCTCATTGGCTTTTGCAAATGAGAAATGACTGATCTCGTGAAATACATGGACTTAAATAGGAAAACCTGGGGTACTTTCTTGTGGCTCGAATACTTTCCCCATGTCTCAACATTTGTAAACAGCTTTAATGTACACAAGGTGTGAAGGAGGAGAATCCAGTTTTTAATTTTGTTTGTTACTGCTTTTTAATGACTACAATCTCTTCCCTGTGAAGCTATTGCATCCCCCAAATAAGTTTTACCCTACCAAAACTGAACCTTCTCTTCAGAAGGGCTTTGATGGCCCCGCTTGCTTTGAATAATCAGTTCTTACAATTTTCATGCCAATATTTTCTCCACTCTGGAACTACTGGAGTGAAACACGTCATTTTTTTCAGAAATTAAAAGTTTCTCATTAAAATCTTTACTCGAACTTCTCACTGTAATGTAATAAAGTTTCCATGTTAAGTATGAAACTAGCAGGCCATTAGGCATAAGGGATGACTTATGTTTTTATTCACCTTTGGCTGTAAGTGACCTTAAAACACCATCTAGCACATTCAGAATCACCAGGCATGACTGCCCAGGGCTCCGCCTAACCTCGTCTCTCACTTTTTCTCCTAATAAATCGCCAGTGGAAGAGATTGTGTCACAGTCTCCTTTACTAGTCTGCTCCAGCATCTCACAGCTCATATAATTACTTAAAAAGAGAAGCGGGTAGCATTCTTATAAATGTAATTTTTTTTGATGTTTGCTTGGGTTAAAGCATTTTCAAATTCTCCTGGCCGTCTTATTCACCTGCTGGTTGTTAATTAAAGCAGGGAGCCGACATCGTGCATGATGTCACAGCACCCACAGAAGCTGTGTCCAAGTTGTGCTAGTCACGTGGCACTAATCTAAGATCTTTTTGAGTACAAGGACCATTATTAAATGTCAAAAAGTTATGCCATCCCTCTACCCCCAGCACAGTACTATTTTTATTTTTACTATCTTTTATTTAAGAAAATCCATATGGAAAGTAGCTATGTAGTGAACATAAAGCTTTTTAGTTCATGTGTATTTTATTAAATGTAATAGCATCTTCTTATATCTGAAAGGTAGTAATGCATATGTGAGAGAAACTTCTTCAGTTTAGGAAATGAAGAAATGTATCCTATCATTCTGAGTCATTTAGTGAGAACATTGGTGGTGTTTTGCCTATAAAAACAGTCATTATGCATGTTTTGGGATCTAATTAAAGATAAAAATGACAAAGATTGGCACACATTTAAATTTTTTTGCTCTCCTTTTCAGAAGCCCACAAAAGGGGTCCTCAAGGACATAGTGATCCCCAAGGTGATAAAGCCTAATAAATTTAGGTGTTTCAAAATATGTTCTAACCATGAGACCATGCTGCCTCTGATTAAATCAGAAAATGGTATAAATCAACAAAAGGTTTCTATTCCCCAATTTTTTTTCTATGCAAATTTCTTTATAAAAGCACCAAAATTTCCTGGTTTTTGGTTCCTTTTTAACTTAAAAGAAAACAATTTTGTCCTCTATTGTATGTATCACTCCATGGAGGGATACCTAAAAATAAAACAGTCCTTTAACAGAAAGTATTTATGAGTGTCTACCATGTGGCTGGCAAGAAATCGTCGGTTCTTTCATCCATTTACCACATGTTTTCCATTGGCTCCAGGTGAGTAGTGAAGGTCAATTTCTATGGATGCAGAAAAGGATTTTTATAATGGTGAGCTGCATTTAGACTTAGAAAGTTGACCCAAGTTCTATAGAAATAGCTTGATCTCAGACAGATATTTTCCCTCTGCCTAGCATAAAGTCACTGTTGTTTTCAATCATTTTTATATTTTTTGAAGGGCAGGCTAATTTGTTTCTTTTGGGGGCTGGTAAATATTTTTCTGCCCAGATCAAATAATTCTGCATGTAGTTCGGTGTCTCTGTCAGGTTGGGGGGAATAGGAACAAGGGTTAGAGCAGCAGGTTCCAACTTCTTCATCTCTCGGCACACAAACTAATTTCTAAAATTCTGCGGGACTCCAAAAAATATGTTTTTTGCCTGTATGGCAAAAATATAGGTATAATTTTGATTCATTCACACCAGATGGCTATTGTGTTGGCTGTTGTGATTTTTTACATTTGACAATCTGGGAGAAAAGAGGTCAGTGCCCCTGACCAAAAAGTCAGGTATTGCATGTTTTCAAATTTCTCGTGAGCATGCCTCATGCAGCACACGAGTTGAAAGTCGCTGGGTTAGAGCATTGGGACTTGATATATTAAAGGTACCAAGAGATGGCTTGTCTTGCAGCGGTAACGAGAGAGGGAGAGGATCCCTCTTTCACACCCTAGGATGTCTAGTGGTTTTTGCATACAGATGGAGATTCAATTTGGAAATACAGTCAAATCTCAGCTAGGGTATTTGGTAGAATAGCTACTCTGAGCCATTGATATCGCTGGTTATTACCAAGGTCAAGCTGGGGTGTATGTGCATTACTATTTTATCTTTCAGTTTTTCATTACAGTTTACATTCAATGTGATTCTGTATTAGTTTCAGGTATCAGCATAACAGTTAGACAATCATATACTTTACACAGTGATCCTCCGATATGTCAGCTACCCACCTGACACCCTATATAGTTATTAGAATATTATTGACCGGTTGGTAGTTACAAAGCAGCCACGGGGATGTACGAATTCTTAAAATAAAACACAAGTCTTTGAAGGACTATCTCCCTTGCTGTGGAAACCATGCATGCATCTCTGCTGTTCAGTAGTATCTTGTTGGGAAAGATGGATAATCACAACTCTTAGTATCTGCTTTAATATAAAATGTCTGAAATGCCTTTATTAATCATGAGCCCCAGACCTTTCTTGGGCATTTACCATGTCTGGGGCATTGAGTTGACAGTGAGTATACAACTATCTGTGTCATGGTGAAATGTGAAGTTCAATGACAACCCCTCTTTCTATCCCCCCAGTTCAGTGGGTAATTATACCCCATTAGGCAGTTATGCCTTAGCCTCCTGTGACTTCAGTGTTGTAGATATCACATGCCAAACTTGTAGTTTCTAATTTGCAAAGGTCCCAACTGAAGAGAGATAGAGACTTTTGAGAAGGAGATGCCCACAGGCCAAACAGCGTCCTCATCCTATTTCCAGGCCGTGTAAGAGACCCTCTGCAGTGGCACAGGGAAGGAGTTTTGGAGAGGAAGGGAAGAACTGGACAAAGCATTGTCACCCTGAGCTCTGCTCTTGTCACCCTCGTGGTGGGGGGTGGTGCTGGGCGGAGGGCACAGGAGCCTTCCCTGTGAGATTTTCAGGCATCCAAGGGTAGAGGACGCTCTACCCTTCCTTCCCTTTTGGAAACTTTGAAGTTGATGGTCTCACAGATATGTCTTGTGCTATCTTTGTACAGGTGAGTGACATAAAGATGGTGGCCTTTGTATGTGCTTGATGACTATTGTGTAATGGCAGGTATTAGAGAAGTTAAGATGGAAGAGAGGTTACCACGGCCTGGGTTTGTTGGAGAAAGTTTGTTTTCCTGCCTTAGTAAGTTCAGTATTGGGAGTATAATGTTATGCCAGGTAGTTAAAATTAATAAAGTGATCATTATTCTCAGAATATTAGCAGTAATAGTCTTGGCTTTTCCCTATTTCTTATTGACTGAAGAATAGATAGAACAAACATACCTGTTTCTTGACCCTCTGGGTACTTTTTCTTTCTATTGTTGAACTACTTCACACATGATGGTCAATAATTTTTTTCTTCTTCCAAAAAAATAAAAAATAAAACAGAGGCAGCAGGAGTCCTGATCAAGTGCCACCCATCCAATGCAGAAGAGCAGCAAGAGCCCCTAACAGAACAACTGTTAGCCCTTGCATTTTGGACATAAACCTAAGTCCTAATAACCATGCGCATCATAGCGCTAAATGTCCCTTGGGGGTCCTTTCCCCATAATTCACATTTCTTCCAGACGTTGCTTGGTTCCCCCAAAACACAAAAACATCGCTAAAAGGGTACGGCAATCATAAATTTTGCCTGCCCAGAAAATCTCCAGGTAAGAGCCTCTTTATATCCAATTTCCATTCTAAGGGTAAAGTAATAAACCAAATTATAGCAAGCCAATGTAACTGCTCCCTCGCTTTTCATTCCATGCCATTTGACCTCACAGGGACTCCAAAAAACAACAACAAAATTACCATTGAATTAACTGTAAATGGTACCATATGAATTGGAAATGATGACTTTCATGTTTGCAAAACCCCTTTGGGATATGCTGCTTAGATTTAATTACTGTTCCCTTATATTAAACTTTTGTCCTTCAAAACCTATCAGCTTTATAGTGGGTTTGGAGGATAATACGGAGTTGCAAAATGCAAAATTTGAATCCAGAATTTACATTATACAACTCTTTATAATTACATCTGGCCCTTTTGTCTTTTCTAAGAGAAATGGCATTTTCTGACAGTTCTGTTCCTGGCAGAATAACAGAATGAGGCGTGACCTTTTACTTTAAGTAAAAAATTATGTAACTACTTAATAGTAATCACTTTACCATCTGCCGTCGGCACTAGATTAAAAGACACCTGATTCTCAAGTCTGGCCGTGTCTCCAAGCTTTGCCTCTCTTTTCCCAGTCGAGTAATGAATGACCGTTTCTGTCCTGGTGACTGTGCCTGTCTGTGGGATGGATGGAAAAACAGCACTAAGTGTAGCCCCATTTACTCTGAACCGATTGGCCCCTCCCAGCTTTGTCCCCGTTCCACAGAGCTCAGGTCTCAGTCCAAGCTTCCGTGTTTCTTCACTGCACTTTGGTCCTGTAAGTGTGTGTTCCTTTCCCACTGCGAGGTTTTCTAGTCCTCAGTGCGATTCCGACGGGCTCTGGAAGGAAAGGGGGCACGGAAACAAACTCGTTGTAGACAAACTGCTTTCCCTTTCCCCTTGGAGAGACAAGGCTATCCCTCCATGCATGTTAAAACAATGTACAAGTTCCACCCAGATCTGTTTATGAGGAAAGCATTTGCTTTTTGTTCCAGCTCATAGTAGCTTTTACAGCAGAGTAAAAAAGAAAAAAAAAAAATCGATTTCCTGACAGCCTACACACCTTTTTAATGTCTTGCTCATTGCTCCTGCTGAGGAGGGGGGAGGAGGGTTGGAGATGCTGGCAACTATAAAGTCAGAGTCACTGGTCTTTCTTTTCACTTCCACAGATGTTTTGGCCCAGAGGCTCCACATTCAAGCTTTTAGAAAACACAGACTGTGATGTTTGTGATAGTTGCACATGAAGAATTTGAATTCCACCCTTGTTTTTCTGGTCTCTAAAGTGCCTGATAGACGGTCCTCTTCACATTGTACCTTCACCCCTCCCAACTCACTGTACCTGCTTCCTACTTGCTGTCATCCCTTCCAACGCTCACACATCCCGTGTCTTCCCACAGCCAGGCAGTGACTTCACTTGATTTAGACCATCTGAAGATGTCCATGTTGGGATTATCCCTGGGGCGTTTGGTCTGGGTCTGTGCCTTGTGGGGTAGCCTGCACTCTGCAGGGTAAAGAAAAGGGTGGGAGGCATGGAGTCTTGCTGTTTTTGGCAACTCAGCCTTATGAACTGTATTCGTGGGAATTTAAGAACCCGTTCTCTGGAAATCACCTGGCTGCCTAACTACGCTACTCTGGGAAATTCTTATTGGAAATGAGCTGTTAGTGCAGAAAACACCCTTAATTCATTAGGCAGCATCACTCTGCAGCTGGCCAAGATGCGATTATGGGAACATTTGTATGTTGTATGATCTACAGAGAAAATTCCTTAAATATTGTTAAAAATCTTACCGGGACTGGGTGTACATGAAATTTATATATACACTTTATCTACCATGTGTATGTATATCGTATACATATAGCACATACCACTACACATGTGTATATTATACGTGCTATCCGTTATCTATAACATATGTAATACACACCCTGTATTCTATATACTATGTATGTGTGCATAACTACATGTATGTGGATGCATATAAATATGTGTAGATATGTATACATATATGTGTTTAATATATATAGCATGGGTAGATTTTATGTAAAGATACACTTTTTTATATATTAAAAAATATATATAATTTCCTCTCTTACTATTCTCTAAGGAAGTAATTGTCTCCTCTCAGATCAGCCTTGCATGTAGGGGAAGCAGGTCACTTTCAGGGGTTCACTGGTGTCAGCCTCTCTCAGACCTCTCTCAGACCCATCACGGAACTTCAAGTTCCGTCCCTTGGGTTTCTTTACTTTCTGACGACCTTTCAACACTCTTAAGTGCCAATTAAAATGTAAATGTCCCTGGGAATACTTATCAGTTTATTATTCCTGGGAACACCTGCTTGAAAGGATAGCTGGGTAGAGGAAAGAGAGAAAGAAAGGGTGTTAGTTGACAATTAGAAACAAAATCCCGGCAAAAAAGAACCCAGCATAAATACCTGGATTTAGTGATGGGAAAGCTGAGGGGAGGGGATGGGGCACACAGCCAGCAGAGGTGGGAGGAAGATACCTAGATTTAGTGATGGGAAAGCTGAGGGGAGGGGATGGGGCGCACAGCCAGCAGAGGTGGGAGGAAGTGGCAGAGACAGCTCACCTGCTCAGTTTTGCAGAATTCTGGGCCGGCCCCTCTTTTGTGTGTGGTGAGTGTTTATTCCATCCAACAAGTACTCGGATGGTCTCTGAAGGGAGGTGGAGAAATAACTTTTCTCCCCAAGTTAACAGCCAGAACCCTCACACACCTAAATAAACAACCTCCCATGCCAAGCATCCCATTAGTTTATAGGGAGATGTCGGTGGTCAAGCTAAAGCGTTGCTTTAGAAGATTTTTGGTTGGAGGGATCTGACAGAAGAGTGGGAGGATGGTTTTGCCAGGCTCGGCCAATAAATGCTCTTCAAAGTTTTTCCCAGTGACTTCGTTGAAGTTGAATTCTTCACACACAAGCAATTTAATGTGTTTTCTTGAATGTAAAACAGCTGGAACATGGGGCAAGGAAGTCAAAACTGCTGGGTTGATGGTGATCGGGTTAGGGACAAAATCTTTAGTTACTTCTTTTAGTCTCAGCCTGTGCCTCACGTCCAGCCTGTTTGGACGACCCAGTTTCTTTTGTCAGCGGAGTTGGACAATTGGGCCTTGCTCTCTCCATTCCTGACAAATGCCAGGCTAACTCCTTCCCCGGCAACTCTCATCCTGCACTTGCTTTCCACCGCTGTCGGTTGTCCCTGTGGTTTCCAGGTTCCAGGCTTAGTGTCTCTCTCTTTACTTCTTATTGGCATAGTTCACTGACCAGACCTCAGTAAGAGTCAAAAGGCAATGAAGATAATGGTAAGTACTTCCTGTGTCGAGTACTGTATAAGGCTGCTGACACACTTCATCTCATTTAACCCGTAAAGCAATGTTTTAAGATAGATAATATTGTAGCTATTGTTATATGTGTAAATTATAGCTAAGAGAAGTTAAGTAACTTTTTCAACCTTACACAGTGAGAAGCTGAAATTCAAACCTGTATTGCCTGAGCCTAGAGTCAGTTTTGAGTTATAATCCTGGCTTCACCTGCTTGCTGTATATATTGTTAATTTTTAATGTTTCTATTTTTTCATGTATAACCATATATGGTAATACACACACTTTTCACGTGCCTAACACTGTAACATTTTCATGTGGTCAGTGATAAAAAGGCCCAAAACAAGGCAGCTAAAATAATTGTAAAATATGCTACAAAGCAGTAGTTTTCAAATGCTGGTCCAATGATGACTGCTGGAGCACTAAGGGATCCAGGGCCACTGGAGTGGGGGGGTAGGGGGTTGAGGGAAGCTTAGTTGGGAGAGCTCTGTTCTCAATGGTTGTACTTAGATCTGTTTTATGTATCATTTCCAAGTAACACTTTTTTCAAACCAAAGAGTCCTATTGCGTTACACCCACCCCTAAAGAACAGTTTCTGAGTCCTGCCTGATTTGTTATAATGTTGGAGAGATTTATGTTACAAATTTGGCATGTCAAAGTTAGAACCACAAGGTTAACTGACTTCCTGGCAACTTCTGAGGAAAAGAGGAACCATGTTTGCTTATAGAGTCTCCATGATCTTATTTAGGAAAGAAAGGGGAGGGAGGGAGGAGGAAGGAAGGAAGGAAGGAAGGAAGGAAAGAAGGAAGGAAGGGAGGGAGGGGCAAGAGGAGCAGACACACTGTGAGCCTGGGATGGCAAGGCAAGCTTCTGCTTGGCATTAGTTGCAGGAAGGATTTATCACAGTGTTTGTCATATGATGGGCATGACAGCCAGTGATGGTCTCAACTGTGGTTTTCCATAAGATGTTCTTGTGATGGATTTTTTTTTCAACAACCGGTAATGAAACGTACAGCCATGCTGTTAATTGAAGAGATTCTGAGGAGAGGACCACAAAAGGAAATGTGTAAAACGGGCATACCGACCTGCCCAGCCTACCTCACGGGCTGGTTGCCTAAAGCTCACCAAGCTAATGTGCATGCAAATGTTTGGAAACTTGTCAGAACTACCTACCATTTTGATATTTACATCATTCATTAACTCACCTATTCCTGAGCCCATGTGCTGGGCTTGGCATTGTTCTAGGTTCTGGGGATGCTTGATGCTAACCGTTGTTGGCTAGGTCCTGCCTGCCCTTCTTTTGCAAATTATGTATTTAGCTATTTTATTGCTTTGAACGATAAGATGGATTACACAAATGAATTGAGTGGGACTTGACAAGTATAGCTTCTGCTGCTCTCGGCACATGGAATCAGTGAATCTTTCAGTTGGAAGGGTTTCTGGAGGTTATCTGGTTCAACCTGTCGATACAGGGGTCTCTCCCACCGAATTCCCAAGGGCGGGCCCCGAAACTTGCTAAGTTGCAGCTAGTTCAGTCTATTATCAGACAATTTCATATTTCGGAAGTTTCTTCTTTATGTTGAACACACTGGGAGCCTGGAGAGCCGTGGTAGCGGTAGGCATCAGAAAGTCCTCTATGTCTTAGGTTGGTCACTTTGTCTTTGTAACTTGTTCTCATGGGCACTCATTCTGCCATCAGATGCACGAGAGAAGGACTCTCGCCACCTCTCACCTGAGGGCCTTTGAATTTAACGATGTCTATGATGTCATCCCTGAAATGTCCTGTTATAGGCTAAACATTCCCAGTTCTCTCATTCTTCATTTGAGAAAATTCCCAGACATCCTCTCGCTTGCCTTTGTCCGGACACACTGTTTTGACAGTGACCCCCTTACAGCACATCATTCAGAAATAAACACAGCATCCCAGCTCTGGCCTGACTAATACACTGGATGTAGTTCTGGAGAACTTATTCTACATGCTCATTTTCTTTCTCGTGGTTTTTTCTTTTTTTTTTTTCCCTAAAGCTTCCAATCAACCTGTAATTGAAATGGGTGTGAGTGACCTCTGACCATAGGCTGTCTCTCAAATTGTTTCCCAATGTCATTGTGCAAACTCGTTATACCTAAAATGATGCATCACACGAGGAATGCTCGGATGAGGTAATAGACACCAGGCTGTTTGTGAATCGTAAAACACCATACAGATGTGAGATGTAACTAAGGTCCCTGTACACAGACAGTCGGTCCTGAAATCATCCTTCAAATGCCCTTATGTCCATAGAACTTATCTCGATGTCATTCCAGGTAGGCAATTCTTATTAAATACTGAAATGTCTTTTCTTGATCATTTATTTCTTGGAATAAATTAATTGGACTAACTTTTTTTTGGTAAATAATTCAGAAAGTGGTTACTGAGCACAATTAACTGTACCGCTAAGCACTTCAGTGGCCTTGGATAGAACTGTGACTTTGTTGCTTTCATTGGAATATTCTTTCCAAAAGAGAAATACGTGACTTTGTTGCTTTCATTAGAATATGCTGGTGTGTGGGAAGGAGAGAGAAGCGCAGCCTGGGAGGTTGGAAAAAGTGGTGAATGCTGGTGTATGTAGCACATGTAAGATCTTTTTAAAAAAAATTTTTACAAAATATTTTATTGTTTTTTCAACTGGAATATAAACAACATGAGAGCAATGACCATTTCAAGTTATTCTTTTGTTCTTTGTATAGCATTTGACATAAATGAGCAATATTATTACACAGCCACTTAGTTATTTACACTGTTGATTGATTAATAGTGTATACATTTAGTAAATCATGCATCTAGAGTGGAAAATGTGAGATCTTAAGTATTTCAATGTTTGCGCTGAGGTGACAATGTGGACACTTTGGGGGAACTTTTGGTTGCTAGAAGTGAAGGCAGAAACAGAAAGAGAGAAGCCAGAGGGAGGTTGGTTTGAAGCGCATGGTCTGGAAGAACAGCCAGAAAAGCGAAGAGAGAAAACAGAAAGTGCTGTGTGAGGCAACGTACCTTTCTCTTCTGAGAACTGTCTGTTCTGTCAGCCTCACATATTATCTTTTGTCCTATGGTGTCACGGTGTTTTCAGTATTTTAGACATCACCGCCTCATTACAACGGCACACAAATACAGGAACACGGGAAGGTAAAAAAAGTGACCCCAGCTGACCCCCCTTTCTTATTGGGGGTAAAATTCTCCTGCAGAAACCTCAAAATACTTTCCCTATCCGTTGATCATATGCCCACTTTTAAATCCATTGGCAATACAATGGGAATGATCAAGGTTGGCATGAACCAATCAATCATGGTTTCCCTTTAGGAAATGGGGAGGGGCCCACCTTTCCTGAACCTATGGCTGCCCACTTTGACCAAATCAAGAAGGAAAAACAAAACGGAGGAACAGTTATTCAATAGCAACCACTAGTATCTGTTACAAATGATAACATCAGCTGGAGATCTCACTAAACGAAGGTATACTTTTGGGGGGGAGGTTCGTTTTTACTCAAAGGCTTGTGATAGGGGAACAAATACTGTGCAGTGAGTGAACTTTGGGAAGGACTTGCTCACATGATGATTTTGTGTTTGCGCTGGCGGAGTGGGCCACTGAATCTGTCTTTCTTAACAGCCTTGTCCATAGAGCATCACAGAGTGTGGGATTCCTGTAAACTCAACCTGTTGATGTGAATTTTAATCCTACAGATATTAGCTTCCCTAATTAATTTAATTCTCTTGTGCACATAGAGACCTTCTGGGGGCTGAAAGTGGCTGTATTTTCTGCCTAGCATGTCGTTTTCCCAAAGTAAACTACTGCCCAAAGAATTTCAATGTCTAAGAAGTTTGGCAAGGTATAAAATAAAAATCCTAAGCCTACGATTTCGTACTATAAAATAATGTGATTATAGTAACATAATGAAGGAGCTGGGCTGTATACTGGCTCTTGTACAAACTAGCTCGTGGTCTTTATTCCGTTACTTCACTTGTTTAAACCACAATTTCATCATCTCTTCCCTGGGGAGGGTTGCATTATATTACAGCAGTGTTTCCTAGACTGTGCTCCATGAAAAGCTAGCTTTCTGAGAAAGAGTTTTTAAATAAATTAAAAGTGGAAAATTTAGTCAAATATATTTGGAAAATACTGAGTTAAAACAAATTGATCAGATTTCTTCAGCGCAGAACTCTCAGAGCTTTTAACACACTAACGCACCTCTGGGAGGGTGCTGCGTTTTCTAAGTGCTTTTGACCAGGGACCTATTTTTTCCCTCTTTGTTTTGTATGGTTTAGGTCTGTGTGAGGGGTTTTTGGTTTTTGGTTTTTTTAGAATGAGGTTATGTGGTCCTTTGGAGCGCAGGTACTAAAACATTGAACTGGATATCTGACCCTGAGATTATGCAAAAGTGTTGTGTTCTTTGAGTTCAGAGGCTTCCTTTGGAGATAACAAGAAGATGGTATCTCTCCAGCTAAGTCACTTATGGAACGCATTTTGAAGGAGGAAAATCAGAACTAGAATCTGACAAATTGACAGAATTTTTAGGTGAAGCTGAGTGGAGACACTTATTTATGGATGAAAGGTATGGCATATACAAGACATGGACAGAAGGAAAGTACAGTAGGTTTGGGGAAGTTGTGAACTGTCAGAAAGGACTGGATCTACAACACCCTTGAGAAATTGCAGGGGAAACGTGGGTGGGTGTCAGATTGTTAAAAGCCTTGCATGTCCGAGCAGAGAGGCTGTGCTTTGGGTAGGCAATGTAGAGCCATTAGAGAAGAATGATGCCAGCACGGTGATATGAAAGGCAGCTTAACCCAGGACAATGAGGAAGATGGATTAGAGTGTAGTGTGAACGAGGATGATTTTGTGATATGGATCTGAATTTGAATGAGGATGGTGGGTGGCATTGAGAATGCAATGGAAGGGGCAGAATCTGGCTATTTCTGAATATCAGAAGACTCCAGAGTGTTTGTCGCTATCCAGAAAACACTGGAGATGTTGCTTCATGTGGAGAGAGACACAGATCCAGCAAGAGAAGTTACTCAAGAGCAATAAAGAGTCTTAATGTTTCTCAAGGACGAAGAGTACAGAGAGGACTGCTGGTTATTTGACTTGTTTGCTCATTCGCTCATTCATCTCTTCACCCATTGATGCACTCATCAGGCACCGATGACGGCCTTCCCCGTGTAGGCAAACATGTGTCCAGGGGCACTGTAGCCCTTTTCCTCATTTACTGCTAACAGTTTGTACCAAGCTCCTTGTACATTCTTGCAAGTCATTCTAACTGATAATGCATGTAAGGTTTATGACTTCATTAAATAACAAAATTTGTAATTAAATTTTTTAAAATGTTTCTTTCTTATCTTCTTTTATTCCTCTGATTTGAGAATTGTTAGAGCTCACAATTTAAAACCGTACTGGATAGTGATTTCTTATGGAATAAATATTTTAAGCCCTAATTACTTTAAGGGCCTGTGAAGATTTAAATGACATAATGTACTAGAAGCACTTACTTACATTAATGCTAGATATTGATAGTCATTTACCTTTTTGCTACTTTTTTTTTACAAGCAAAAGTTTATTCAGAAAGTCACAGAGGTAGAAACAGTGAGCCAACTGGGCTGTGTGGGCTCAGGAAACAAGTTGCAAAGACAAAAGAAGGGCCGTTGGAGCTTAGGAGAAAGAGAGAGCAAAGGTACGCTCCTGGAGGGAAGAAGAAGGAGAGAGGTGTGGGTGTGCTGGAGACAGGGACAGAGAGACATAGAGATAGAGAGAGGGAGATAGAGAGATAGGGAGATAGAGAGAGAGATAGAGAGATAGAGAATGCCCTGGGGAAAAAGGGGGTTGGGGAAAGGCGCAGGCATACTAACGAGAGAGAATGCCACTTTGCTACTCTTACCTACTACGATTATTGCTACTACTACTGTTATTGCTATAGTTGTACTTGAGGCCTCCCTTGGCTTTCAACAGTACTCCCGCCTATTCATATGTTACTTTGATCTTCTGCTGGCCTCACTGCAGAAATACAGTTGAGAAGGGGCACAGGGTAATGTGAATTCACTCCTGTGTGTAAATTTCATGACATTTGGGAGCGTCTGAGAGGTTTAAGGCTGTGACCTATTGGAATGAGGAGCCCTCAGAATACGCTTGTGTGTGTGTGTGTGAGCGTGTGCACGTGTGTGTTCATGTATGTGGTTTAAGCAGCTTATTTGGATTGAAGTACTATTTATGTATTTTTTTTCAGCTGGGTGTAATATCCTATGCTCCTTTTACCTTAAAACCTTGGAGTTTCTGGTTACGTTGAAGTACACTGTAGAAGTCACGCTGAAGGGGAGGCTGGAGGGCCGCTGCAACCTCACACTCTCACTGCTCCATACTCCTCCGCCACCTGCTAACGTTACCTCCTAAAGCACCTGAAATCTGCACCCAGGGTTTTTAAAGACAGGAACACATTTCTAGAAAATTTAGAGTCAAAGAAAGACATGTATTCTCAGCACTACTTAGAAGTCATGCTGGTTGTCATATTTAGCATCTGGATATTGGAATCCCACACGATTCATGCCCCAGCATTTTTCCCCCTTTGCTGTTATGGCTGCACAAACACCTCCTGGATTGCTTGCATTCTCCTCCAGCCCAGGAGGTTCCTATCAGGGCTGCCTGCGCAGACTGTGTAATGAGGGTGATTTATGATGTTCTAATGACAGAGCTGCAGATTTCTTTATTAAACACCGAGGACAAAAGGGGACGGGGTAGAAACATCGATCATAGCCCCTGCTGACTGAAGTCTGCACGCGTAGTGGGCATGTGAAGGAGGACCGAACGAAGAGGCTCAGACCCTGCTGCCAGCAAACTTGGGACTTTCTCCTCCCGGGGAGAAGAAAGTTTCTCCTTCCTTCGCCTCCTCTTGGAACAACTACCTAGGAACTATTCAGGCAACAAATATTTATTGAGCAAGTCCTCTGTTCCAGACACTGTTCTAGGTTCTGAGTTCACAGTAGTGAACAAAACAGACAAAAATCTCAGCCTTTGTTGAAATGGTGTTTCCAGTGACCGGAATGAGGACTTCCAGGCATCCCAGTGTTCCCAGCAGAGCGTCAGGAACAGGGTGCAAGGGAGCCTGCACTGCGGAGAGCTGAGAGGAGGGGAGGGTCAGGGCTGGGGCCTGGAGTATGACTGGGTGGGCCCCCAGGTCTAAGGAGGGCTGGGGCTCCCACCCCACTATGGCATGGGGAGCCATGGGAGTGTGCTGAGCAGAGGAGTGTCAGGGTCTCACATTTGAACGGAAACAGTTGACTTCGGTGGTAAAATACACTGCAGAGGGCTAGGACAAAGCAGGGAGACAAATTAGTAAACTACCTCAGAATCTGAGGGTCTGTCTTCAGGTTCTTCCGGCTAGTTCTTTCTAACCAGACCTGCGCTGCTGTCACTTACACGTGTCTGACACCTAGTGCACAGAATCCGCCCTTCATCTTGGCCTCACGAAACACAGGAAGCGCAGCAGCAGCTTCCTCCCCTGCCAAAGCTGCAAGGCGGCAACCTTCCTCTTGCTCTTCGAGTCTCCAGTTCACCAGGCTCCTCTCCAACACAATGAAACGGATGGTAAGTTCTCTGAGTACTCTCTTTGTCATCGGTCCTTCTTGACTGGAATCAAGAAGGAAGGGGTGACTTCCTCCTTGAGAAGGGGTGGACTCATTGAGTGCCAAGAATTTACTCGGCAGAAATCTTGAGAAATTCTCTCTAAGTAATGTCCTTGAAGCTCTCTCCTTAGACTTTACATTAGGAGCTGGTATTCCTCTCACATGTCTTTCCTGGGAAAGAGGTGGGCAAAAGTACACTCTCTGAGCAAATCTTTTTCCCTGAGCCCTATCCTTCCCCATCTTTTATGCTCTGGATTTAAGTGAGAGATTCCAGAATTTTCTAACCACTTTTTTGACTACCACCTTTGACAATTTGCATCTTGGTCTGGCATGTTACTCTGGAATGTCCTAGCTATTATATTTTGGTGCCTTGGTTGCACCATCCTGCTACAAAGGAAAGAGCTCTTTGCTAATTAAAAAACTGCATATTTCTAACCACCAATAAATGAGAATGTGTTTGGCAGAGAGAAAAAAGAAAATTCAGGATGTCATAGTTTGATGTCCTGGCATAGCAAAACGCATGTAGTAGATGCTTAAATGTTTGTTGAGATGATGGAGCTTTGTGCTTTGAGTGGAAACGGTGAAGTAAATTCATGTTGAGAAAGCAGTTTATGGTCAGAATTAAGCCCAGCCTTGCAAGGATAGTGCAAATAAACTAATTGTGCTTTCACTCTACATCAAACTACCACCCAAGGTATCACTTTTTGTTTTCTCCTACAAAGAGCTGGGCGGCAAATTTTTTTCCCACCGCCATTTTATCCCCTCTATAGCCTCTTCAACCTCCACCCACCTCCCCCACCCTCTCCCCACCCCGGCAAATACCGCAGGTCAGCGATTTTTAGGCCTCAAGTCCTCATGAGTCCTGAAAGGAAGTGCCATATTGTTGGATAACAAGTGCTATCATATTGCCATCACTCTCTGGGTTTGCAGGAAAAGCAGGAGAGTTTCTGACTGAGGGAAGAAAGGCATGAGCCTTTATGTCTAACAGTCACAGCTGGTCTGAGAAAAGTGTTTTAGCAATAATGATGCTGAGCACTGGAACATTGCTTTAACATGACCTGTTCTGATGTGGGATTCACACTTAGGCTCCGCACCGATGCTTATGAATAAATGTATGTCCAGGGGATACCGTGTGCCAAGCCATAAACGGGAAGACGGCGCACCTGTGGGAAAGGCGCAATAACAGCGGGGGAACAGTTGCGAGGCCTTCCTAGTGAACTGCCAGGGAGAGGTCTGAACGATGAGCCCTGTGAGAACAGAGGCGGAGCGGTCACTGCGGGATGGGGAGGAATGGGAAGGCTCTGTGCGGAACCAGAGACGCCAGCTTTCTGCTAAGGCTCTGTCCTGTGACTTCTGGTGCTCGCCAAACGCCTTTCCTGCCCGTGTGAAATACACAAACAACCGATCTCGCTGTGCTCCAGATTTTCATCTACTCTTCATGTTATCACCTGCCAAACTGAGACACATAAGGCAAATGGAGAAAAGTACCTAAAATAGTTTAAGGAAAAACAGTTTAATGAAGAAATGAAATGAAATAAAGCCACACGCGTAGCTGTAATCACACAAAAGAACGGGAACAGTGCTCCGGAAGCTGTGCCCCAAGCACCCGCCCCTTTCCTGGTCCTCCAGGTAGTAACCACTGTCCTGCATCTCCTGGCAATGGTCTCCTTGCTTTTCTTTCCAGTTTTGTACACTACACACCGTGAAAGAAAAGCTTTCAAGCCTGGTCTGGGATAGCCGTTTTCTGTGCGATGTAACACAACCACTTGGAGAAGGGGAGCATTCCCGAGACAGTGCCTGAACAATTTTGTGATGGGTTTTAATGAGATTAAGGTTTATTTTGGAAATGAATTACTCACCTGTCAATTTGGTTCTCAGTTGACTATCAGCCAAAAATTTACTACCTTTAACTAAACTCTCATCTTTATAAAACTAGACTAAAAATGACTACCTAACCATTCTCCTCTCTTATAAAATGTACCTGCAAACAATAAATATTTGAATAGGCCTCTAGGTATCTTTGCCCTTGTGTACAAAATGTAAAAAAAAAAAATCTTTAATACCTATTTATAACTAAAGAGTCTCAAAAGTTTACCTTAGTAATAAGAACTTTAGTATTGCCCATTTCTAAACTTAATAGAAATGGATTTATATTGTATTTATCTTGGTGTCATCTCTGCTTCTTTGGCTTATTAATTTTTAGAGCCAACCATCTTGTTGTATACAGCTTTTGTTTATTCATTTCTGTTGCTGTGTAGTATTCCGTTAGAGATATATACTACTATTGATTCATTCTGCAGTTGATGGACACTTTGTCTCCAAAATTTCAGTTTTGGACTCTTAAGGACTAGACTGCTGAGAAAATACTTATACATGTGTCTCGATGCAAACATTCAGGAGTTCTTCCCGGGAGAAGTAACCAGGAGCAGAACTGCTGGATCACAGGATATGCGTGCACTCAGTTTTAGTAGATAACGCCCACTTGCTCTTCCCAAGTGATTGTGCCACTCTCTACTCCCAACAGAGCAGTACGGAAGTTTCCATTTGTTTCATTTCCTCACCCAACACATGGTGTTTTTGAATTTCCTTAACTGGCTTGGAGTACAATGGTATCTCATTTGGGTTTTGACTTTCATTTGTCTGAGTAAGTATGAGGTTGAACACATTAGTGTATATTAACTGGTCATTTGGATTTCTTCTTTCATGGTGTTCCTGCTGAAGTTTCTACCCCTCCTTTTTTCCTGTTTACTGGTAGTTTTATTTTTTTATAGGTGGGGGTTCGTACGAATATAAAAAGCATTCTATTGCTAATAGCCTCTCCCACCTTGTGCCTGTTTTGATACCCTTACAATATGGTCAAAGTTAGCATGCTTTTCCTTCATGGTGTGCATGTGTGATGCATGGTCACACGACACACATCACATTTTCACTCTAAAACCTTTCATAATGAACTGAATTCATTTGTTAGCTATACCAATTTCTTTGGTAGAGTCTGTATGGTTTTCTATGTATAAGATCATGTCATCTATGAACAGGTAATTTTACTTCTTCCTTTCCGGTTTGGGTGCCTTCTATTTATTTTTCTTGTCTGATTGCTGTCACTAGTACTTCCAGTGTTATGTTGAATGTAAGGGCAAGAGTGGGGATCTTCGCCTTGTACTGGATATTAGAGGAAAAACTTTTATTTTTCCCCTGTTGATTATGATGTTAGCAATGAGCTTTTCATGAATGGCCTTTATTGGGTTGAGAAAATTTCCCTTTATACCTACTTTCACAAGAGCCTTTTTTAAATCATGAATGTATGTTGAATTTTATCAAATGCCTTTTCTCTTTCTATTTAGATGACCATATAGTTTTTACCTTTCATTCTGTTAATGTGGCATATATCACATTGATTGATTTGCTTATGTCAAACCTTGCATACCAGGAATAAATCCCACTTAGTCATGGCGTAAGAGTTGTTTATCTATTTTAAATAACAGTCTTTAATCAAATATGTATTATGCAAACCTTTTCTCTAAGTCTGAGACTTGTCTTCTCATTTTCTTGGTTGCTTAACCTATTAATCATAGTTATTTCAAATTCCCAGTCGGATGATAATCCCAACATTCCTGTTGTATCTAAGTCTGGTTCTGATGCTTGCCTTGTCTCTTTAAACTGTGGGGGGCGTTTGCCTTTTAGTAATGCTTTGTAATTTTTTTTGTTGAAAACTAGACATGATATACCTGGTAAAAGAAACTTTAGTCTATAGGCCTTGATACTGTGGTGGTAAGGTGTGGAGGAAGGGGAAGCGTTCTGTAGTGAGTGGTGTGGTTAGGTCTCAGTTTTTCAGTCAGCTTATGCCCCTGGGCTGTGACTTTTAAAAGCGCTTCTCATGTTTCTCCTCCCCTCCTCCAAACACACACACACATTCACACACACACAGGTGAGACAGGAAGACTAGAAGAGACTGCAGTTGTGTATTTCCCTTCCTCCACATCAAAGGCTAGAGGGGACTGGAGCTGGTTAGTTAGTTCCCTTCTCCCAGATCTGTTAGGCTCTGGTGAAATCATTTATTTTGCTGAGAAGAACAGAGTGCTCTAGGCTTGCTTCAAAATGACTATTTTGCCCTTACCCCTGATGGAAGCAGGAGGGGATTTTTCCAATTTTCTTTGTGAGAACCTGGTAGGGCTCCTGAAAGGAATATTCCACAAAAGTGAGGGGCCCTGCTAAGCCTGCCCTCCTGGGATGGTTAATTCTCAAACTTGCCTGTACTGAGTTTCCAGCAACTCGTCAGTTACAGCCTAGATTTTCCTGCTCTGGTGCTGGCGCTCACAGAGGTTTCTGCTCTAGTAAGTCGTGATTCTCTGTACCTACTTGTCTGCCTCTCAAGGTATGGGTGCGGTGATCTTGATCCTCTGGCGGATTTAAGAAAAACTGTTGATTTTCAGTTTGTTCAGCCTTTTTCTTGTGTGGAGGGAAACCTTCAAGTTCCTTATATGATGGAATGGAAAGAGAAAGTGTTGGAAGTCTTTTTTTTAAAGACAACTCTTCCAGGTTTACTATGCTATAAAATGTTATTTTATCTCAGAACAATTCTATTTCGCTCATTTTACAGAAGTCTAAAAAAATTTTTAAAAAACCCAAAACTTATTAACATAGTAGCAGAGCTGGTGTTAGAACTGAGAATTTAGACTTATTGATAGCGGTTTATCCTAGATTAAGCGAGCAGAGTGGTAAAGTAGATTTTTCTCAAGTAAAAATCCAGGGAAGAATGGAACAATAAGTATATGATTAAATAGGAAACAGAGGTGAGTTTAAAAAAAAAAAGAACAGTTTGAAACACAGCAAAGGAAAAATTAAAAATACCTTTCTTTCAGGGCATAGTGTGTTGTGATAAGAATCTTTGTATTTTTATAGATCTTGAAACTAACATAAATGAAAGTACCAGTTATTGAGTATTTATGTAATTAGCTCAACATTCTCAAAAATGTGCCCCATGTAAAATAAGTTTCAAAAAGGTGTCCCATGCAACGTAATTTTCAAAAAATAAAAGTTTCAAAAAAAGAGATTTTTTTCTGATCAAGTAAATTTGGGAATTGCTATATATGCTATCTGCCTCTTATTGATTCACTAAAAAAATTCTTATATTAAAAGCTTTGAGAAGTTGCGCATCAAATGAGTCCATGTGATTAGTTTTACCCCATTGTTACCTACGTTTATTTGACCCACACGACTCATTTACCATTCTCCAGAACTTGTCTTCTGTGGAACACACCTTGGGGAAAGGAAATCCTTGCAAGCTAACATAAGAAACAAGTTGAGCAAGTAGGTTTACGGTGGTTATTTTCAGATAAAGAAATCAAGGCTTAAAGGATTTACATAACTTGCCAATTATAACACTGTGAGTGATAAAACTGGGATCTAAAGTTAGGTTGGTGTTTTTAAGGCTCCAACTCTTTCTACCCCAAACTACTTCACTAAAAATAGAGTTTTTGCTGAAAGAAAGGGAAAAGGAATTAATGATCAGAGAATCTTTACTTACTTCCTATTATATGCAAATACCTCTGACTAACACCTGTAATGGACAAAAGGATTAGACTTCCCCACTGTTCTTGTTGGCATTATTGCCCAATGCAACATTATTAACATACATATACATTACATGCTCAGACAAAGGTAGTAGGACTCCTTTATCAACAGATTTTTTTTTATGACCTCTTCCTTCTCTGTTACATTTTCAGTGACAGATAAGGTAGAGAAAGGCCTTCAGATTCTCACCAAGGGGAAGGTTCAAGCATGAATGAGAGGCTGACCCTGCTCTTAGAAAAATGAAAGCATATATTTTGTAAGTGGGCAATCATTTCCTGGAGGCCTGGTTTAAGTCCTGGCGTGCATGCTTTCTTCATTGCCTAACTGTGCATTTTTATAGTTATTTGTCTTCATGTTGAATAAAAAGTGACGTTGCCATGGAAACTGCTTCGTTGCATCAGGCTTTGTTTGTGATAAAGCAAAGGAACACACGCTTTTCACAGTGCCTTGTCAACCTCCTTATTTTCGTGGATAAAATGAGAACCAGAGCTGTGTCCCTGGTATTTTCCAGTGTTTCTAAAGTAACAGAAAATGCTCAATTGAAGAGCTCAATAGGTCACTGGATTCACAAAATTCAAAAGGTCTGTTTTTTTTTTTTAAAGCATTTCCTGGTATCTTCAGGGGCCACACCTACCACAAATTGTTTACATATAATAGTAAGTTTTAGAAAACAAGGCCAAGTGATCACTTAATCTCCTGGGTCTGTTGGCTATAAACATTCTTGGATGCGCATGCTGTATTTAATAACCAAGCCAAGAATTTTTGATATTATTAGCTAGTGGACTTCTAACGTTTGGGGCCATTTAAGGCTTTGTTTCAGCTTTGTGGTCAAAGATAGCCTGTGGTTGTCACCAGCTGAGATGCCCTATTTTGGCTGGGTTCAGAGCAAGAGCTGATATTTCTCAGACACCTCATAGAGACAGGAAACATATTTTTTTGGTTCGTTTTACAAGTTCCTGCATAAACTGTGAATTGCTATAAACACAAGAGATCATTTTATTGGACGTGCTCCTCCGATTGTTCTCACTGCAGGGCCTAATCACGAGTCCCCTGACACAGCTTTAGATTTCCAGAGGGAAGGAAAATAATGTCCCATAAATCGAAAACAGTGTGAGGGTGTGGACTTTAAAGTATGTCCTCTAAGAGTTCAAGGGGAGTGAAATTTATGGACGCCATTTATTTCAAACTGTCATTTAACTCTTCAGAGAAGAAAATCTGAGACTCTTGTAAAAGGGGAGGGGCAATGAGATGATTTTTGAAATCATAATTGGAACGTTTGGATTCAAAAGGCAGTTTTCCCTCAGGATGCTTCCTTTCACGGGAGGCACACCTATCCGGAACGGCCACTGTGTGGAAAATATTTGTGGCTCCGTTTGGTCGGGGAATTGTCTTCAGATCTAGCTTCTGAATCATTGAGCTCTTGTTCCTTCATAATATTCCTGACTATTTTAGACCACAACTAGTGCCACACAGCCTGCTGATTCACTTTACCTGCCGTCCCTCACTCTGAGGGATTCGGGGTTATTTAAGAAAATCAAATCCGTCTTCAGAGAATGAATTCTTGCTACAACTGAGACTATTCAAGAATCCGATCTGATGTCTATAATAAAACAAAGTTCTGATATTTCTTAAGTAATTGTAACTTAATGAGACTATGTGTATAGATACCAAAATCAAAGACCTTAAACAGGACAATCAATACACATTTGAATGTGAAGATTTGTGGGGTGTGTGTTGAAAACAAAATAAGTCACGTCTTGTAGTCGTACTTTGTATAGTGAAACCAAAAGCGCAGAAACCTTCCCTCGGTGCACTTCGCACATCTTCAGCCGAGAACAAATGTTTTTGATTATTCATTATTCAATGGGGGCCTGGGGAACAAAACAGACACAGTCTCCGATTTCATGAAACTCAAATAAGTAGAGACAGACAAAAAATTATATATATATTTGAGGGGGGACCCCAAAATACCCAGAATTATCTTCTGCAGGGTGGGCCCCTTGTAGTACAGACTTCCCCCACTGGGTGAGTGTGCTAGGAACCCGTCTGTACCTGTGTGCCAGATGGCCTTGTTGTGGGAGGCTGTGTTCGGCTTCAGTGAATTTTTTAAAGACTTTCAACATGCTTGCCCATTTCATGATGGATGATTTATGAGCACGCCCTCCCACGCTGCGCTGCGCATTCAGCAGTTTTTGACAAAGAAAATGGAATGACCGCTGTGCCCCACCCTCCCTCTTCACCTGACCTCCCCTTCATCAACTTTTTTTTGTTGTTGTTTCCCCAGATGAAAGAAAGCCCTCAAAGGGAAACATTTTGCTGATGTGGAAGAGGTGAAACAAAAAACAGCAAGAGCGCTAAAGGGCATCAAAATCGACAAGTTCAGAAACTGTTCTGAGCAGTGGAAAAAACATCTCAATAGGTGTATTGCATCAAATGGAGAGAGCTTTGAAGGTGACTGAAGTTTAAACATGTAAGAATAAATACACAATTTTTTATAAATTCTGTGTTTTTTGGTTCCCCCCAGTGTGTGTGCATGCATACATGTCTATATAGTGTTTTAGGGCAAATAATTGCATATATTGCAAAAATATAGCAATAGTGTCTTGGTGCAGTAAGCACCATGGAGAAAAACTAAGCTCACCGAAGAAAAGTGGTGGGGTAGAGCTACTCTTTGGTTAAGGTGCTCGGGAAAGACCGATCTGACAAGGTGAGCTTTGAACAGAGTTATGAAGTGAGGGGGCTAAATTTGTGGATATTTTGGGGAGTGGCGAGGTGGGGTGTTGAGAACATTCTCCAGAGGAAACAGCAGTTGCAAAGGAGCATGCTTGCTTGACAAAGTAAACTAGAGCAAACATTCTGCTCAAGAGACAAAAACAATGTCAGAGCTAAGTACAAAGTATAGAGGAGGGGAAAACTGGTTTTTACTGGGCTGAAATCTCTCTTGAGCAAAGCTCAGGATAAAATGACTTTTTTTCTCTTTGTCTTCTGCCCTCCATCCTACCCAAAGGCATTTGGGATTTGTTTTGTTTTGTTTTAATGTCTGATCTCAAATTGTTTAATTGGAGTAAATCCAACCATGTCATTCTAGACACATATCCATGCAGTTAGGATGTGTCATTTTGGCTCAGTTGCCATGTTATTCTACTTCTGTTGGTGCATTAGACTCAAAGTATATTAGCAAGGAAGAGGCAGGCTTGATGGAGTAGGAAAAAATATTCTTAAAAAAGATTTTATTTATTTATTTTTAGAGAGGGGAAGGGAAAGAGAAAGAGAGGGAGAGAAACATAAATGTGTGGTTGCCTCTCACGTGGCCCACACTGGGGACCTGGCCCGCAACCTAGGCATGTGCCCTGACTGGGAATCAAATCGACCACCCTTTGTTTTACAGGCCTGCACTCAGTCCACTGAGCTACCAGCCAGGGCTAAAAGTTTTTTTAACATGGACAGGGTTAACATGATTTTAAAGATTTTAATATTTTAAATTTAATTATACGTGGGAATAAGACAGTTAAAAACAGGCATGACATTTGCTTTCATGGAGCTTAGTTCAGAGAGGGAGAGACACATCAATGGAACAGTCATGCGGATAAATGTAAAATTGTGACTGTGATTGATAAAGGCTGTATAGGCGAGGCACTGGACCATGAGAACTTATGTACGAGGGATTTACCCTAGTCATGGAAGACTAAGGAGACTTTCTTTAAATAGGGATGCTTCCACTAAGATTTGAAGAATGAGTAGGCTTTGAGTAGGGTATTTGTCTTCCCAAATTGAAGCTAAAAATAAATTAGTGAGCAAAACAGCTTATTTCTCAACATTAAGAAAATCTTGTTCCATATATGGCCTAACTCACTTTGCTGCTTTTCTCCCATCACAGAGATGACCTGCCCTGGCTATAAAGGAGGTAGCTGCAGATGACTCTAGCTCTGAAAACATGGAGTAGGTGAAGCCGAGAGCCCCGACAACCTTGGCCTCTGACAGAGAGAGCCCAGGAAACGCAGGCGTCGCTACTGCAAGGCTGCCTACAGCAGCCTTAGAGGTCATCTGACCCAACTCCAGTGTAACAGGGAGGGACACTAGACAGCTGTCACCCGGGCTTGGAGAACTAGTGTGGTGTCAGCCAAACACTAGGAAAAAGGCATCTGCTTTCTCTCAGCTTCTCATGCTTGCAGTGGGGGAACTGTCTGACTGGATGGAATGACGACTGGTCTGATCACAAAAGTATTAATTCTAGTGTGCTTCATTGCAACACGAGGGTTTTCTGGTTAATCTAATTCTTTGTCGCTAGTTGTTGCTCTGGTTTTGCTTGAATGGCCTGAAGAGGTTCATTAAGACCACTAAATGTACTTATAACACACATTACATGATTATATATCAATACTTCTTTGGGTTTTTTAAATTATTCACTAATACATGCTTGTAATAACCTCTTATTACAAACTGTTTCACAACAAAGAAAATATGATAATGTTTCGCAATTCTTTTTGAAACTGATATTCCTCAACGTCAAAACAAGACGAAAACAGTTAAAGAAAACAAAAGCGATCTGCCTCTTGTCCCGTCCTGGTGAGGGTGCGTCAGCATTTGATCCCCCGTCTGCCTGACTGAGAAGGCCAGTCCCTTTTTTAAATACGCTTTTTATTTTGGAATGATTTTAGACTTTCAGAAAAGTTGCAAAGAGTGGACAGTGAATTTTCATGTACCCTTCACCCAGTTTCCCTCATCACTAATGTCTTACTCAAGCTCTTTTAAAATAAATAAATAAAACTGTTTCTAACTCAGATGTTAGACAAACAGATGGCCCACAAAGGAAAATTCTTCTCTAAGAGAAAACATCTGAAAAGTTTGTAGCATGAACTTGGGACCACACAGGCTGGTCAAAGATGGTAATTGCTTTTTAGGAGAAGATTAATAGTGATGGGCAAAAAATGATGAAGGAGGGCAAAGAGTAAGATGAGAAATTCAGGTAATAATCTAGATGTTTCTATCTGGTATCTGGGACTTTTAGTTCTCTCCATTCTTGAAGTGCGGTTACATGTTTGGAGTTTCAGTTCTATAGCTGGATCACATCTGTATCTTTTTTTTAAAATTACTTTATTGTTGTTCAATTACAGTTGTCTGCATTTTCTCCCCTCCCCACCCCGCCCCTGCGGCCACCCCGGACAAACCCACCTCCTTCCCCTGCTTCCACCCTCCCCTTTGGTTTTGTCCATGTGTCCTTTAGAGTCCTTCCTGAATACCCTTCCCCACTGTCGCCTCCCACCTCCCCTCTGGCTATTGTTAGATTGTTCTTAACCTCAATGTCTCCGGTTATGTTTTGTTTGCCTTTTTCTTTTGTTGATTATGTTCCAGTTAAAGGTGAGATCATATGGTATTTGTCCCTCTTTGATAAGAGGAAAACACTCTGATGTGTCTCAGCATATTACAACTTGTGTTTAGCTTTGGCTTAGATGTCAATAATGTGCTTAATCAACGTACTCCATAGTGGAGAATTTTTGCTTAACACCCAAGGCACCGTCTGTATATCCCACACACACCTCGCCTTTCATAACCATGTTGTAATTTCTGATTGTGTGGAGCTAGGATTCTAAATGCAAGAATGAAGAGAACCGTGGCCTGCAAAGGCTGAAAAGACTGCAAAAAATGATACATGAATGTAACCACTCTGTCTTTTGTAGCCCTTGTTTTCTCTTTTTTCTTGCCCTCAGGCCGGTTTGCTTGCTGTTGTATACAACTCTGAAAAGTAGACTAGCTTGATATTGCTTGCAGCCTGGACTTGACCCCTGAAGAGGTATTAGAATAGTCTAATAGTCAGCAAGTTACGATGGGAGCTGAGGTTGCTGAGGCAGAATTGTCCAGACTAGTTACTTGGTGATCAAGGTTGGCTGGATGGTATAGGATTAACTTAGTAGGTTTGGCTGTGGCTGAAGGCAGTGATTAAAGAATGTCTTAAAGAGGGACAGGGTAAAGGGGCTGGAGTTCAGTTGTAACTCAGTTACTTGCAATTTCCATCTTCTCAACGAATGTGAGAGCCTATTGTAATTTGGGGACTTACAGAGTTTTGCAAAAGTTAAGATAGGAAGATTATGAGCAACCTGCCCTGGGGCATTAATGGTCCCTGAGCAGCAGTGCTAGTAGTTGTAAATATAACGCAGAGCTGGGCTATTTATCCTCAGGTATTTTAGTGAGATTCCTCATCCCCTTGCTTCTTTCCTCACACTGGGGGAACTCGCTCGCAATAAATAAGCTTCTCATGTCCAGGGAGGGGTTTTGACTCTACGGCTGTATGACTTTGTCTTTCTTCATCATGAATATTTGTATTTTAAAACGCATTCCAAACCTCATGACAAAACATTTAAAACAGCCAGGCTGTCAAGGAAATCTGGGTGAAGATAATGGAAACCAGGCCATTAGCCTAAAAACAGGATTTCGTGTGCTCTGTCTAGCTCATCTCTCCCTGTAGCCTAGGCTCCGGTGAATCTTGCTCATCCCGCACGTGGGGTTGAGATGGGAGAGGGCGGAGGCTCAGTGAAGGGAACCATCCATCTAAACATCTGCTGCTACTACAGTGGGACAGAGGCTGCGGGAATCTATTTGTTCATTCAGTAAGAATATCCAACAGAAAAGGTCAGTTATGTTGGTTAGAGGGAAAGTACATCCGTGGCCATGACTACAGACTTAATTAAGGATCAAATAAATTAAAAAGCTCTTATTGATCCCAAGAGGAGCCCAGATGGGAAGTGTTTGGGTAGATTAGTGAGTATTCATCGTCTCTGTGTGGGAAAATACCTTGAACGCCTGTGCTGCAGATGTTACAGGCACACTGGCATTGGGTTAAGGACCCAGGAGATGGAGATTATAGTTTTGGTGACAAAATTCAGGAATGATCTTTGAGGACACAGTAGAATTTCTGCATTTGAATGATTTCTATTTTGAATGATTTCACGAGGTCGTCCTGAAAGATGCACTAATAGATACATTCGAGGGGTTGTATCCAATTGTACTGTGCTAGAGGACCTAATGTGAACTCCAAAATAGTTGTATCTGAAGAGTTGTAAATTTATTTAAAAAGAAAGAGCCCGGGCCTGATTACCTCCGTTTACCTCAGGCAAGTGTGTGTGCTGTTCTCCAAGCTTTTGCTGAGAACAGACAGCGTGCTAGCCTTTGAGCAGGCGGTTCTTAGCGAATGTGCTCCTTGGAAGTGCCTGCTGTGGCTCAGAAGGCGGAAATTTTGAGCGATAGGGGAGAAGCTTTCCTGGAAGAGCGTTGCTGGGGCTTGGGCCCCAGGTGGGAAAAGCCAGGGAAAGCCGTGAGGAGAGACACGGGCCCACCCAGTGGCGCCTAACAAATGTTCTGTGGCCCTTTGGGGTTGTTTCCACCGTTTGCTTATTTGAAATGTCCCTTTTGAGTTTTAAGGAGGAGTTAAACGCAGAGTTCTGTGAGGGCCTGGCCTTTTAAAGATCTTTTGTTGTGGGGTTTGGAGTGTGTCTTAAAATATAAATATTTATGGTGAAGTAAAGCATTTTCCTATGACCTTTATCTGCTAGAAAAGTTTTTTTTTTAATTTTTGTGTGAAATGCAGACCTTATATTATATATAGCTCAGAAAAAGTGAACCGTGTAGTTTTCTCTAGCGAAAATGCCCTCTGTCCCATTCCCCCGCCCCGCCCTCGGTTCCTCAGTATCACATCTGCATTATCTCCATCTGCATCTAAGGGTTTCCTTCTCCATTCACCTTTTATTCACAAATTGTGCGTCTGATTTGTCTCTGTGTATTCAGTGTGTTCAATGCTTACACAAATTTGGCTATGACTTTAAAGCCACATGGAAACTATTTGAGTGTTTAAATATCCAATGTCTTTTCTGTGGTTTCTAATGTGTCTTTCCCAAGTTTCTAATAATAACTTTCTCTGATCTTTCTGGTGGCAGCCAGGAGTCGCTTGAGTGATTCCGTTGCTCTTTGTAAATGCAATTTATTGAGTTTTCCTTTATTGCAAGACCTGGCTATTCTTGAACAGTAAAAGAGTTAGAATATAGTTTATTTGATTTTATATTTTAGCCTCTTCATTGGTCATTGTCAATGCAAAAAACATTTAGGGTTTAGGGTAGGAGGTTGGTATAAATAGCAGTCACTTGTTTTTTCCGATCCACTCGCTGTCAGAATTCTAGCAGATTGTGAAATATCAGTAACAACTTGGAAGAGCAGTTTATCTTTTTCTAAGTACATTAGTGCTTTCTTATATATCTTAATGCTAGACATACAACAAAGTGTGCTTTTTATGGCCACTTCTTTGCGCTTTAGCCTTCATTCCTTTTGGACAACAGTTTTGGGATTAAAATTAAAAATGTTTTGGGATTTGTCTACTTAATGTTCCTTTTGAAATTTTAAAAATAAAACCTAGATTCAGAAGAAATTTTTACCAGTTCTTTATCCACCTTCAATTTGATAAAGAAATACATTCAAGCTCTGTTCTATTGAAAACGAACATCCTACCTAATGGGAACCATCCCATTGGTAAAAGTTCTAATTATACAATGATCAGAAATGTGCCTCCTGTAGTTTCTATTTATTTATTCTAGATGGTTCTCTGTAACCAAATGGAACGTCTCTTTCTTTTGCACATTTAAAATTGGTTAATATCTCCCACAAAGCCTTCTTTCTTATAGAGCAAACATGCTTTGTCAATTCATACAAGATGGCTTTGGGGACTATCATCATTCATATATTGTTTTAGTTCACTGAAGTGTTTGAGGATCTATTCTGTGTTGGGTATTGTGTATTACCCTTTGAAGCTACGAGGGCAGGTACTAATTAGACACTAAACTCAAAAAGTTGAGTGTAATGGGAAAGATGTTTAGTGTGATTAGCACTAAAAAGAAATATTTACTACATGCTATAGAATACATAGTAGATGCATCAAAGTCGTTATGTTTTCTTAAAGGGTCACCTAAATTGGTGCTTGAAGGAAAAGAGATGTTTGCATTGAGCAATAGGAAAAGCGTACAAATCCAAAAGTGTAGTGACAGAAGAGAAGACTAGGGAAGGATCTATAGTTTATAAACAGGGCCCAGACCATAAAGAGTCTTAGGTGCTTAATGGACTTGGAACTTTATACTGAGTACTCTAGGTAGTCATTCAAGTATTTTCAGCAGGGAAGCAACTTGATTACATTTGCTTTTTAGTCAATTCACCCTGATAGCAAGTAAAGGGAGAATGGGCTAAAGGAAAGCAAACCTAGAATTAAGGAGCCTATTTAGGCTACTGAGGTAATTCAGGAAAACCTTGGGTGGTCTTAAGAAAGAAAGAGGGAAGAAAGAGGGAGAGAGAAGACAGGAAAAGGAAAATAGGAAAGGAAAGACAGGAAAAAGGGAGATGGGGGGGGGGAGAAAATACAAATGGACACAGGAAGATGTCCTGGGTTTCAAACTTTCAAAGCCTCTTTTATTTTTTTTAATATATTTTATTGATTACGCTATTACAGTGGTCCCATGTTACCCCTTTAAAAGAACTGTGTTAAACAGGTCTCCTCTCTTCCCCACACTTGCAGTTAACTCTTTAAAGACTTATTTTTTAGAGCAGTTTACAAGGAAGGTGAGAGGGAGACACAGAGATTTCCTATACAACTCCTGCCTCTGTAGTGAGTTTCTTTCTGGTAGCATTAACAGGACCTCTTCACCATGGATATCACAGAGAGTTCTTTAAGGTACCTGCCATACTGTTGCATTTGGTTCTTCTGCGTGCCATTTTAACCTCTTCAGGGCTTCTCTCACTTCCCCTTAAGCACCCGCATTGTGCTGATCTTTTCCTGCCCCATCTTGAATGATTGGAACGATATGCACATCCTGACTAAGTAGTACCCTGGGCACTGCAGATTCTCCCCTTCTCATGGCACCAGTGCCTTCTCCTCCTATCTCTGTTAAAGGAATAGGTGGGGACAACTGTAACTGAGAGCAATAAAAAAAAAGAAAACAAACAAAGAAATGGCAACAAAAACAATTACCATGTAGCATTGGCTGTGTGTGTGTGTGAGCATACTATTTATGCCATATTCCACTGAGAATTTTCAAGTACAGATGTGACGTTGCCAACCAACAGAAGAAGGGATTTTTTTTATCCTTTGTAACCATACGACCAACGGTTGCTGATTTATGGCAGGGGAAACTTTACTAATGTTTTATGGATTCGACACTGGGATTAGCTGGCCCAGTTCAGCCAGCAGGTAGGCACCAGCCAAGCGCGCGGTGATCCACACCAATTGGCAGGTAAGTGTGGGAGTTATACCCCTGGAACCTCTCCAAATAGGAGCGGATGCCTCTTGCGATCTGTTGTAGTTGTACCTGTAGAGGACATAGATTCAAGGGAAACATCACCGACCAATCCTGGGTGAGGAGTAGTTACAGGAGGTTATTTAGATGTCCAGTGTCCCCATTGTGGCATCTTATTACAACTGACAGCAGTGTGGGAGAGCCACACCCATTCTCACTCCTTCTGAACAAGCTAGATGCTCTATCAGGTATTCACGCCAACATGTTTGCCACCCGTTTTACACAGCAGCTTGACCAGACTCCTCTCTTCAATTTCTGTCCTTATTGAATGACCCAGCCACATCCAATCAAATGCCCAGTGCCAGTCTAATGCACCATGCATAGCGTGGTCTCATTCTTGACTTGTACTTTGTGCATTTCTCTAACTGTCGGGCTCCTCCTTGGTACACGTAGTTAATATTAATTCTCTCTTCTGTAAGATGTAAACCCCAACCCATCTACCTAACCCCATGGGCCATTATCAGCTAGGCCACAATGCAGTTATTGGACCAATAAATCATGATACTATTTTTTATGTTATAATCCTGTAAACCAAAAGGATAAATAAATGTTATTGGCTTATTGAATCCAGGGATATTTTCAGGAGTGAACATTTTCTAAAGGACTAGATATCAAGGACCATTTAGCATGGAACAAATATGCTCATGGATGTTCTGGACAGTACCGAATGTCAAGGACCTTTTGGTGTGTACTAAGTGTCTCAGTGGATATTTTGGACAGAACAGTATGTCCACTAATTATATATGAATGCAGGTGTTTAGTGGTTGGGTGAACTTTCTTAGAACTTCTGCTTTGTTCTGGGAGAATGGCTTCTCCATGTATGTGAGGCTGGGGAACCTCAGGGACAATGACATTGAACAAGATTTTCTGCCATTCCTCCTGCCAATGGCTTTGATTGTGGCAGCAATACTAGAGAGAGACCAGAAGGAAAAGGACAGGATTGTGTCCATGGTAGTGCAGGTAAGTGCCCCCCATGTTAGGGGAGGGGCACTCACCAGTACTGTGTGGCAGGGCCAAGACCTCTGGCGGTTTGGAGCCTGGTTCTGGGGATATTTAAGTGGAAAACTGAATGTGTCTAGACACTTGTTTTGGAAGCTCTCTGACTTGTCTTCTGTGGGATCTTCATAGAAATAGGTTCTCAGAGTGCTGATTAGTGGGTAGTTTTCCCACATGGGTAAGAGGGGAGAATAATTTTGTAACGTGGTGATGTATCTGGTGTGGGGAGAGGTGGCTGGTGAAAGGGGGGATGCTCTGAAGCCAGGGACCTCTCTCTCACTAGTGGTGAGGCTGTGGAAAGAGCTAAGTTCTAGGAAGGAAAAGGACCACACTCTGATCCCAGCTCTGCTGGTGATTTGCTGATGACCTTAGGCGAAAGTGTTTGCCCTCCCAGTGCCTCTGTTTGTGAAGATATGACATGAGAAAGATGACGTCTTTCAGTCCTTACATAAAATGATCACAAAATCTGCTTTTTCAGAGGAGTTTATAAAATAAGTAACATCTTGCCATTCGAACAGCTAGATGGCACCACTGCCTCTAATATTTGTTTTAGTGATATAAATTTAATTGCAGCTGGTGCTGAATGCATTGTGCTTCTTTTCTTCTATGAAAGCTTTTGCCAAAAAGTGTGACTCTTAGATTGAAAGGAATGTAGCTATGTTGCTTTGAGACTAGGGACCTCTTCATAGAAGATTCATCATAGAGGAACCTGATGTCCTTGAGAAAACAAATGCCATCTTCTCTCAGAGGATCGGATCACTGTATTATAATCATCCTGTGGGTCTTAGTCGCCCTGGCTTCACCGCAGTCCTCCTTTTGCACCCCGGATGATAGGCTGACAGGCCTCACGCAGGGGACTGAACCTGAGTGACGAGGGTAGTGCTTATTTGAGAAGGTTCTGTCCTTACCCCATCTCCAGATCTCGGCGATGAGACCTACAGAGTTACAAGGTGGCTTCCTTGATTGTTGGATTATAGATTTTAGCAATCTTCTGAACACGACAACTTTCCCATTTTATAACTAAGTACATTAGACCCAGAGAGGATAAGCAATTTTGTCAAGTTTACTCCCAAAATAATAGTGTCCAGACTCTCATCCTTACTGCCTTTTAAAAATAAACTTAGATGGTCTGTCTTCGGTGTCACAGCTAAATGGGAGCTTGCAGGATAGCTTTGCATTTGCTAAATAAACACAATCCCATAAACTGGACAAGACATTTAAACTAGTTCCACTTCCCTTATCGCCAATGAGCTCCAGAGCAGGAGTGCTTTGGGCAACTGGGGAATCAGGTAGGATCAAACTCTCTGTAAGCAAAGGTTTTTATTTCTTAAAAATGGGTTTAAGTAATATTTTTCCTGTCTTCCAATATTGCAATGAAAAAAATACATGTGAATTAAGGAGATAGAGTAAAAATTTGGAGTTTTATAAAACAATATTACAGAAATCCAATTCATTTTTGTCATTGTTTTCCTGTCAAAGAATTTAACTTTTTTGTGCTTTTAAATTTGTCTCATTTATAATGGTTTTTCAGTTTACAAGATGCCTGAAGAGCACACTTAACAAGAAGCCGTCTCTCTCCTCAGCTTATCTTTGTTGATTTACATGGGAAAGTGGTGCATTCGGCCTGTCCACTTCCCCACAAGCCTGCACAGAAATTACGGAAGTAGTGACATGCCAACAAAATGCTAATTTCTTTGGGTTTTCTGCCTTTAATGTTTAGTCACCGAATTTGGAATTTCAAGGGGTCAGTACAGGCTAATATGCCTGTAATTTCCGATTTTGTGTGATGTTCTTGCTTCATTTGGTATCAGGGTAATGGTGGCCTCATAAAATGTGTTGAGAAGAATTCTCTCCTCTTCAATTTTTGGAAGATTTTGAAAAGGATAGGTATCAAATCTTCTTTGAATGTTTGATAGAATTCGCCAGTGAAAGTCTTTAGTCCTGGACTTTTTTGGGGGGAAGGGATTGTGGAAAGTGAGGAAAGGAAGTATCTTTCTTTCAAATTCCTCACCAGTTTCTAAATCTTCACAATTTAGTCTAGGAAGGTTGTATGCAGATAAGAATTTGTCTATTTCTTCTAGGTTGTCCAATTTGATGGCGTATAGCCTTTTATAATATTATTTATAACCTTTTGTTTTTCCTTGATATCTGTTGTAACTTCTCTTTCATTTTTTATTTTATTTATTTGAGTCTTCTCTCTACTTTTCTTAGTAAATCTAGCTAAAGATTTGTCAATTTTGTTCATCTTTTTAAAGAACCAGCTTTGTTTCATTAAATTTTATTGTCTTTTTATTCTCTATTTCAGTTATTTCCACTCTGATTTTTATTATTTTCTCTCTTCTCTTGATTTGGGGGTTATTTTTTGTAGTTCCTTATGTTGTAAGGTTGGAGTATTTATTTGATATTTTTCTTGTTTCTTGAGGTAGGCCTGCGTCGCTGTAAACTTGCCTTGCAGAACCACTTTTGCTGCATCCCAAAGATTTGGGTATGTTGTATTTTCATTTTCATTTGTGTCTCTGTATCTTTTGATTTCCTCTTATAATTCTTCATGGACCAAGGAGTTGTTCAGTAGCATGTTGTTTAATCTCCACATAGTTGTGGGTTTTCCAGCATTCTTCTTACAGTTGATTTCTAGTTTCATACCGTTGTGGTCCGAGAAGATGCTTGCTATGACTTCAGTCTTCTTCAATTTACTGAGATTTGTTTGTGTGTCAATATGTTGTCTGTCCTGAATGTTCCGTGTGCACTTGTGCAGCGTGTGTATTCAGTAGCTTTGAGATGGAAAGTTCTACCAACATGTATCAAGTCCATCTGATCTAATGTGTCATTTAAGACTGACGTTTCCTTGTTTACTTTCTGCTGGAGGGTCTATCCATTGATGTAAATAGGGTGTTAAAAGTCTTCTACTATGAATCTGCCACTGTCTATTTCTCCCTTTTAGGTCTTTTACTAATTGCTTTATGTAATTTGGTTGGGTGCATATATATTAAGAAATACGTGTCTTGTTGATGGATTATTCCCTTTTGCATTACAAAATGTTTATCTTTGTATCTTGCTACCTTTTTTGCTTTGAAATCAATGGTGTCTAATAGAAGTATGGCTGCACCCCCTTTTTTCTGAATACCATTTGTTTGAAATATCACTTTCCACCCTTCAACTTGAGCTTATGTTTCACTCGGAGCGGAGATGGGTCCCCTAGAAGCAGCATATAGTTGGGTCTTATTTTTTAATCCATCAGTTACTCTGTGCCTGCAGCTGATGAGGTCAGTCCATTTTCATTTAGGGTGATTATTGATATAGGAGGATTTTCTGCAGCCACTTGAGCTTTTGTTTTCTGATTGATCTGTATCTCCATTGTTTCCCCTGTGTTTCTATCTGCTGTTCCCATTTGGAGGTTTTCTATGATGTTGTCTGTTCCCTCTTTGTCATCTTTTGTGTCTTAGCCCCGTGTTTTTGTTTTGTGGTTACTGTGTTTGTATAATATATAATGTGCCGCAGATAAAATAGTCCTTTTTATTCTGATAGTATCTTATCTTTGTTTGCCTATGTGAATTTCTTCTTTTCTTCTCTTTTATGTTTTTGTTGTTATAAATTATTCCTTTTAATGTTGCGTGTTCATTACCAAATTGCAGTAACTATAGTTATTTGTAATGCTTTTTTCCTCCTTAAAATGTATGCTGTAATTAAGTGTTTAACAACCTATTCTGAGTTGCAATTTTCTCCTTCTGTGTATCTGTTTGTCACCTTAATCAAACTCTTCTCTTTTTATTTCCGGTAGAAGAGCTCCTTCCAGCATTTCTTACAACGCAGGTCTGGTGGTGGCAAACTCCCTCGGTTTTTGTTTCGGAAAGCCTTTGTTTCTCCTTCGTATGGAAAGGGTAGTGTTGCTGGCTCTACTATTCCTGGCTGGTGGTTTCTGTCTTTCAGCATTTTGAACACGAGTCCATGCGCTCCTAGCCTGTAGGGTTTGGGCTGAGAAATCCGATGATGATCTGATGGAGCTTCCTTTGTAGTGTACTATCTTTTCTAGCCTGACTGCCTTGAGAATTCTTTCCTTATCATTAACTCTTGACAATTTTAATATAATGTGTCTCGTAGAAGGTCTTTGTGCATTGAGGTAACTTGGCGTTCTGTTAGCTTCTTGTACTTGAATGCGCACTTCCTCCCTTAGGTCTCATTAATTATTTCTTTGAATAGGTTCTCTGCTCCCTTCTCCCTCTCTTCTCTTTCTGGGATGCCAATTATCCTCATGTTGCCCTTTCTAATGAAGTCAGATAGTTCTTGTAGAGTTCTTTCATTTAGAAAAAAATCTTGGTACTCTCTCTGTTTCCATCTGAATCTCTAGATTTCCATCTTTGAGCTTGCTAATTTTCTTTTCCATTTGGTCTACTGTATTTTCAATGCTTTGGAATGCATTCTTGGGCTCATTTATTGAGTTTTTAGCTCTAGAATTTGTTTGGTTCTTTTTTTATAGTTTCAATGTCATTGTTAAAGTATTTCTTGTCATCAATTGTATTCCTGAGCTGATTGAACTGCCTTTATGAGTTGTCTTTCATCCCACTAAGTTTCTGCATGACCACTCTTTTGATTTCTTTACCGTTTACATCACAATCTTCCATGACTTTGAGTTTGTTTTTGTAAGGAATTGTGGTTTTCTTTCTGTGTTATCATGTTGCCTTGGTTGTTCATAGTGCTTGATGGGGTGTCCCTCTGCCACTGCATTTGAAGTAGTAAACACACTTCTTATTTGGGAACCCTTTTGATTTTAACAGTTTAGCAGGTTGATAATTAGAGATTTTTCTTTTGTTTTCCAGTAGGTGGTGCTATGGTGCAAGTTTTGGGATTTTTTCTGACCTGTGCAACTTTCACCCCTAGCGTGTTTGTTGCGGGGTAGGGGAGAGCTTTGCTGTGGTCATAGGGATTATTGCCTGAGTGACCAGGAGTAGTGTTTCCAGGTTGCCTCATTGTCCGCCACCCCCCCCACCCCCCCCCCACCCCACCCCCCCACCCCCGCCACCGTGCTGGTGGGATGTGGCAGGTGGGAAAGTTCTGGAGCCTGCTGCAGTACTACCTGGATCCCTGAGGTCATGGGTGCCACTGTGCTATAGTTGGGAGGCTGTCCACGCCTCTCTGTGGCTGCTCCTGAGTTCCTCCAAAAACCATTCAGTGGAAGAGCTTGATTCTCAGACGCTGAGGTTTTTCCTGTACCTCTACACTCCATTGGGCCATCATGTGGGGGCTGCATATTTACTCCACCACCACTGCCTTAGCTGGAGTCGTGGGCTCAGCTACAGCAGCGGGGGCACTGCTGTCTGTGAACACTGTCCTTTCCTTGCTCCTGTCCTACCTCCCCCACCTTCGGATGTGCTGATGGTTGGATCTCCGGCCTGCTGGTGTGTCGAGCATAGGAGCCTTTGTCAGGCTACAGATGTGAAACTAGTTGTAGATTCCGGGGGAGATACAAAGGGTCTTCTCACTCCCACGATGCTGACATCCAGTTCTGTTATTCTGAACCAACCTAGTGTGTGTGTGTGTGTGTGTGTGTATGTAATGTATAGTAGGATAAGAATAATAAACAAGTATGTTAGTGCCATACTAGTGAATATTTTCAGCATAAGGGGAAGGGATAAAAATATAAAATCAAAGAATAAAAGCTCTGTAGTTCTGTATTTGAACTGGAAACACTGCTCTGAATTCCTGATGAAAATTTCTCATAAAAATGATCAGAGGCAGCAAGATTTCTTCATTTATTGGTGACTAGAAACAACAAGTATATATATGGTGGTAAAAAGGAAGATCTGCTCCTACAGCTGCTGTCCAACGAGGGGAAAAGGTGCTCTCAGGGTAGTGAGTACAGGGGCAGTTCTTCCTCCTCCACCGAGGACATTACAGTAAAATGAATGGCAATCATGATTTGAATCAAGAGCAGCTCCAGCTATGACCATATCCAATGTTGGAGAGCAGTCAAATGTTTCAATATCTTAGAAAACAAATAAAACATGTTTTAGCATTTAAACATAAGTTTCAAGTGTGTCAAAACTTATTTATATGGCTTTCCTTATTCCCTGATGATCCTGAAAAATGAGGAGTGGTTATATTTGGAAACACTTCCAAGTGTGAGGTAATGTCCCCTATTGATTTGCGCCATGTGATACCTTAAAGCATCTTGGTAGGGATAGCTAGTGTCTGGTCTGAGTCTATAATTATGAAAGGAATTGGCTGATAAATAGTTATGTGAATCCATGTGTCGCTCAGACTGTAAGTGCTGTCTGATTAGGTCATTGCAAGATGATCGGGGCCATCTAAATATACAGCTAAGCTCCAAATGAATTTGGAGCATCTTCTTTCCCCACAGTTCCTTGCGCATGAGAGATCACCGTGCCGATTTAATTAAATAATTTTTCAATCTAACGCCCTCTCCTTATTCGTGTCTTTATATCTTAAAAAGTGTAGGACTATTACTTGCTTCACATTTGAAACTTATGATTTATTGAGTCACCAGGCTTAGCTATCAGTGACATGGACTGGTGTTAGTTGGACACACTTGATCTTAGGTGAGATACTCAGACACTGATAGCTTTCTTTTTTGGTAGAACGGTGAACTTTTTAAATTACATGTTTCTGTTACCTGTTTTCTGGGGCTAAAAGTGAAGAAATATATGGAAATGATCACATTATAAAGAGAACAAGTGATCTTACTTTTCAAAGAAGGGCAAAAATGTACTCCATTGTGTAAAATGTATTAGTTCATACTTTTCTAAATATCTGTATACCAGGCACAAAGTAGATACTATAATACACAGAGGTGAATTGTACAGGGAGAGTGTTCCTTAACATACTCTTGCTTACTCCTGCCATCTCCCATAGTGTCTGGAATGCGTTACATAATTATATAAAGTTTATTAATTGCTACTCACGTTTTTAAAAGTGCATACATACTTGGCGTTGTTAGAGGACTGTCACCCAAGTTTTAGTGCTGTAAGGCAGAAAGCATTCTGGGATGTGTTCTCTGTTGGGCTGGTCAGTGGAAGATGGATGATGTTCTCTCTTATTAAAAACAAAATGGGCAAGACGCATACCAAGTTAGCAGTATTGCTTCCCATCTTATGTGATTTTATCCTTACTCTACCAACATCGCTCTCACCTCCATATCCTGCAACTAGTGTGGAAGCTTCTTAAGGATGGAAATTGGACTGTATATTTTTATTTCCCAGTAATATCTAGAATAGTGCTAGAGACATAATAAATCATCAGTCATTGTTTTTGATCAAAATAGTAATAGTAGTGAAAATCGATCTAGCAAGAAGTAATACATCTCTTCTTAGAAAACCCAGTGAAGGAGCAAGACAAATATTCATTTCTTTCCCTTTATAGATTGAAAGACTGAGATTGCAGAGTTTACCAGAATTTTCCAAGTTCTCTTAGTTAATGGTCGCTGACCTAGGACTAGGGAGGGACTCCTTGGAGAGTGTCCTGACCCCTCCAAGGACTCCTGTCTCCAAATGACACATTGTTAGTGATGGTGGTGTTGCATAAAAGGTAAAATGAGTAAATAGCATCAGTAAGATTTAGTGAAATATTGTTCATCTTTCAATAGCAGAGTGAAAGTAATAATTATTTGAAAGGCAGCTAGCACACATTCTTCTAGATCCCAGTGGGAACTCTTGAGTATATGATGGCATCTTGGATTGTGGAAGAACAAATTGTACTAATGAGCCCCCTGAGCCTTGAAGGACTATTGTCCTTTCCAGATTTCCTTATAAACTTCTTAGCATGCCACAGAATTCCTCCACCATTGGCAAATGCAATAGTAGCAAACAATTTTGCTCTTCTACTTCTAGGAGAATTTTGAAAAACTAAATCTCCTTGCACATTTTAAAATTGATATCCAAAATTTTTATTATAAGTGAAATAGTTGCAAATGATGAAATAGCCATTGTATTGTAAACATTGACATATTAAAATAAAACTGTTATATCACTTTTTTAAATGTTTCCAATGGCATATAAATGCAGTAATCTATTTAAAATACTTCTTAAGTGTTTTAAAGCTCTTCTTAAGTGTTGGAAATTTATTCCTAGAGTAAATTTTACTCCTAGAACTACAATTTCCATTCCATTTCCCCCCTCAAAGGTCATGATGTAATAGTTTTGCGCTTCATGTTCTTTATGGCCTACTTATTTGATACTTCTTAAAAAAGGTATATATTCATTAGTATAAAATTTTAAAAAATAAGTATTCTGTGATCACAAACCTCCAGTGTTTAGAAACATTCTTCTTGATTGCATTATTACTAGAGCTATTGTTAGTGCATGATTAATCAAAACAAAAATGTTGCATATATTGATAATTATCAACATAAAAAAGCAAAACATTAATAGAAATACCCTTATTAATGAGACAGGTGAAGCAGATCTTTTTCCAATTAATTCTTGTATCCATAGACAGTAGTTATTGCTAGAATGAAACAGGACTTAGCATAAATTTTATTTCTGTTTTAAAAAACATAAATGCTGATAAATCTTGTTCATACAAATAAGTAAATGAGAGTGGAAGAAGTTTGTTATAGCAGTGATATTAGCAATATTCAATCAGTTCTTTGATTTTTGTTTCCTGTACTAAATGTCAAAATTCACGCACCTTTTATCAAGATTAATTGTAATGATCTACCAGCTGACAATTTGATTTTGGTCCTCCAATTTTGCTAATTGCAAAGAATTTAAAACCACCTGATTTACAAAAGATTTTTTTTTATATTATCATTAGAATAATTTATTTTCTTAGGATTGAGGCAGTTACTTGAAAATTTTTGTTTTTTGGAGTCCTAGAAGTTGTGACATTCGTGGGGCATGAACCACGGTAAGGTGCTAGATTTGTGAAAGGTTTGCCTGTCTTTCCTAAAGAGGGGAAAGGAGATTGTGAAAGAGCACCAAAGGCATGTTGTCTGGCACATCAGCTTCCAGGGAAGAGAGTGTATGGAAACTGAGCACTTGGAAGTAGGATTTTCGGTAAAGACATTTTGGGCCTGGATTAATGGACCAGCTCTGGGACTTGAATGAAACACCCTGATACACAGGGTCAGGACGAGGATGATCTCAAGCTGCCACCATTCCCCTTTTCTTAATTACCGTTGATGGTTCCAGCTGAGGGGAAAACCCCAGATGGCCAAATACAATGGCTTTTCAGGGACGCCTCAGTAAATCGCTACTTTCGTACGAAAAAATAAGATGTGATGTGTCTCCAACTTTGATCATTTGGAGATGTTTTGCTTATTTTTTTTGAAGATAGAAATTTAAAGTTTTCTGAAGGCAAATGGGTTTGCACTTCTGATAAATAATATGAGGAGGTAAAATTATGAGCTAGGCCATGTAGATTTTTGGTGATTTTTCACATCCTCCCTCAGCATGTACTTTTTCCTTAGATTCTTCAACTCTTCAACTCTTAAGCACTTACAATGACCCCCCCTACTCCCAGTTCTCACCTCTGTCTCAGGCACCTGAATTTTAAGGGGAATTTCTGAAGAGCCTAAAACCTTTGATGCACAAAAGAATGCAAAATAGAACAGAGTCGTGACAGGCAGTGAGGAGGGAATGTTCTTTTGGAGTAAAACGTCAGCACCTGAAACCTGCTTCATAGTGAGTGCTCTTCTTCCTTTCCCGGAGTGGCAGCTCTGTGGGCCCGGGGAGGGAGGACAGGCCAAGGGCAAGGCCGGGTCCTGTGTGCCGGCCCAGCGTGTACCTGGCAGGCCAAGTAGTATTTTGGTAAGCCAAAGGACATTTTTAGGCTGATTTCCAAGACTGGGTTCTTTAGATCAAATTCACGTGATACAAATATTGCATATCATGTGAAACCGAAGACAGTGGCCAGACACTGACCTCCCAGGATGTGGCGCCAAAAGATTAATGAATGGATGAAGTTTGAGTTTCTGAGGTCAGTTTGGCTTGACAGGCAGACGTGTGAGCAGTGGTAGTAACGAGCAGGCAGAGGACTGTTGTATCTAAGTCTAAATAAACAACACGATAGGAGCAGGCTGAATATAAATAGATGAAGGTTTTCTTTAGGGCCAAGATAAAGCACATAGCAAAGCAGAATCTTTATTTCTAATGACTATTGCATTTGGCTTGCATTCATTGCCCTTGAGAAGAATAAGTAAATCTGGGTAATTTCCGTGTATCTTCCATACAAAATTTCATTTTTAATATAAGCTGGTGCATCTGTTTAAAGAGGACGTTCTGGAGTGTTCATACTGCCTTATTTTTTTATATGAGAAATGTGCTTAACAGGACACTATCCTACTACCCAGTTCCTTTAAGAAGCAAAACCATTCTTAACAACTGTGTGAGAAAACGATAAACTGTTATGTCCCACGTTCCAGGGACGGTTGTTCTAGCACAGTGAGCTGCGGCCACCAGAGTGTTCCTGTATTGCCCGTGAAGTCTTAGCATGTTTCATATTCTGCACAGTGTATGGGATAAAATTAACCTTTGCAATAGGTATGCTCCTCTAGGAGCTTATATCAGAGTAATCTTAAATGCTGTCATGAATTCATAGATCCTAGTACTCCTGCAGTCAGGGGCTCTGAGGAGAGCCTCAGTTCATTGTTTTAAAATTCCCTAGAGGTCTAGAGTTTTGTCAAAGACCACATCATGAGTTGGTCCCGGTACTGTGACTGAGACTTCATCTCTTGGCTCCCAACGTAAGTGTTCTTCCCGCTATGTCGGTTGGCCACCCGAGACAGCTTATTGGCCATGCATGCCCATGTATAAGGAGGTACCTGGAAAAAGCAGGGAACAGTTAAAGTTCTTCCTTTTGTCCTTCCAAAACCTGTCAGAGAATATTTGGCTTCAACTATTGAGTCAACGTCAAGTCTTTGGAGATACCAGAGTATTTATCCTTCACTCTGATGACCAGATTTAGACCTGTCGCAGATTTAGGGTGTTTGGTGAACTATAACATCAAGGGTACTTCCCCTTAAATTGTAAGATATATATACCAAAGAAATGCTAGGATGCAGCAGAGAGCCGCTGGCCAAGATCTGAGTATACAGACACACAGAGCAGCTCTGGGGGAGCCAAATCTGTTTCTTGTCGATGTTGGCAAGTTTGAAAACCCTACTTATGCCAAGAGATGCTCTGTCTGAAGTCAAGAGAGAGTTCTGGAGCTCTATTGTCTTCCTCTTTGTTCTGGGCAGCTGCCCCTTCAAAGATCCCTGGACTTTTCAAAAACACCACTTGGAAACCACTGGGCTAGTCAGTTGACTCACAGAGGAATTCTCTGCTTGAAAGTACAGAAACATCACCTTATTCCTTCACTCTTTCTTTTATTCAGCAAATATTTATACAGACAGAGTAGTATTTTATGCAAATATATTTTTCACCCTAATATTAAGTAAGCTGGTTCCTCAATAATAATTATTTTTACATACCAGTTATTGGATAATAGAGCACATTTTATCAAGTGTTTTTATGTACCTGACTCTATTTATCTTCATAACAATCTGGTGAAACAGATTTTTTAAATATTTATTTTGCAGGTGAGGCCACTGAGCCTCAGAAAAATTAAGTGACTTGTCCAAGGCCACATAACTGGAATCCAGAAACCAGAATCTCAGCCTAAGATTTTTGACCACAAATCTAGGCTTGTTCAACTGTCTTCTGCTTGGGGAAATTAACCTCTGTGACTTTGGCCATATTTTTGCTACAATTTGTGAAATTGCTAGTGTAGTCTGTAGTCATGGAATTAATCAAATCCAGATTTGGTTTATAAAGTACTGAAACCATGACTTCGGTCTCTCTGGAGCTTAATAACTAAGCTAATTGGCCACAGAGAGTTAAAATCCCCGTGGTGATTATCACCATAGCTTAAGCATGCTTAATTGTAGGTGGAATACTAGCTCATTTTCATTAGAATCTGCTTCGAGATTCGCTCCTTAGTGAAGAAGCATAGTAGTGTCTATGGGTCTTCTAATCAGAGTTCTCTCTAGATATTAGGGGAATTTTTCCTAAACTTCCTTGTTAATCTTCGTATATTGCTGGAAGAGAAGTGACTTAGGGGGTGGGCGATGGGGAGACGGTTGTCATCCTGCTGGCAGATGCACAAAAAGACCTACAGTTACGTGAACATAACTAATCTACAATTTCACCATTTCATGGTAAAAGGGATAGAATTTCTCTCGTTTCACTTTCAAGCGGCCCTTTTATTACATTATTTAAAAATTAATTATTGGCCACGAATGTTCATCTTAATCAAACTTCACTTCATCAAAATAACAGAGATGTGGAAACAGAAAAGTGGTTCCCACTGCCTTTCTCCCCAAAGCCTTGTCCGTGGCAGAATGGCTGCTGCTGCTGAGAGGGGCCAGCCGGAGTCTCGTCCCTGCTCTCCCGGAGCACGCAGCTACGGGCTGTCCCTGTGCACCAGAGGCAGAGAGAGGCACACTGCCCGGACCAGCCACCTGGGAGGAGGGGCGGGGAGGAGCAATCCAGGGCTAGGGAGGCGGCAGTGAGATTGTGGCTGTTTCTTTTTAGGACCGTGCCTTGCTGGCCTAAAACATGAAATTGGGGACATTTTGGCTCCAGTTTTAAGTCTGGCCAGGCTTAGGGGAATCATTTTGATTCCCTGATAGGCAGCCACATACCTGTCTTATTTGTCTCAGAGTCCAGGCATCTCCCCTCTTTAGCTCTTCCACTCTGACTTTCTCACTGCATGGCCGGGCGTGTGAAAACATATGATACAGTCAGACCTCCAGGATCTCTCCAATGCGAGTGAGGAATTCCACCCAAGTTCTCAGCGCTGGGGGTGAGTTGGTATCAGCCAGGGCCCCTGGGGCCACTTCAAACCACAGCACCCAGAGAGCATTTCAGACACATATGTAGGCTTTTCTTTCCGAGTTCTCCCTGAACTTTGATGACACTTCGGTGTCACCACAACAGCAGTTTCCTCAGGTGCACCTCTCCCAGTGTTGGCAACGTGTGTGTTCGGTGCTAGACTGGAACATGATCCAAATATATATATTTTTCTTCCCAGGCGAGCCTAGAAGCATTTTAGCGATCTTTTCTGCACATATTTTTGAGGAGATCCTGACGAAAGAGTACAAATTGTGGTTTTTGTGTTGAATTTATTGCCTTTCGCATTAACCAGTAGCAAGAATGAAGTCTCATAGTTTTCCTCTGTGCAGTTTCTGGTGCAGTTTGTGATGTTTTCTGGCTTCTAGCCCCAGGCTTTTCTGCATTGGGCAGCCATTTGATCTTTTTCCGACCACGCTCCCGTGTTTTAAGCACAGCAACTGGACTCATGCAGTGGCAGGATAAAGCCGTGGGTGCAAACGGTGGGATTTCTGATGCCCTCAGACACTGGATTGTTAAATCCTTGGTTGTGAGACCTGAGCTGTCAGTGGTGGAAGAGCTCAGGGTTGGGAAGTGCCCGGCGTCCATTTAGTCACTCATCACCCTTGCTCATCTTCCCTTTGGAGACCCCGTGCTGCACGGGGCAATGAAGCGGGCTCTACTAATTTATTTCAAATATTTTATCTGGAGAAAAGGCAAAATGTTTCAAAGAAAATAAAATAAGAAGATGCTTGTGTTTATCTGTGGCTATTGGTTGTTTTGAAAAAGATGGCCATACGATTCATGTGCGGACTGAGTAAATGTATTCAGGGGCTCTCATTCTGGGCCCAGTTACTAAATAGCAAATAATTAATAAGCAAATGACTGTCATGACGTCGTCTCTTTTTCTGAGAGGCTGGTTCGTATTTGCAAATGTAAAAAGCAGTATTAATTCGCATGCCTCATTTCTACCGGAATAAGGTCTGATTTGGAATCCAGCCCTTGAACCTTTCATTCATTGCTTGGTTCTCCACCTTCTGCCTCCCTAGGATATGATATATGAGAATGGGTGTTTTGCAAAAATAGGATATATGCAGGAAATTCCTGATTTTCATGGCAATGTCAGAGCTTAGGGAGTCAGATAATTTTAAAAAATTCAAAGTCATTTATTTGTTTATGCAACCAATTATATACATTTGAATATAATTGGATATATCTTCACTGATTTGCTTTCTTTAGAATAATTTTTAAATGTTTTCCCCAAAACACATTACATGATGACTTGGAGGTTACACAAGTGACTGAGATTATAAATATGATGTGAAATACCCACATATATATAAGAAAGCATAAATCTGTATTAATTTCCCCCCACTTGGCGATTTAAATTACTCTCTTCATTTCTACTACTATGAAAACAACCGTGGGTTGAGCATTCCACTCAGACGATGTGAAAGGTGCTTTACAGCTTCCATCCACCTCCCCGGGCCTACCTCTTCCCCTCCACACCTAGCTGCTCCCTGCTCCCACCCCCGGAGGCTTGTCAGTTTGGACTAGTCAGTAGACTCTGGCCTTCTATCTTCTGGATGCTCTCAGCCAATAGGAGCTTTGGCAGTAGGTCAGGGTGTTCTCCCTAAAATTTTACTTTAGATGGCAGCTGCATCCCTCTCTCAAAAGTGACCATCTGCTATGATGCTCTGCCCTCCTGAGTTCTGGTTCGCTTGTGCCTCTTCTTTTGCACTTGGAAGTGGTAACAGATCCTCTAATACCAATAGCTCTGAGTTATCCAGTCACTGCATCTGCCCTTATGGATCCCTCACGCCCTTCTGCACCTTCATACATAGTGTGTTTGTAAACAGTAATCTTCAAATGATCCTGGTTTGCTCGTGCCAGCTAGTTCACGTAGGGACCCTGACTGGCTTTTTAAAGAGGTATAGAGCTCAGGTTACAGGGTAGCTGTACGTGACTTTCGTTGTTAAACAATGGTGGAACTGATTGAGGAGGAGGAAGAATAAGAAATTGCTACTTAACTTTCAGATTTCTTAGAAAAGTATTTCAAACTCTGATGTAAACATTTATTATTTTCTTTCTGTCCCCCAACAGATGTAATTTATTTATATGTTTTAAAATTGTGTTAGCTCGGTTTTGTGTATAGCTCACAATTCCCATGAAGGCAAATTTACTCAGGTGCAAATGTGGGTGAAGAAGGGCCACAGTTCACATCCTCCTGTGGGTAAGAGGGAATTCTTTATTCCTAAGGTTTTATGCAGTTTTCTCCCAACTGGCCCTGGGATGATTCCTTATTTTCCATAGTAATCCTGCTGGTGGAATTCCTGAGGCTAACTCATAATTCTGTCAATACCAATTATAGTTAGTTTTTCCCTTGGCAAGTGACTAAAGGTATCATTTTGTCTGTTATTCATGCGGTACCCTCTCCTTTACTCAGCAGCTGCAGGACTATAGCATCCAGAATGCATGAACTCTAAACCCTAGTATCCCAGCAGAGCCTGGGGAACGATGAATGACAAAAGGCGTAATCTCTGCTCATTCAGGACTTTCACATATAGGATACAGGGCAGGGCAGGTACAAAGCATAATTTTGTATTTTTTTTGGCTATTCATTTTGAAATGATTTTAGATTCACATAGAAGTTACAAAAATAGTGTCGGGAGTTCCATGCATTCTTTCCCCAGCTACTCTCAACAATAACAAATTAAATAACCGTAATTTTAGATTTTATTTTAAAGATACTTGGCATGGAATTGATTTATTGATTTATTCCTGTCCTCTGTGTCTCAGTTTGTTCACAAGCTATTGTTAAAGAAACTCCATCTTTCTATATTTATGTAGGAGAAAAACATAAAGATTCATTTTAAGAAGGAAAAAATAGTATAATAAACAACATCACTTTGCTAGAAAGTAGTGGCTGGGTAGAGAGTGAAAATGCTGCTTTGCTGATAGAACTTTTAGCAATGACAACTGACTGCTGATTTTTTTTTTTGTTCCAAAGCAGAACAATTGTGTGTGATTTGTTACATACCAGAGATGCTTTCTTAACTTTGCCGAGCTATATTTGGGGGAAGGCTGTGTAGCTTATAGTCAGCCTTTGTTTAAAAAAAAAAAAAGGTAGGAGGAACTACTTTTTCCAATATTTTAACTCATTACAGCTAGCACATTTTTCTAATTATAAAACCATTTCCAATGTCTGTCTACAAAAATAAATCCAATAGAGTATATTGGGATATTTTACTTTAGGGACATATATTGCTTACTTGAGTATCTGACAACAGTTTCTATTTCATGGTACATTTCTAGCCTTATATACTCCTAGGACACCCAGGCCTATCATCCTGAAAGTTCCCTTTAACATTAAAAGAACCTTTAAAGTTAGTCTTCTAAATTGCCAAGAAGCGAAAATTCACAGTAATTTTAATGCTAACCTTGACGTTCTCACTCTCCTATAATGGTTATTATCTTTTCTGATGTCTGTGAACTTCTATAAAATAATCTATATTATTTTATGACTATGGGATGATTATGCTTTTGTTCAAATAATCCTACAAAACCTAAACTATGGCCATAGCCAACCAAACACTGCTTGCTTAAACACTTATCTGACATTCTGCATTCGCCGAGCATATGAAAGCATGTGGGCACAAGCTGCTCTTCCGAGCATCCCTTCAGCCACAAACAGGTATGCCATTGGTCATGGGGCAAATTACTGGGTGCAAGCAGCTTTTCACTAAAGAAAATTCTACTGATCAGGAAGCAGACACGTCAGATAAAAACTGATCATTTTAAAATTACCCAGCTGCCAGTTTTCAAGCATTACTTGAAAAAAGTACTTTTAACTATCTAAAAAAGTAGATTATTAATTGCAACAAATTTCCAAGGATCTATTTCCATAACATAAAGCACATTTATACCACATTAGATACCCATTTATTGTGCTACTTCCTAGCACTGAGTGGTGATAACTTTGGCAAAACTACATGTTTTACTATCTTCAGTGGCAAATGAAGGTATAGGTAGGTGGCATGCCTCTTCACCTCCAATTTGAAATGTTTTACAAGTATCTTTCTGCTGGAGAGGGAATTTTAAAGAGGAAACTGGGTAAAGGGACAGTTCACTTTGGACAATACTTGGTTTGTTTAATGCGATCCTTAATTTTAGGGTCTACAAAGGGAGTAGCCACTCAGTGGGATGACAACTTCAAGGAGCTGTGCTGGACAGGAGGAACAGGCCTGACTTCCTTCTCATCGGCTGCTTCATCCCTCCACCTCCCGTTTTTGGCTTGCTGAGATTGCTACTGCTTAGGCTGCAAAGAAAGAGATGTTTCTCATCAGTAAGGCAAGTCTCTTAGGTACCTACCTTTTTCGTGAGTTCATAATGACCCTCACACTTCGGTATTCTCTCTGGCTGCAGTGAGATTAGCACGTATGCTGATGATCTGAGGAAAGGTACCAGTCAGTCCTCTACAGGATCGTTGTTCATTCCCTTCTATGATCACAGATTTTATTTCTCACCTGGCTGGTGTACTACTGGTTATGAAGAAGACTGGTAACAAAACATAAACCCAACACCACTACAAGGAAAATCCCACTACTAGGATTAAAAAATGCGTTCCATACAGTTTCTATCATCTGAGAGTTCATAATCCATCAGGCGATAAGAACAAGTAAATACAGAATTATAATGTAGCGTGATAAATGATATAATTTGGGTGTGTACCAGGCATGGGAACACATTACAACATCTTTTTTTCTGAGGGTGGGGTTGGGGTCAGGGAAAGCTACTGGGGGGAGTTAACCTATGATGTGAGTTCTGAAAAGGCAAGAGTAGGTAGGCAAAGGGAAGGGTAGGAAGATGGAATCGTGGAGTCAGAATGTTTAGGCTGTTATGTTGAGATGCAATTCTGAACGACAGTATGTATGAGCTTCGTGATTCTCCCACACTCTCGTTTCAACCCATTCTGTCGGCAAAGCAAATGTTATCCTTTTTTATAATTACAAATTGCTCAGCCAAGATTTGAATCCAGGTGTGGCAACTCCATGTTCTGTCCTTTTGCTATGTCATTTTGACCAAGGCCTTACTAAAGTAAAGAGTGAATAGAACCATCCAAATTAATAAAATGTACAATTTTCCTTTCTAAGCATCCCACTTTTTTTGAGATGTACCATGCGTTATTTAACTTTGTACTCTCTACAGTTCACGGCACAACGCTAGACTTATAGTATATGGCCAGTCATTGTTTCGAATTGACTTGAAAGTATATATAGGTATTCTCAATTTTTATTGAATGAAAGCCTTAGCTGGACTTTCTGCTTTTTGCTCTCTTCATTTTAGTTCTTTTCCAGTCATCATGCATTAGCTATATATAAAATCCCAGGTTGATTGTTATTTTTTTATTTCCCCTAAGGAAAGCAGCTGTTGATGCTTAAAAATCTGCTCTCAGTCTAAACATAATTTCTTGTTAGGTAATTTTCTTCCTACTTATACCAGCTATTTTTTAATTTGTTGATTTGTGACTTTACTCTGATGGATCTAGCCATGCAATTCTTTTTATGGATCTGCATGGGAATTGTTGTATTTGCTGAATCTGAAGATCCATATATTTTATTAATTTTAGAAAAATTGCAGCATTTCTTGTTTAATACATTTCCTCTTACTCATTTTCTCTATTTTGTTTTGTAGCTGTCATGCATATTTTTCATCTTTTTATTTCTCTGTGATACATTTTAAGTAATATCTTCAGATATTTCATCCGGTTCTCTGTAAGCTATTTTTAAATCTGTATTTTTAACCTATTAATTTTTTTATTTCAACAAATATTTTATTTTAAGAACTTCTATTTGACTCTTTTTCAAGCCTTTCTGATTATTTATTTATTTATTTTTCACACACTTTCACCACTTTTATTCAAAATAATACTGGAAGTTCTTGCTGGAGCAATTAGGCAAGAAAATGAAAAGGCACCCTAATTGGAAAGGAAGGAGTAAAATTGTCTCTGTTTGCAGATGACATGATATTGTGTATGGAACATTCTAAAGACCAACAAGAAAACCATTAGAAATAATAAACAAATTCATTCATTTTGTAGGATGCAAAATCCATATACAAAACTCAGTTGCATTTCTAAACATTACCAGTGAACTGAAAGGGAAAGTAAGAAAATAATCCCATTTATAATAGCATCAAAAAGGATAAAATACTGAGGCATAAATTTAACCAAGGAAGTGAAAGATCTGTGCACTGAAAACTCTAAGACATTGATGAAATAATTTGAAGGAGACACAAATAAGTGGAAAGCTGGGCCATCTTTGGGTTTCATTCAAGGCCCGTAGGAGTTCAGAAAGATCACGGCAGTCGTTCCGTGTTCAGCTCACAGACTGTTTTCTATTTATGGCAATCGTCACATCCTGTGTTTACTGGTAAGTATTTCCACAGAAATAAGCTTCAACTATTAGTACAATGGAGTCAATGTTAACTTGTAATTGTACTTCTTGTGTTCTTACTTACAGTATAAATACACTAAGGTATAGGTTTTCATCTTATACTCCCTACCCACTCCCTCCCATCTTATACTCCCTATCCACTCCCTCTAAAAACTATCTAATCAGTGCCAAATATTCGATGGCTTCATTAGTTTTCTTCTCAATAGTTTCCATTAGATCTTCCTGTAAGAAGTGGTAGGACGTGTGTCAATATTCCAACGGCAGTGGCAGTGACTGACTTAATCTGTCAGTTCTGTTCCTGGTTAGTCTTTCTTAACCTCCCTAGTGAGGTGGCCAGTGTTGAAAGCAAATCTCCTTTAGAGTGATTCAGTCATCGATTTCTGTTGGGGTTCAGGGAAACAACTAAGGTTGGGTGCAATTCTCCAAGGGCTGGCAAGCTCCTCTTTTTCCTCTTCTATACAACAAGCTGGATGCAAGGAAAAGGCTACTTTGGAAGTGATGACAGGAAAGTCATGGGGATGTTGATGCTGGTTCTTCATTTTTATTGATCTTTCTGACTTCAGTGTCTATCAGCCAACAAGCGCTCTTAGTTATTATCTCTGTAGGATGCACAAGCAAGGATGTGGGTCACTTGAGCCCATACTTCCGAAGGTGGAAAGTCTCGGATCAAAGCACCTGCAGATCTGGTGTCTGGTGAGGGCCGGCTTCCTGGTTCACGGGCAGCTGCCTTGTCACTGTTAATTCATTCACATGGTGAAAAGGGGCCTGATTTTTTTTCACGTTATATATTTTCTTGCTTATGTTTTAGATTCCCTCTTTTATTTTTTTAAGCAAATGACACATTTTATATTCTGTATTTTATATTTTCTAAATCTAATATATTTGAGGATATAATTCTGCTGTTTGTTTTTTTCTTTTCTACTGACTTTTCCTCATTGTGGTTTATTTCCTTGTATTTTAAAATTTTGGATTATGAGCTCAATCTTTAGAAATGCTATAAACCCTGAATCGAGGGTGTGATTCCCTCAAAAGAGGAGTTACATTTTCTTCTGCCAATATGCCCCCTGTGTTCCCAAACAAGACCCACTTTAATGTAATTTCTAGGCTTTGGATTTCCTGGATAATGAAGGTAATTTACATTTGGGCCCCAAACCTGTGTGACATCAGATCACATACTAATTCTCAGGAAAGACTTATGTCTCCAGAGGCCAGGTAGTTAGATGAGTTTCCTTGTCTTCCACTTTCATTGAATAGTATATATTTTTTTCTCATCAACTTTTTTTTATTACTGTTGATATCACTCTTTAAAGGTCCTAGCTTCATGAAGGGATCAACTTCCCATGTTGCCCAGCACGGGATGCAGGTGCCAGGCTTCCACACTGTCACTGAAGCCCAAGTTCTTGTCAGGAAAACAGACACATTTTTTGAGGGCAGACAGTGCTTTGGTGTTGGCTTCCCTCTGATTGGGGCTTTCTCTTTGTTTTGGCTCCTGGAGACCTCCCATTATTTTTCTGCAAGCTTAGCTGTCCATTTAAAAATATCTGTGTCACTTTCATCTATTATTTTCACTGCTGTTTTTGTTTCTACATATTATTTTCAGATATTTCACATCAAGGTAGTTTCTCATCGTGGGTAGACCGGAAGATGTCCCGCTCCATACAGCATCCCTAGAGGCATGGGTCACCTTTTGTAGGCTGTCCCAGTTTCTCTCTCACCAGTGTTCGTGACTGCTTCTGTGTATATCAGAGATTCAAATACGCAAAGATACCATGGTAGAGCATTTATTCTCTCCAAAGCCCTTTTCCTGCAAACACCTAAGACTATGCCTGACAGCTTTCTCTGGCTGAGGGAGTGCGTTTATCCCATACACAGTCAAACCAGACATGCTGGGTGTTAACACCCCTGGAACAACCCCGACAGAGAGGAGTTGATATATCAATATCCTGGTTTCTTTTCCCTTCAGATTGGATCACTATAAGTCATGTTCCAGAGGGTCTCCCCGAGGTTCCCCGAAGGACTGATTCCAGTTGCCCTCAGTGGTTACCTGGATCGTCTTCCTCTTCCCTGTCTCGCTTCTTCATTATCTTTTGGTGCTTCCTAAGATCACTTCTGAAATAAATTTACTTTTAATTCCTTGTGTCAGGGACCATTTCTGAGGAAATTCTAAGGTAATATTCACACCAATTCCACTAACTTATAGTAAGTATTGACTGTGTACATGGTGCTAAATGTTTTGGATTCAAAGACAAATTCAAAGAAATAGTTTCATCTCTGAAGCAATTTACACACTAGTCTTCCTGCTTTCCTGCTGTGTTTTAGAAATACAAATAGTAGTGTTTGTAGGTGGAAAGAAGCATTTCAGCAGATTTAGGTCAAAATTGGCACAAAATTTAACTAAAATTCCCAGGTGTTTCATGATGATGGAAATCGCATGAACCGGACATGCTTCAGTACTCGGCTGTCGGGCCAGTAAGACTGTTCCGGTGAGTGCGTGGCTACCTAACTTTTTGTATTTGACATTCTTCAGGATTCACGTGGTGACATCGCTTTGCCACAGTCACAGTAAAAGTGAACTATAAGATGCTTTGACATAAAGAAGAGAAGAGCTCTGGGTGGGAGACATGAACAAAGACTAAACTCTCACCTGTGCAGCAAAGGCTGCACACTGCTAGCCTGGTGGTTGTACTTAGCTTTCAGATGTGTTTTCTTGGCCTGCAATTATTTTTCTTGAGATATAGCTGACACATACATTATAATAGTTTCAGGTGTACAACCTAATGATTTGCTATTTGTTTTCTGGCTAAATATGTGGTGAATTTTCATGGAGAAAATTCTATCATGGAGAATTTTCCTTGTGCACTTAAAAAATGTGTATTCCTCTGCTTTTAGATGGAATGTTCTGTATATATCTATTAAGAGCACCTGACTGGCATGTTATTTAAAGATGTTTCTTTATTGACTTTCTGTCAGGATGGTGTATCCATCAATGTAAGCGGGGTGTTAAAGTGCCCTACTAACATTGTATGCTGTCAATCTCTCCCTTTAGCTCTATTAGTATTTTCTTTCTACATGTAGGTGCTCCTGTGTTGGGTGCATAAATATTTACAAACGTTATATCCTCTTGGTGGATTGACCCCTTTATCATTATGGAATGCCCTGCTTTGCTTTTTACTACAGTCTTCGTTGTAAAGGCTATTTTGTCTGATGTAAGGTAGCACAGCTACCCCAGCTTTCCTTTGGCTTTCACTCGCATGGAGCATCTTCTCATCCCTCCACTTTCTGTCTCTGCGTGTCTATACCTCTGAAGCGATTCTCCTGTACACAGCATTTAGATGGGTCTTGTTTTTTAATCCATTCAGCCACTCTGTGTCTTTGATTTTGTAGTTCCTCTCTGTTCCTCTCTTCTTCTCTTGCTCTCTTGTCTTGTGGTTTAATAGCTTTCTCTGGTGTTATGCTTGGAGTCCTTTCACCTTGTTTTTTGTGTAACTACAATATTATGGGTTTTTGCTTTGTGGTTATCATGAGGCTTACATATAACTGTATATAAACAGTCTACTTTAAGTTGACAGCAACTTGAGTTTGGATGCATTCTAAAACTCTGCATTTTTACATCTTCCCCCATGTTTTATTTTTAATGTCACATTTTACATTTTTTAGTTTGTATATTCCTTAATTATTATAGATATAGTTATTTTTACTACTTTTGTCTTTTACCTTCATCCTAACTTTATAAACGTTTAACCTACTATCTTTACTATATATTTACCTTTACCAGTGAGATTTATACTTTATATATACTTTTTGTTATTGATTAGTACCCTTTCTTTTAAGCTTAACAAAGTCCTTTCAATATTTCTTGTAAGGCCCATCTGTCCAGGGCAGGTGCCCAAGTTCAGGGCTCCTCATTTGGGGCATGAACCCCTTGCTCCTCAGGAAGAAGCTCTGGATTTGTGAGATTCCTCCTGGCTGTGGGTCTCCACACTGGGATGGAGCTTTCGGAAGGCCACGTCTCTGCTTCTCCTACCCAGCTTGACGTGGCACTTTCATTGTTTGTTGTCAAGGAGCTGTCCTGCTAGTTTTCAGTCTTTTTCAGAGGGAATTGTTCCCTCCAGAGCTGTAGGTTCCTTGGGAGGAGGTGACTTCAGGATCTTCCTGTGCCGCCATGCTGGTCTGCCCTCCACCCAAACAAAATTTTGACCAAAAAAAAATGTGTACCTTTGTCTTGGCAAATGGTCATTATTATCTGTTGTCATTTCTAGGGAGATGATGACATTTTAACTTTCAGTTGTCTTTACTTTTTACCTCTACTTGAAGTTGGAAAAAAAAAAGAAAACCATGCGGTTGGTCTGGAAAGGGAATTATAGATTATTTGATGCTGACCTGATGTTAACTGAGGACAGGGAGGAATCTAAACTACAGAACTGGCTTATACTGATTACTCCCTACTTTCCAGTCTTTGAATTGTGTTGACAGTCACAGGAGCTTTGTGGGGCCAATTTTGTGTCAGAAAAGCTTAAAAAAAAATGTACAAAGATACATCCATGGAAATAATTATATGACTCTCATGGCTCATTTTACCCATTGTAATGTGGGGGAACAAGCTGCATCAGTCATCGCTGGAAGAGTCTACACACCCTGCCTTGCGCTGGAGCGCCCCTGCTGTGTGCTCAGCCTGTCTCGACTGTTTCAGTGAGGAATTCACCATTGCTCTTGGAAGCCCTTCCAGTTCTCTGTCTATCACAGCCTTTTTCCAGATGGGGAGGCTTGTTTTTTGCAGCTGTGTTTGACCAGATTGTCCCATGAGATCACTCTCCCAGGCTCATCCCCTCAATGCCCGGTTACGTGTGGGCCACAACGCTCTGATTTGGACTGGGGGGAAGAAAATGAAGCATGTTGTCAGCTTAAAGATTTTCCTCTTAGCTAAGCCTCCAGTATCCCCGTACCTTGTTGGTTACAAATGCAGGACTCAAATATAATAACATCTAGCTCTACTTTTTAATCAATACTTAGTTCCACAACGATAAGCTGGTACCTACAAGACCAAGTCCTAGGTCCTCACCATTGTGAGCACATCATTCTGGGGATCTAGTGTCCTAAGTGACAGGAGACATTCTCTTGACCAGTACTCCAAATGTTCTTGGCTTCATTTTCTCAGAGCTCTATTGGAAAATCGTCTGATATTGGAAAATTTCCTGGCTGCTGTCTTTCCTAGGTCTCTGCTTTCCGTAGTGTCTCATGCCTATTAAACAGCTGTGCTTCTGATTAGTTTTCTCTGGAGGTATTAACTTTTCAACACTCTGTACAAGGAAACTTTTGAAGTAATGTGAACAATGGACCCATCCTTGCTTTGTTAGAGTCGGTTCATCTGCTATAATTCAGAAAAATTCTGGAGAAAGACCTGAAATTAAACAAAAATAAGAATCCACTTAGATATTTTTTAAAACACATCTGAGCCTTGGCATCATGAAAATTGTGATTTTATTTAAGAGTACAGAATAATCTCATGTTTACTTGTATATATTTCTTTTTTCTATATTTTCCTATACTTTTAGAAACAGATAGTTATCGATAACAAATGCCAGCTCCCTGAAGATTGGAGCACAAGATGAATGACCCTAGTTGCTGAAAGTACTGTACCCACTTTTAACCTCTTGTCCTTGACCATCCAGTTTAGGTCAGGTACACTCACATTGAATGGTATTTCCTTCATAGCACTTACCACTTACTTTATTAAAATAAAAGCTGCCTTATAAATTTTTTCTTAGTAAGAATATATCATGGCTGTTATTAAAATTAAAACTTTTAATTTCACAAATACTTCTTTCCAAGAAACTTGATGAGACAATACATTTATATGCTAACAGGGGATGCAGGAATAAACCACTTTTTAAAGGAATGCTGAATTGAAACATTTTTTATCATTTGCTAAAAAAATTTTCCTACCTATGGATTTATACTGGGATTGGATGTTTAGCCCTTACTTTTCCAACCAACAAAATACCAAGTTCTTTGGTGAAGGAGGGATTACCCAACACTGTTTAATTATACTAACTAAATATAGACAAAAAGAAGGAACAAGACTTCTTAATTATCAGGAAATGTCTTGGGGAAGAGGTGGGACTTCAGAACCTGGCAGGATTTAGTATTATGTAAAGAAAGCAGCCCAATACTAGCAGAAACATAAAGGAGGAAAAGAGGAATGTGGGCCTAGAGGAGAACAAGATTTCTGACTTTATCAAGGGTTAGTGTAAAGGTTTGGTGTCTAGCACCTGTAGAGTCTCTAGCATGTAGAATCTCATTATCTATTTGTTAAGTGACTAAATGATCTCCAAACCCCAAATTCCCTTCTTCCAAAATTAAATTTCATTTTCTGTTCCCTGCTATAAGTGTTCTTTTAGGGAAAAAGTTCTCAACTTTGGCTATACATGGCTGTCATCTGTTCATTGTAGTATCTTGTCAGGTCAGCAAATTTTTACAGTCTAGTTAGTTCGTGTTTTCCCATTACATACTAAGGTTAGGACATCATCATTCTCCATAGTTCTAGCGCAGTAACAGTCAATTTGCCTTTATTTTTGAAGTCTGTTGTTTTTTAAGTTTAATTTAGATTCCTTGGATCCTTCATTTTATTTATTTATTTTTTTACCTTCCTGTTTTTGGAAATTTGCACTGCCATCTTGCCACCTTGCTGCCAAAAGAAAAAGGGATCCTTCATTTTCAAAACACAAACATGAACTCTAATACCTGAGGCTTCCTAAAACTACAGTTACCAAGTGTCAGTCTGGACTAACTCTAGATTTTTCAGACTATCAGCTGGTGTTTCTTCCTGCATTTCCCATAGTTTTTCTTTTTTAATTACTTTTTTAATTCCAGCTGGTATACAGTATTATATTAGTTTCAACTATATAGTGTGGTTCTTTAGAAGGAACTTGGCATACAGTAGCTACTCAAGAAGTTGTAGCTGCTGTTATCAAAATGCTTTCTACACATCTCAATTTTTCCAATAGGCATTGGAAAAAATGTCTAAAATTGAACTCATCATCATTTCTCCAAATATAATGAAAAGTATGCCTTATCTCAGTGCAGAAGACCATCATTGCCCAATCCAGAATCCAGCAGTCACTTCCCTCCTATTTCCAGTGGGCCAGTATGTCCTTTAGATTTAACCTGTTTAACATCTTCCTAGTTAACGCCTTCATTTCCTTGTTCCCTGACACAGGCTGCTTAGATCCACAGCTTCCCTTCCCTCTGCACCCAGACTACTGCAGTCACCACTTTCCTTTGCCTTCAGTCTTTCTACTTCTCCAATAAGTGAACCATCTTCCACAGTGTGATCTTCCTTAAAACGGATACCTGGGGATGCCATCTCCCTTCTTGACTGTCTGGGCTCAGACTTATTAATGTCCAAAAGGAGGTTTAATTTTTGTTTGAGAGAGAGAAATCAGTTTTGTTTTCCCACTTATTTATGCATTTATTGGTTGCTGCTTCTATGTGCCCTGACCGGGTATCAAACTCACAGCCTCAGCAATCAGGAGAAGGCTCTCAGCAATGGAGCTACCCAGCTGGGGCTGAAGTTTAATTTTACTTTAATATCCGTGGCCCTCATGACCCCTCTCTTTGTTACCTCTGCAGCTTTTCTCTCACTACTTCCCCACCTGAATCCTGTACATTAGCCTCACAGATAGACTTTCCTTAATATGTTACATGGTTCCGTGCCTCCATGGTCTTAAACACATGGTTATCTTCTTTCATTCATATTCCCCTTGTATACATCATCCTCTTCCTGCTTTTTTCTAGCCAACTCTTTCTTAAGTGTCCTTTAAAAATGAGCTCTAACATCACCTCTTCTCTAAAGTCTTTCCCTGACTACCAATCTGATTTAATTGTTACTATGTAATAAGTACTTAGCATAGTGTAATAAATAATAAAATTTATCACATTTCTTTCTTGACAGAGGTCAAGTAGAATGTGTCACACTTTAGTTAGTTATAAAACTTAGACTGAGACACAGTTCTTTCTACAGTTATTCTAGAACTTTCTAAATTTATACAAGTAGTGGATTTTTGGAATGCTGATTACACTTAGAGGGCAGTATTTGAGAGGGGGCATAGGGCTTGCTGGAGGGAAAACAGTGTTCTATATCTTGATCTGGGCGGTGTTTCCATGAATGTATACTTATGTAAAAATTCATCATGCTGTATACTTAAATTTGTGCGTTGACTGTAAGTTGTGCTTCAGTTAAAAATGAATATAAGTTGCTAGCCTTTTATTTTAACTATAAAATTTATTTTAAGGCCATTTTGTCTGTTTTCCTCTTCGCCTGTTGAATGAAATCATGGGCACCTTGCTGCCAGAAGACATTTCTAAATGCCATTTAAATGGCAAGACACATTTGGCTTCCTGAGAAAGTGGGCTTTAAAATTTCAATTTTCCACTAGACAATGAAAAATAAAATGGAATAGTTTAGTACTTGCTTTACTTATAGTTCTACTGTTTCCTGTATCTTCCCGAAATATTTATTTAATTGTGCTAGGTTTTAATCTCCAACCTGGTATGATGTTGTTTTTAGCTTTTCAAGGTTACCAAAGCTTAAAGAGTATATGAATTGTGTCATCAAGGTTTATTTTTAAAATACTAATAATACCAATAAGAAAAATAAATCAGTGTTTCTTGACTTTTAACTTGAGGCCTGAAATCCTTGTACTAATCATTATGCCACATGGTCTTTAAACATTAATCCCAATAGTCTATAATTCCACTTGGAGTGGTTTTCCTTGAAGAGAGATTATTGTGTCCACTCTTAGCTATGTCTTCCGAGAGAAACTTATCTTTAAAATTAGATTTGTAAACTCCATCATAAACTGCTTAGTTTATTTTTGTATATTCAGCATCTAAACTAGTCTGTGGCATGCATACTTGATGCTCAATTATAATAAGAGTAGTATTGATAAATGAAACAGTGAACTCACTGGAACACTGCAAAATATATTGCATATCTGCTCTTAGATCTGCTGTAATTTAAAAGTTAATCTCAGCTGTTGAATTTTGATGATTAGTTTTCTGAACTATCTAACATTTAGAAAATCAGGTTAAAACTTGTGAAAAGGGCCCTGGTAATAGCTACTAACTTTACTATTTTAAATAAATAGGTACCACTTTTACTTTGCTCAGAAATTAACTGAAAAATAGTAATCTATTTCATGGAAAAATTTTAATATGTTTATATTGGAAGATGTTGTGGATGCTTAAAATTGAATGTTTAAAAACGTAGTTAAAGAAGAAGCAAGTGAAAGAGACAAATTGATAGATCCCTCATTCTCAGCTATTCCAGATAGATGCATCAATATGGTACATTCCACTGGATTAAGTTCTGGAGATCAATTTAACGATTCTCTAGAGCAGGAAGTATCATCTGATACCTAGCAGATAATGGAAACTTCTGAAAAAATTTCCTTTCATTGATTATTCCCTTTCTACTAAATCTTTCTACTAAAGCTTTACTCAATTTATGTTATGTATGGTGTCATGTTTACAATTTGTTGAAGTCTCCTCTTAATATTATATTAATTTTTAAATATAACACAGTTTGAAAATATCCTAAGAGATTCTGGTTGAATCAATTTAAAAAATAGCACCCAAGAAAATCAAGTTAACTAAAAAGAAGAGTATAATCTAAGGATCAAAGAATTCAAATCTTAATTCTGAAATAACTTTACTGAATATATTTAAGTGTTTTTTTTCTGGGGGTTACATTGTGTTCTTGGTAGGCATGAACATGAAAAGAACTTGAGAAATAAATTTTAAAATTTTATTAAGAGACACATTTTTATCCTGAATATAATCATTTTTTACTTAGAATTGGCCCCTTATTAAACTGGGTAGTTGTGGACAGGACGGACTAGAAATGTATATGGGAAAAGAGATTACAGTTGCTTTAAAAGAAAAAATGCTGTTACATGCCATATGGGAGAGGTTAGGGGGCTGGGTGAAAAGGTAAAAGAATTAAGAAGTAGAAGTTGGTAGTTACAGAATAGTCCCGGGGATGTAAAGTACAGCTTAGACAATATAGACAATAATACTGTAATAACTATGCATAGTGCTGGGTGGGTACCAGACTTATCGGGGGTGGGATCACTTTATAAATTATATAAATGTCTAATAACCACTATGCTGTATGTATGAAACTGACAAAATAATATTGAATGTCAACTGTAATTGAAGTATAACAAGAAAAAAAATCCTGCTACATAAACCCCAATAAAATTCCTGAGAGGAAGTAAGGGTGGAAGTTCTCACAAGAACTCATAATCCTTTTTTGACAAGAGATATCTAGAGCCAACTAGTAATAGTTGTGACCTCTTTGTTGTGTTACGTGCTTAGAAAGAACTTTAGGCTCAAACATACTTACATGGGCATCAGGAATAAGAAATCCTTTGGTGCTTCTTGTCACAGCTACTCATCAACTGGCCACTCTGGAATCAGGCTGTTATGGTGTTGAGACGACACTCAGTATTCAAAGTTTGGGTGAGTTTGAAGGAGGTACTGTTTTACTCTGTCGTAACTCATGTCCACGTCTCTGATGTTATTATAGAACAGGGAGGCAGGGTTTCATTAGGCACACACTAAACGTTAGCCTCCTTGTTTGATAGTTGCATCAGGTATAAATAAGGCAATCCAATCCTGCATCTTTACTAGATTTATATCAAGTGGAAAAGTTGTTGAGCACAGCACAGCTATATTCCTGGGAGACAGAAGCATGAATTTTGTTGTTACTGTGGCATCAGAATGAGTTTTGGCCTTGACTGGGAAATCAAAAGTAAATCTAGGGCTGGAATCCAGGTTTCTTCAAACTACCTTGACACCTTGAGATTTCATTTAATCATTTTATGTTCTAATCAAGTAAATAATAAAATGGGAATAAGGCGATATTCCCTAGTTTATAGGGTAGTAATGAAAATAACAGTGAAGTAAAACCTCTAGTCTTGGAAAAAATTAAAATGTTACACAAATCTATATGGCTATTAACTTTTTTTTTTGGCGAATGCCGATAATAACCAGATGGTTTATATTTTAAGTCTCAGTCATGTTTGTTAGGATTATAGAGGCAGACATAATAATGTTAACAAATTATAGCTATTTCTCAGAGCTGCGTTTCTCAAAGGCAACTGTTTTGCTTGAGATGTAGAGAGTGATTCATCCATAGTGTGGGAAATGCAGTTTTCATTAAATTTTTCCTAAAAATAAGAATGAATTTGTTGGGGATATAACCAATATATCCAGATTAAAATCAGTTCAACACTTTGTTTTTCGAGCGTTCTTTTTCAGCTGCTGTTTCCTTAACACATTTATTGCCTGGTTACTGTTTCCCCAGATCTGAGTTGGATTTTCTGGGGACATATAGAAAAATTAAGAGATGTGTCACTTACACTGGAAGAGTTTACAGCCTTGTAGAATAAAATAAGCCACATATTTGGCATTTTTGTCAAACAGTTGTTTGGAGATTACATGATTAAGTATTTACAGTTATTTAACTGTAATAACCTTTATACCCACTGAAGGAAAAGAAAAACTCTTCCAAGGCAAGGATCTAACTTACTAAAATTCCTTTGACTTGCTTTCCCAATTAGGATATTTATTTACCAACTCAAATGATGCCCCCTTAGCTTCGTGGCTTTTTATTGGGCAGTAATTACTATTGATTGGTACTTCTTTGTTTTGCATTTAAAATAGTTGTTTCTAACACTTACTACACTGTAAAGTGTTGAAATACTTTCTATATTATCAGATTGTGATTAAATTTTGCTGGATTTAATTTTAAGGTCAAAGAGTTTAAATTTCCTATCTTCATGATTTAATCTTTTAGAGGGAAACAAAAAACTATGTGTATAGCCCCAGAGTCATCTTTTGTGCACAAAAGGATGCCATTTCCCCCCATAAAGTTAAAGCCCTTATTAGAAATTATTATTTACTTATATGAATTTAATAACAGTTACATGAAATGCAATGTCATTGTTTATTTACATCATTTAATTATACAGGGACAAAATGAAAATTAAATCTTAAGGTTACAATGTCTGTACGAAGTGAAAAATTTTAAATCATTACCTAACAAAATTAAATCTGATTTTCAAGTCTACTATAATATTATTAAATTTTCCTTTCATCCTAGTATCCAAAACACTGTTTACTGAAAACGAGGTCGAAAGAATGAAGAAATCTATAAGAATATGGACTTGCTTCTTTCCAGTATTTAAAATATGTTACTCTTTTTGACATTGGCCAATAACTTTTATTGACTTCAATGTTTGTTTGCTGTCTCGCAGGCTCTGGCACTCAACAGGCACTCAGTAAGTGTCTTTCTAGATAAGCTGGAAATGTAACTGAATAAGGTAGCAGATGAGAAAACACACACAGCACCATCACCACCACCTGGCGCAAAGGCCAATGCAGATGAAACACAATAAAGGTGGGTTTTTTTGTTCATACCTGCCCCAAATGTTTCCTGTGCTTCATAATTTTACTGCAAGAATCCACTGTTGAGTTCCTTTATTGAAAACCTCAGGTTTTTTGGTGAACAGGAATGACAACAGAGGTTCTGGCTCTTTGACTAAACCACAAGTGATTATAGCTGAGTGTCCATGATGGCCTTCCACAGAAGGGCCAAAATGTGCCGTGTCCTACACTTAGCCACTTTTCCCATTATGCTTTTAAATCTGCTAAAACCTTTGTTTCACTGAACTTGCACTCAAGTATTGCAAAAGGAAGTGAAATATGGTTATGTTAATAGAGAGTCTGCCCCAGTATTATGTTTTCTTTCTTAAACTACACTCTTTTCTCAAGACTAGCCTAATCCTAGCATAAATTTAGCCTTAATAATTGCACCTTGTGCAATTAACTGCCTAATTGCATGAGCGTGAACATTGCTTTGGCCAGCCTTCCCCCCATGTAATTCTGCAGGGGACATCCTCTTCAGCTGCAATGTATTCTTCTGGGATCTAATTATGATGTCTCTTGGAACATGGCCCGAGTACAAGAATTTAAGCTGGTTTTCCAGGGTGGAGACCGTGCAGAAATCCCGATTGGATTTACTGGAATCCAGTCGTAAACATGCTCGCTGTTCAACGGCATTGTAATGGAGCAACCCCTTACAATTTTAACTGACACACTGAAATTGAGTGCTCACGTGTGTCTTGACCGTCCACCCTTTTCTTCTGCTGACCTCGGTGTTGACATACTTAACATGTTGACTGATGTGTCTGTCATGTTGATAGGCCCAATTGTGCTGTTAGTGAGACAAGGTAGTTGTTCTTGGTATAGAGTCACAGCAATTGGTTATCAGACTCTAGCTTGGAAGAAGGGCCAACATAGTTCATTTAGACATGGAAATTATTTCTTCTCAAGGTGAAAGAAACTTGTAGTGACAGCCTGAACTTCTGAAGCCCTAGAAGAAAAGTTGAAAATGTGTAAAACCATTGCTCTGTGTTTTAACTGAATGAAAGTAAAAAAAGTCACATGTTGCTTTCATATTTCCTCAGCTTGTCTTATTAAGGCTTCAGAAGGGAACTGTTGATGTTGATAACAACAGTATCCTTCTGGGGGAATTATTCTTTCATAGATTGGAGTTTTTAAGTTCAGTGAGTACTATCATTTAATAAGCCATTCACTCACAAACTTACCTTCCCCTTTAAGTGATGAAATGTTCACCAGAGAGAAAGGGATGCGGAGGACTGATGTGTGTGGGGAGCAAGTAAGGCTGCATAGATTCCATTACGCAGCTGAGACTAGGCATTAATGAATCAGTCTACTTTAGTTGTAGTTCTATACTTGGAGTTCCAGCTTAGGGAAGTGCCAGCTTCTTGCTTTTGCTAATCCCTGGGTTACCCTACAGTCCCCTGTTTTGCTTCTCAGTCCTTCTTTCATCCTCTGTGACAAAGCTTCCTCTATTATATCCCCGCATCCGTTTTCTTAGTTGGACCCTGACTGATTGAGTGGGTTTTGTTTATTGACAGAAGAGTAAGACTCAGTTGAAGAAGAGAAGCATAGAGAAGTAGTTTATGGATCATCAATGCATATGTTTAGGACTGGCCTGGGAGCTGTCACTTTCTTCCTCCTGCTGTATCCCTAAGTCACTGCTCACTTGCAGTACTTCAGGTGACCTGAGGTGGACAAGTGAATGTGGCAAGTCTTCAGTGGTGATTCCCAATGGAGACTCTTATTCCTGCTCAGCCATTTACTCCCACTTGGTTCATTTTTCCTCCAAGAGGGTATAGAGTTTGTCCACTGAAGGGGTCCTATATTTTTCTGTTAATGCAATACATGAAGAAGAAAGAATGAATTCTTAACAGTTCAGTGTGGAAAATTAAATATTCATTCCAAAGGAATTTTCTTATTCCCCCATAGAGTAGCATTTATGAAATTCAGACTTCATTTAGCATGTGTTTTTGCTTCTCCAACCAAATCATAATATCAATAATTTTTCTGCGTACACTTTGGCTGAAATTTTCTCCATAAATAAAGCTGCTACTAAAACGACTTCCTTAATATGATGTTAGCTGTGATTAGTCCACTGCAAACCCACAGAAAAATAATATTTATATGATCAACATTGTAAAGGTAATACCCCAGATACTGTCCAGTCATATGAGTGCTCTGTAGAAAGCAATGCACATGCTCTTTACGTCTCTGCCTTGAAGGAGATCTAAAGAAATCATGCCCTCAGTTTCCTTATCATCAAGGTTGACCATTTGGTAAATTTTGTGAAAGAATGATTTCCTGAGTTGGATCATAAAGAAATTATGAAATAAGTGTGCTATCACTTAACAATCCTCTCTATGCTAATAAAAACGCTGCACAATTGTATCTTTTAAAAATCTAGATTTTCTGTGGTTTTGAAACATATGCATGTAAAAGCATTTGGTTATTTGAAAGACAAATTCAGTGTCAAACATTTTGTAGAAGTTGCAGAACTGGAGGCCAACTTACAAACTAAGATGGGTATTATACCGATCTCAGGGAGCTGGCCCATTTCTCCGAGACAATCCTGAATTATTAGTTGCCTCCAATTGAAAGCATTCATGTTTCGTATTAAAAATCTCAGGTTAAATGGAACTCAGATGACCTAGGACTGACATTATGAACACCTTTACACAAATTAAAATCAGGACGTGCAAAGCCAAGCTGAGGCAAGCAAGTGAATACCAGAGCTTTCTTTGGCTCGCAGGACTTGGGCAGCCAGATGCATTTCATTCGTGTGAGCACACATGAATGAAAAGCCTTATGTAAGTGTCAGGTGCCAGGCCGGTGATGATGGTGTATTAAAAATCATCCAATAGGTGCTAACACAAACCTAGGCTCCTTGTAAAACAAGCTTACATGTTTTTTTTGTAGGCACCAACAGTAGGCTGGACAGTTAATGAGCTCCAGAACTGTTCATTGGTTGGTTACTCATGAGAAGGCTGAGGAAGTAGTTCAGTCACGCTGCGGTGCTGCTGGGGTGGGGCCGGAAACCTTCCTGGCCTCGGGGCCCATTTTCTCCCACGGTATTGTGGGTATTTCCAGTGAGCCAGATGTCTGCAAGTTTTTAGGGGATCCATTGCCTGGAAATTAGTGGAGTTTGTTTATGTCTTTATTTCCTTATCACATTTTGTTGGCTGGGGAGGGGATGGGCTGCATTGGGCCAGCTGGGTAGCATTAGGTCAGAGGCAGATGGGAAAAGATGGTGTGTGTTAAGGGGTCTCAGACAAGTGCAAAGGGCTGTGCTGAGAAGACACAAGATAAGCAGACTTAGCAAGTGCAGGGAGCGGAAGCAGTACTTCCTCCGGGCGATTCTCAGGACTGTTTCTAAGCTGTTTACTTCCTATTTTGATACCTAGAGCAACAAGAAACAAGGCCTCTGGACAGTCTTTGATTGGGCTTGTTTATCCACTCTTTCTGCCAGGAAGCAATTGTGATAAGGCCTCTGGCCCTGCACTGGAAGATTTTTTCCATTTGGTGTGAGGCTTTTGATTGATCACGTTGTGAATGTAGCGCTCTATTCTTGGACTGATTTATTAACAAGGTTCAAAGATTCTACCATTTAGAAGGATTTTTCCTTTTGCTTAAGATGAAGGCATTTTTTGGTCCTCTAAATAAGGGCGTTTTCCAGCTTGCAGTTTAAAAACTGATGAGGATGGAGTGGCTCTGTGTCTAGGGATCAATACAACTGCTTCAAAATGTATTTTATATATGTACCCTTGACATCTAATTAATGGTCCAGGAGTAGATTTGTTTTTTTCTGCCAGGAAAGTGGGAGGCGAAAGGTTTCTAGGAGGAAATGCTGGTTTAGACAATTCATTTTGAGGCTCTGGGGCCTCCTCAAGGCTTTTTATTCTTTTATTATACTTTAGGAGTATCTGTTCTCTTCTCGATAAAGCCATTTCCCCTCCTACGGCCCTCCCTTTGCAGTGGCCCCAAGCTGTACAATGTTTACTTTGAGTTGTTGCTTTGGTATGGGTTCGGTCTGCATATGGACTCTGCCTGCTTTGGACCAGGGATTTGATTTGCTTGGCCTCACTTCAAATATTGTCAGCACCCTGTGCATTTAGGGCTCTATAAAAATATGAAATAATAACCACATTTATGAGCTGAAAACAGCTTTTCTCACCACATTTACTTCTCAGAGGACAACAGCAATTTCCACATTTGAAAATCAAGGCATATTTAACATCTTTCATTATTTCTATACTACTTCCAATAAAATTGGCATGATGAGAAGTTGGAAGCATCTTATTTCTGTGTTTTGTGACAATAACGGTCCAATGAGTGCTTTTTCAAAGTCAAGATAAAAAGAAGGCACACTTTGCCCTAGAGTGAGAATGCTTAGAGAGGAAAGTGCATGTTATCCAGCAGCTGGTGTCCCTCGTCATGTTTGTTTGTCCTCCTGCACCTTGACCAGTAACTGGGGAATATGGAGAACAGAACACTGGTGAGATTAGTTTCTTAAAAAAAGAAAGAGAAAAAAAAAAGTGTGACCTTCCTGCAACTCAGATGGGAAATATCATCTCAAATTCTGAGATGTCCTCGGATAAGGCAACCGAGGTGCACCCGATTAAACAAACAATCTGGATGACGGTGGCAGTTGTGCGTCAGGGGCAGTCATACAAGGGTTCTGGTAACAGCCACTGAGATTCTTTTAGGAAGTCATTTGCTCCGTATGGCCAGGTGCCACGTTGGGTCCACAAATGTTAGTCCAAGGACTGTTGCTGTTTGATTCTTAATTCCTACTATCTGTGATAAAGTTGGGCATGATAGAGAGTTCCTCGGAGGACTGATATTTTAAAACAAATATTTGATTACTTTCTATTAATAGGGGTTAAATGTCTTTTATGAAAGGTTGTGAGAGTTGGTAGTCATGTTTTATGTCTTCACTTGAAAAAAATAGAAAAATATGACATCCCAGTGTTAGTCACCAGAGTTTCTGTTGAAATGTAAAAATCTACTCTTGTCTTAGACATGGTTTTCCTTCATTTGTGTGAGTTAACAGGCATTTCCTTGCAAGGAGGAGGCAGTCATTCTTAGCAGGCAGCTGCGACGGCTCCCATAGTCTAGAAAGAACATACTGATTTCTGTATTTGAACTAATGCACTGTGAGCAAAAATGGGGGGGGATTGAAATGATACCAACTGAGTAAACCTATACAAATATTCAGTGCACATCACAGGCGGAGATGTCTGAGCATTTGCTGGGACCTCAGAGAAGAGCAAACTTGTCCATGATTGGGCATCAGCTCACAAGTAGGATTTCTGGAGGCGATAGCCTTGGTCACACAACCTCCTTCTTACCTCCGGGGTCCGTGCTTACAGCAGATCACTGACAGCAAAAGACAGGCAGCTGCCTCACTCCAGCAGCAGCGCCAGCCTCTGTCATATATACCAGCTGTATTCACAGCGGGCGGGGGGCGCGGGAGCTTCTCGGGGACCATAAACCCCTTGTTGGTTTCAAGAGCTAGATCTGCAGATTGAACTCTTCTGGAATGGCCATTTTGGGTAATGATACAGTGTTTTGAGATGTGTTGTTATTTCTCATATTATTACATGATGAGACATTGAACAGCAAAAGCAGGAGAACTGGGGTCTCATTTCAGTTCTGTTTCTCGTTTGCGGGTGTAACTTTCTGGGCCGCAGTTTACTCATTTGTGAAATGCAGAGTTAGACTAGGTGAGAATTTCGAGCCAGTTTGCTCCCCACCGGCGGCAGGCTCAACGTTCTTGTGCGTGCCCGTTTCTGTTGAGTCAGAATTTTGTGGTGTGGCCTGCAATCTGCATTTGAAATTCTCTACCTCTAAGCGATTCTGAATCAAGCAAAATTTTGAGAAATATACTCTTTGACCAAATATCTCTCTAAAGTTTCTTCATACTCTTGAATTTTCTAATCTTTAGGTTAGTGCTTCAAAAATAAAACTCTCCCTTCCTCATGGGAATGGCTGAGGCCTGTTCAAGGGTGTTTTGGTTGATGTCTGTTCAAGGGCGTTTGGTCCAACTAAACTCTTTTGTAAATAAAACATTTGGAACTGCGTTATCTCAAGTACTTTAGGTTACAAAGATTGTCTACATCACAGAGATAAATTAAAACAATGCCCTTGAGCGGTGGAGGGGGGGGCGGGGGCGGGAATACTTAACAGGGTTTTCAAAACACAAATGTCCTTGTACTACATTCACCTTAAAAGAATCCCCTGAAGGTCCGAGCTTCCTCTTCGCATGGGTCAGTCTGTGCGGAGATCCCATTGCCAGGGGATTCAGATCCTTAGGCTTGGCTTCCAGGCTGCTGAGGGTTCAGTTCCTCCTTGACTCCTTCAGACTAAGCATTTGAGTTACAAGCTACAGACAACCATTCGGTAGGGACTGTAGCTAGGGAAAGTGAATTCACAGTCTGACACCTCATAAAGCCTTATTTTAGAGTTTGGGGGGGTTTAGCGTACAGAATTTATTTTTTTGGTCTTAAGCAAGCACCTGGATGTGGGTTTTTCTCTTTCTGGCTGACAAAACAAAACAGGGTTCAATTAATTTCTCCCCTTTAGACACTTTATGATCTTTGCCTCATTTTATTTGGACTTAATGGGGCTAGCTAGGATGGCTGCAAAGCAGCTGGAAGAGGTTGGGTGCAACCAGATGAGTCTGAGCTGTGGATCGTCTTTCTCCAGAATATACAGTGGTGGTTTCCAAGCAAGGGCAGTCTGCCTCCCTGTAGGACACACTTGGCAATACACGGAGGTATTTTCGCTTGTCACAACTGCGGCAATGCTCCTGGCATTTCCTGGGTAGAGGTCAGGGATGCTGCTGAACAGCTACAATGTGCAGGCCAGCACCCCCCCCCCCACTCCGCAATAAAGAATTAGCTGGCTCAAAATATCACAGTCCTAAGGTTGAAACATGCTGATATCCAGCAACTATATGTTTTGGGATAGGAGCACATTCATGAAGCCAGAAAGAGTAGCGAATAGAGAAGTAAAGGAAGGGCGACTCTGACATGGAATATTTGAAACAACTTGAAATGAAAATAAAGAGTAACTAATTTCTAGGAGTTCAGGCTCAGTGAGGTGCTTATACCAGATTCTGAAAGGGAGCCAGGGGAGAACTGTGTAGACGGGGTTGAATACAAAGAGGCAGACCCAGTACTTTTAGGCTGGGTGAGGACACAAGTTTTGTCTGTTGACAGAGACATATTAAACATCTTAGCACAGTTTGTCTTTCTGATGAGAGTGATTTGAACCAAAAAAGTATATTCACTGCTTTTTTTTTAATGTTTCATTCAGGAGATTCCAGAATATCTCATATCTAGATGATCTCCCCATTTCTTCAAGTGTTCCTAGCTGTTAAAAACGTCGCGTAGTTAACTACTAACCGCAAAGGGAGCTTGACTGAAGAAGGCACCTGCTCCTAGAAACATCCTTGTCTCTGGTCTCCCTGCTCTGGCTCTTCTCTGCACTCCACCCCCAACCCATTCTCTTCTCTTCCCTGGGCACCGAGAAACACCCGTGCTCCCTGGACTCTGGGTAGATTTGACTAACGGAGAGACACCAGCAAGAAGTTGGAAGGCAGGAGGAAAAAGAGGTCCAACGTGTTTCCCTAGTCCTCCCTCCTTCCTGCTTCTCAACATTCTGGCAGTGGCTGTCCCTCGGAGACCCCAGTTTCTTTGGGACAACCATTCCCCTTCCATTGCTGGCAGGCCCCAGACACCCTGTCCACACCCCTGGCCCCTTCAGACACGGGAGTAGTGAAGCCTTTTCACCCTTTCTAGTCCCTGGATGCCTCGCCACCTCTTTCTGGTTCTGTTAACCCAGAACACTGCTCTGCACATAGTGCCTGCATTTAATTCTTTTGAGTTAAGTCCTCTTTGGTGCGCCGTCTGTCTTGTGCTAGGCCTCTCACAAATGCAGCACCTGCCAAATGTTTAGTGGAAGAATATTGATTTTCTATGAAATATTCAAGTAATATTGAACTGGAAGCTAGAAGACTGGGCTTCTTGTCTCAGTTCTCTTAAGTATTTTTTTTCCTTATAGAGACCCATCCAGCCTCATTTATTAAATAAAGATAAAAATACATCCTATTTATCTTACATAGATGTTGTAAGAATGCAATATACAGGGTGGGGCAAAAGTACATTTACAGTTGTAAGTATGCAAAACAGTTTTTTTATATTATTATTTATTAATTATTATATTGCTTTTCATACAAACAAACCTACTTTTGCCCCACCCTGCATACAATTTGAAAACATTAAGCACTGAACATTGGAAGCCATCTGGTCTACTGGCCAAGAGACTAGCATCATGTATTCTAATTCCAGCCCCCAATTATCTAGGATTCTTAACTTTGCGTGTATATTTTGGTTCTCTAGGACTTATTTCCCCCATGATAAACATGCTGATTAGATTACTTGATCTTCCTGGTTTCTGCTAGCTTCAAAAAATTGCTAGAGCTTTATATAGAACAATTTTTTCATTGTTCTAGACTATTTGGCAGTATGACCTGAGAGGTGAAGAATGTGGAATATAAAGATGGAGTGAGAAGGTAGATAGAGGCTCTCTAGAGAAAAGGAACTTTGAAATAGAGTTAAAAAAATGGCTTTCACGTCTATGTGGTTCTAAAGGGAAGAATCAGGACAATTGGGTAGATGTTACGGAGATAGATGCACGTACAAGGAATGCAAAAGCCTTTCTGTGTTTGCACTGGCTCGGTGATGGAGCACAGCAGGCTGGTTTTCAGAGCAGTGCCTTGTCCATCACCGGGTTGGCTCAAGCAGAAACATAGTCAGTCATTTCTTAGAAATCCTGCAGAGAACATTCCTGTGATGATATCAGACTGGCCATTGTAGTCCCATGATTTAATTAATGGTTAGGTAAGCTACAAGTAAAGCAGGATTCTTCAGGGGTGTTAAAGAACTCTGATTCTTTATTTTTCAGAAGACAGAGGCAGCAGGAAAGGAAAGATGTAAAGCATTATGTACTTACGTGAGACGCTATCATGTTGGCTTTTGTGTTTGCAGAGAAGTGAAAACCGTCAGGAGGGTAGAGATTCCAGCAATAGTTTTTTTCACTGTTTACGGCATTGGAAAACACCCACTGTGATAGGAATTACCCATCCCTACATTAGAGGGCCTGTACCTCATTTCATAAGTGTTCGGTAAACTCCTGCTATGTCTCAACCATGTGCTGAAATCAAATAGTGACTAGGTTTTAAAGAGGCATGCAGATTTTAGGTAGAAAAAAGACATAGTACTAAATACAACACTGTTTTTATGTTTAGCATGTTCTGGGGGCGGATCCCTTGTAAAAAGTGATAGTGTGACTTTGATATCACTTCACTTCTCTTTTATTTATTCTTTCAGTTAATTTTTTTTCAATTACAGTTTACATTCAGTATTATTTTGTATTCGTTTCAAGAGTACAGCATAGTGGTTATACAATCATGTGTTTTACAAAGTGTCCCTCCAATATTTCCAGTACCCCCCTGGCACCATATGTAATTCACTTCTTTTTTAGTTATTTCCCTGCCTTCTTTCAGCAACCCTTCCTTATTTATTCAACAAATACTTATTAAATATCTACTAAGTGCAGGTACTATTCCAGGCTATAAGGACGCATCAGTGAACAATAAAGTGATTAGTGCCTTGAATCTGCATTTGGTTTCCAATTATCTAAATTGTAAAACGAAGCCAGCTCAGCAGAGTTGCCACCCCTCTGTGCCCCAGGCAACACGCATCAGTATGTTGGCGACTCAACGGTTTCTCGCAGTAATTGGAGTGAGTGGAAAGCATAGCAATCTGACCAAGGGTGGAGACTGAGCATCCATCAGCACTTAATATGCTGGAACACTCACATCTCTCCAGTTAATGGTAAGTAGGAATGTGAGACACTTCATAAATACATGGAGTTAGGGACCGAATTGTGTCCCTCCTACACAAATGCATATGTTTAAGTACTAAGTCTCAGCACTCAGAAGTGATCGTTCTTGGAGACAGGATCTTTAAAGAGGTGATGAATGTGAAATAAGGTCGTATAGGTGGGCCTAATTCAATATAACCAGTGTTCTTATAGAAGAAGACATCAGGACACAGACACATACAGAGGGAAGACCATGTGAGACCGAGATTAAAATAGCTCTCTATAAGCCAAGCAGAGAAGCCTCAGAAGAAGTCAGCCCTGCAGACGCCTTGATCTGGAGACACGTGTGGTCTCCAGAACTTTGAGGAAATACATGCCTGATGTTTAAGACACCCAGGCTGTGGTACTCCATCCTGGCAGCACGAGCAAACTATTAACACATGGTAAGGGATACTCAGTGGCACATGATTTAAAAATCTCTTATCACATAGGCATGAGGCTGCTAAAATTCCATCCACTGCCCCCACATCCTCTTCCCCTCGTGAGTGATTTGCACCACTGACATCGGGAATCAACACCTGGGAAATTCACCCCCATGGTCTCAGACGTTCCAGGCGCTGGCATTACTATCAGTGCGTTACTGTCGGTCTTCCAGCATGTCAGTAACTCCATGAGGAAGAGAGCAGCTGGGCGAGAAGAGATTAGTGATGATCATTATTTAAAGACATCTTGCTGAGGTATGTGCAGAAGAGATCTAGTACATCACTTTAAGCATATTTCAGCCTTCAGCATGCCAAATGTGCTCCTGAATCTAATCAAACACAGTGTAAAGAATTTCCCCCCCCCCCAAATGGACTGTGGGAGTTTTGAATACTTATTTGAGAGAACTGGTGCAGTTTCTAGGACTAGTGGGCCTACAGGCTCAACCTGTGACTTATATTTTTGTGGAGAGAAGAAGGAGTTTCTTCTAAATACTACATGATCCCAGCTCCAGTTGTCCGGCTCCTTCTAAGACAACATGGTAACCTTTCCTGATTTATGCAGACAAAGTCTGCAGCCAGGACCTGGACCTGACTCCCTTCGTCCACCCCCATGCACAGACTAGATGACAGACCACCCACCACAGTGGCTCCACAAAGAAGAATCTGTTACGTGTTGATTTAAGGTGATGGTGAGGAGGTGCTATTTGTTCTGACATAGCTGCTTTAGAAGCAGAACAAACAGCTTCAGGGAGACGCCTTTTCAGGAAGGTCATCCTGGGCCAAATGCCACTGGGCATGAAGAGGAAACACTTGAAAAGACCAGGAGAGGCCAAGCTTGAGTCCCAACTTCTAGCACAGGAACACCATGAGTAGATGGGTCATTCAGACCCAGTGCCTTCCGCTAAGAATTCCATCCTGCCGAAAATAATAATGGTAAAAGCTTCCATAGTACTTATCTGTAGTGAGGCACAAAATGTTTGACTCAGTTAAATGTAACTCAGTTAATCCTCCCAAGGGACCCTGGATGCTTGTCTTAGAATTCTAAAATCTGCCCCAAGATTCCTGCCCACTTGTGTATATCCCCTGTGTGATCTCCGCCCCCCAAAACATACGCACGTGAGTGTGTATAGGACTTATGCATATGAAGGTATCGCTCTGCGATTATTTCACTGGACCAGGTGAAACAATTTCATACATGTTATTAAGGTCCCTAATCATCTGGCTTTGAGCTCATCGAAAGAGAGGTTATCTTAGATGGGCTTGACCTAATCAGGTGAGCCTCTAAAAGGACTGGGTCTGAAAGAGGAAATTCAAAGAGTCAGGGATTCTCTGCTGGCCTTGATGCAGCGAACTGCTGTGTGGTTGGGAGTGCAGGTTGGCGGGGGACAGCAGGCAGCCTCGAGAGGCCGAGAATGGCCCCTTGATTGACAGTCAACCACTATGTGGGAACCTCAGTCATACAATCACAAGGAAATGACCCCCAAATTGAGAAGCGGATCTTTCCCTAGTCAAGACCCCAGATAAGTATGCACCCAGCCGACACCTTGATTTCAGCCTTGTGAGACCCTGGGCACAGTACATATAGGACTTCTGACCCACAGAAGCCATGAGATAACACATTCGTGTTGTTTTAAGCCACTAAGTCTATAGCCATAGAAACTGATAAGTTTGTCATAGTATGATACGTGACAATAGAAAACTACTATACCTGTGTAATATTACCTACATTTCACAATAGGGTCTAAGGTACAAAGAAGTAGACTAACTTGCCTAAAATTACAAAGTCAATAAGTATTTGAACTGGGATTCGAACCTCGGTTTCTCACTCTAACGTGTATATTTAACCATGGCGGTGTGCTAAGCTCCTGCCCGCTGCCTTCTCTCTGTTGCCCCTGCCCGCAACTTGCCGTGGCCGGAGTGCAGAGGACCCTCCGTCTGGCAGAGTGGGTCACGAAGCCATTTTGAAAGCAGTAACCCCAGGCCCCTGGCCACTAGGCAGTCCTGCCCTCTGTAACAACCCCCCTTCTTTTCATAGATGGGAAATCCTAGGCTTCATTCCCAGAGTTATTATTTTTTCTTAAAACTTTTCTTTTTAAAAATCTGCAGTTTTTGAATTACAGCCCTGTGGTTAAGGGAAAATGGCATTTACTGGGGAAGCAACTTGTTATGGTCTTAGGTCCTCTGCCAACTGTAGTGAAAAGGGGACTTTTAAATGTCATTTATACATTAAGGAAGATTTAAAGAGACACTGAAGAATATGCCTGGCATTGCCAAAATCTGTAGGCCCTTACATCCATAAGTATCCTTGGCTAAAATTTAAACTGTTCTTTTATGAGTGAATGGAGTGTATTCTGCCTCAAGTCTGAATCAAAATGTTTAAAAATCACACTTTATTTAAAGGGATTTGCGAAGACATGCCAGATCTACAAGAATATAAAGTGTAGATCTGAACAGTAGATACAAGCCTTCACTACCTACAGGGTCTTTTGGGGGAGGGAAATAGTAAAGAAAGAAAGAAAGACAGAGAGAGAGAGAGAGAGAGAGAGAGGAAGGAAAAAAAGAAAGAAAGGAAGGAAAAGGAAAATTAGGCGATATTCTTTTAAGTAAGAGAATTTAACTTAGATCTGTTTTTCTCAAATTTCTGAAAACCCAAATAATGCTTCCTCTAAGTGAAAAATAACTGAGATCCAGGTAATACAATGGCCCAGATGTCAGATGATAACTGGGTGTGTCATCCAGTGACGTGGCAGCGATGCTGAGTTAAGCAGAGTCTTGACTGTGGCTGGTTTGTTCTGATAGGACGGAGGTCAGAAGAAGATTATAACATCTTGAGGATAATACTGGCAGTGGTATCACTGAAATGCATTTTAGCCTCTGCCAGTTTATTTCATCTATGGCCTTCAATACATTCGCATTATATATCCCTGTAATTTCATTTTTGCCCTCCACTTTTTTTTGTTTGGAAAATGCACTTGAGAATCCCTCTCCCATGAACCTTCAAATGTCCTGGACTCTGCTCATTGAGAGCCTCTGCACCTGCTTTGTTAAAAGTGGCAAAATGCAGACCCATCTCCTGCTTTCTGAGGTTACAGGGAGACACCGACACCCCAAAGCGGAAAGGGTCTTTAGTTATAAAAGCAGCATAAACATTTCAGCGTCAGATGGCTGTGAGTGTTAATTTGCTTTCATTACAACTGATGAATTTGGGTCAAATCATCTAATAATGCCTTTTAGTCTTTTTTATGACCAAGAGGATGCAGCATTTTCAAGATTTTCCCCAGGAGTGAGTGGGCTCTGGAATGGATTTGCTTGCTCTCTACTGATACCACAGGCTTTCAGAAGAAGAGTTTAAAAAAAAAAAATGGTACAAAGGAGACACTGTGACTGTTTGGTTAAGAAACTTGCAAAGAAATTTTTAAATGATGCCAGTGATTGGATGTTTTAAATACCAATTGGGTTTAGTTGTATTTGTGTGGAACAGGCCTGCAGCTTAACAATACAGCTGCCGTGTATAGCACAGGCTCTCTTGAAGGTGCTATCACCTACTCAGGATAGTGGTGGTGAATTTGGGAGATAATATGTGAGACCGTACTTAACACAATGCCTGGCATCTAGGAGTTATTTCATAGTGAAATCTAAAAAACCAAACATTAAAAAAATAAAAATAAAATAAACGTTTTATGGAATGCCTGTCGAATGAAAGAATGCAGATATAAAGCATTTTAGGTACTTATTAATGAGTAGGCATGAGATTTTCAGTAATGTGACTGTATTATTTTTAAAGTAGAAATCATTGTTTAAGAGAGCTCTTGCCGTGATCTTTAGGGCCTTGAGATAGCCAAGTCCTTTTAGGTGGCGAAGAACTGACCGAGTGGGAACGTTGGATAACCAGAGATCCTTATGACAGAATGAGTTGGGCTCCACCAAAGTAGCTAATCTTTAATCAAAAAATATAGTAGCAGTTACTTCACAAAGATCTTCCTGGGGTTAAAATACCTGACGCAGGGGTTCAGTCAGAAAGGTGTCCAGGTCGACAACCCACAGTGTTTTATCTGGCGTATCAGTGACAGTCTGACTCAAGCAGAAGAAAAGCCAAAGGAAACAGCCCTCTGTCCCGGAGAGATCCACCTGCGGCCTATGGCCAGGCACCCTGCTTCATGCTCTGGGCTCCTTAAAAACAAATTACTGGCAAACCAAACAGAAACCGAATTAGCTGTCAGGGTATTGACCAGATTCGTCTTCTATTCCAGGAGCCGTGACTCTGCCCTAACTGGCAAACAGGTCACAGAAGGCCAGCTTTATTGTTGTGTCTGAATCATTATAAAGTTGAATGGTTTTAATTATTTAATCACTTCATTGTTTTCGCCGGCCGCTTTTGATACTCTTTTTTTCTTTAAATTCTCTTCTTAATGAAAGATTGCATTTGTACTCCTTTGTGGCCAGCCAACTAGTGTAATTGGCAAAGGGTATTTCAGGTATTGGGCCCTTTCACCAGAACTCCGGCTGCCATCCTCATTGTTCTGGGGGAAAAGGAAACAAACACTAGGAAATGACCGGGGATAAGCCGGGGCCTTGGTTTAAGCAGTGGAAGGAAGCGTAGTCAGCTTAATCACAGAGAAAATCTTTCTTGAAGAAACTGGATTGATTCCTTCAAGAAATAAAAGCCAAAACCCTCTGTGGGGAAGGTCAAAGCCTTGGTGACAGTGTGCCTAGCTGTCGGCAGGGTGCACGTGTGAGCTAGCTGGGCCAGGTCACTCAGAAGGGGGCTCCCAGGGTCATGGACAATGGACCGCCGCACAAAGGCCCCCCAGGAAATAAACAAGAATGTTTGTCCTCTATCCTAGAGTGTCTTTCTCCACTGTCTTTCCAAAGGTTTAAGGTGTTTTAATTACTTGCTTTTTAACTGTTAAAAGCATTTCATGTATCGTACTTTCTTTCTGTAGTTTAAAGTTCTCTAATCGAAGGAGAAAAGTGGGTAAACTGAATTCACACTGAGGTTATAGACTCAAGGGTATTTTTTTAACCTCTTTCTAGGGAGCTCTGTACAAATACTTGAAAAGGATGGTGCTTAATTTAAGGGATTCTCAGGCCAGAGTGGAAATGATGAGCTGGTACTTGAGCGAAAGATCAGCTGAGCAAATGACATTGTGCAGTGGACACCAATAGGATTCGGTGCTGGGTTCCAAATCTATTTCTGAAGTCTTGAGAAAAGATCCTTCCTCTTGAGTTATATATGAAACGGACCTCATTCTGTCTCATTTCGCTTCGGCTCCTTCCCAGAGGAAATTTATCCTGGTGTGAGACTGCATGCTCTGTGGAGGCGTGAGCTGTTTTTCAGGCAGTGTTTGTCATATACAGCACCCAGCCAGCCTCCCATCATCTTTTTCGATTTCCGTTTTGTCATTGCTCAGACAGGACTTTATAGAGCTTAGCGTTACAATGAAACTCAACAGTATGATCTCTAAGGGCTGCGTCTTTTCTGAAGCAATGAAGATGTACTTACTTGCTAAGTAAGACAGGATACAAAGTTTGGCCCCTGTCCAAGTAGAAAGCTTTCAGAACAGCCACAAGCCATCAGGAAATGTATCTCCATGAGACTCAAGTCTATTTCCTGGCTTTTTCGATAATTAGTTAACTGTTCGTTATTCATCGGGAGTATATATGATTAGTACCTATGGGGAAAAGAGCACTGAATTTGTAGACACAGAATTAGGTATTTTTTACTTAGCATGTGGTTCCTGTCCACCTCCTCAGATCCGTTCAGTCCCCTCTGCCCAGTCTGTGCCTGAGAAGCTGACATTTCATCGCAACTTTGGGGATCTTTGTGGATCTAGCTTCTGGTTTATTTTGGTCAGTGGGCAGTGCTGGCGTGTGAGTGGAGGGTGAGAAGAGAGGAGGATCAAGGTCTTTCTTTACTGGCTTCACTCCACTTTGTCATAGTTCTGGCAGCGTCTGTCCACCACCCTGCGAGGCAGCTGCTCCTTCAGAGTAGTGGCAGCTCTCTCCAGGCTCCGGGAACACTATTCTCTGTTCTTCAGGCCTAGGGATAGTTGTGGGCTTCCTGCCCTTTAGCCCCTGGGTGCTTTATGGTCCCTTGTTGGGCTCCTCTTCTTCTTCTTTTTTTTTTGTAGTTTGTAACACTTTTATTAAGACTGAGCAGATATCAGTATTTCTGAACTGTAAACAATGGGAACTGAACTAACAAAGCAAACACATTAAGCAACATATACATTAGACAAAAACCCTTCAATTTTTTTACTGCCTTTATACATCAATGTGTAATATTTAAGTATAAATAAATTCCTTATTAAGCAAACTGTTTTGCATATGCTGCCTTCTCTTTTTCTTTCTGTGCTTTTATCTTCTCTTTGACTTTCAGCAATTCTGCCTGGATAGCTTTATCTTCCCATGCTATCTCCTGAGCTTTCTTTTAAGATCAGCCAATGCTTGGTTGTGTTCTTTTAATCCTTGCCATCCTTGAGCTCTACAGTATAGTACTTTGGTATTTGATGGGTCTATTTCAAGAGCCTCCAAACAACTGTCAATAGCTCCCTGCCAATTTGACATCTTCATTTACAAGCACCAATGTTCAGCAAGCAGCTTAAAGCTACAGGTTGCAGCTTCAATCTATCTACTTCCTCAGTTACAGCCTTTGAACTTTCCATGGGTCTTAAAACTTTTGAGTATTTTTTAATGGCCATATCCCAGTTCTGGTATTTCAAACATGTGTTTCCAATGTTTTTCAAGTCTTCCGTTATTAATAATATTTTACATCTTTTAAATCTATATCTGCATCTTCGGGGAAATCTGGATGCCTGTCACTCGAACCATCTTCTGGGAATATTCCCCAATCATCCCCTTCCTTCAATTCTCTGCATTCTGCAATAACTCACAATTTGGCAGGTTTTTCACCTTTCACTTCTACATTTTCCAGAATTCTTGCCACACCCATTCCTTTAATTACTTGGCCAAATACCACAGGTTTCCCATCCAAATGAGGAGTCGGAACTGTTGTGATAAGGAACTGAGAACCATTTGTATTGCTGCCCAAGTTTGCCATGCTCAATAACCCTCCCCCCAGTCATGCTTATAGTAGAAATTCTCATCTTCAAACTTTTCACCATAAATACTTTCTCCACCTGTCCCATTCTGACTTGAGAAGGCTCCACCCTGATCATAAATTTCTTAATAATTCAATGGAATAAGCATCCTTTGAAATGGAGAGGTTTCCCAGTGGTGTGTCCAATGCCTTTTTCTCCTGTACACAATGCACAAAAATTTTCTGCAGTTTTGGGTACAATATCCACAAACAACACCAAAACAATTCAACCAACTTGCTCTCCTCCAATGTCCATGTCAAAGAAGACTCGGGGATTACTGGGGTTGGAGAGCTTAGCTTTGGGGGATGGGTACGACATGCTGACTTTCAGATGCATTTGGAAGCAGGTTTGGAGTACCTCGTGGCCTCCTGGTAGCTGAAACTCGAAAGCAGCTCTTTCAGCGAAGACCCCCTTGTTGGCCTCTTATCCCAGCCCTTCAATCATTTCTTTTCAGTCAGATTGCTTAGACAAGCTAACCATCCCCTGTCAGGATTTTAACAGATGTGCTCTGGTTCTTGGACAAGTGAGATGATTGCTCTGTCCCTTTATTCTCTTGATCTATAAAATTGGATAATACCTATAGTGTCTACCTTGAAGGGTTGTTAAGAGGACCAATACCAATACTGAATTTGTACAGTGTCATAAAAGTGTAAACTCTGAACAGCAAATCATCAGCTAATGTTGAACCTCTGTCTAGCTTTCTTCAGATACTTGATGTGGTTTTCATACCCTGTCCCCATGATAAAGTGACAAAGCTTTGGGAATGCAGTCTCAGCTGGATTAAAGGCAGGCAGAATCAGGGAACGTAATCCTGGACTCTGTGCATTCCCAAACTAAACACAAATCCCCCTTAGACTCACTCTGCTCTCCTCCTCAGCAGTGTGTGATTCAGAGCTCGGAAGGCAATGTAGAACATCTCGATGCACCTTTGTTTCTGCCCTGCATTTTTTTTACCCTTGATAATGACTTTGGCAGACATTACTCTTTATAGTGCAACTTGTGTATATCTTGCCCCTCTGTGAGATTATAAAGCTTCTTTATAATGTTTCTAAGGACCATATCTTATATTTCTTATGGCTCATAGTAACTCATGTACTGTTAAGGATATACATGATAAAGTAGAAATTGAATGGCTGAGTGTTCAGTGCACGTGTGTGGATACTGGGACTCCCAAACCTGGCGATGGGCATCTACTGTTTTATGTGAGAGCGTATTCTCCCTGATGAGCATGACCCTTTCTTCACATGCATGGGAAGTATTTGTTTAACAAATGAAGATTTTATAGCCATGTGCTGGACCTTATGAATGTATTATATTGTATGAATTGGTATATGCGGGATTTAACATCTGAGAAGAAAAGTGCCTCTTCCTCATTCTCATATTATAGGTTGGAGCCTAGTAAAATAAAGCAAAATAAATGCTGATGATAAAAACAAGTAACGACTTGCCATCCCATCTTTCCAAAACCAATTAAGAAAACTATTGCTACACCCGAAGACCATGTAAACTTAAAGCCACACGTGGAGGGGAAACAACTTTTTAGAATAATAGGCCTGGGAATAGTGACTGCTGGTTTAGCCACAGAACCAGCTCTAGGGACGGCACACGGACAATGGCACAAGAGGTGTTTGGCTCGTGATCCTTCCTTTCTTTGTTTTCTCACTCCAGAGAAACCTTGCTATTTTTTGTTCCCACATTCTCATTCTTTAAAAAATAAAAAGAGAGAGACATAACTTAGATAATCAGACACCATATGAAAGGCTCTTGGGAAGCTTGGACTGACCCTACCAATTCCTCTCAGAGAAAGACAATGTAAAAACAAAGTCAACGGCCTAGTGAAGAGATGGCATAAAAGTCCCTTAGCTTGCTGAGGTCTCTAAGGTACTGAGGAAAGTAAAGAAGTGCTTAAACACTAAAATATCTTTGGTAACTTGGAGTGGCCAGAAGCAGAAGATCGCAGGAACATATGTACGCATGCACAGCATAAATATGGAAGAACATACCTAGGAGTCACGGGAGATTAGCAGCTGACCGGAAGTAACATCTCAGTGCAAAAGTACAGAAGAGGGCAGAGGACTGTGGGGAAATTCCATGAGGAGAAGAGAAGATACAAGCATGGTAAATTCCTAAATCAATTTGGTGCAGACAGTAATGCCAGAAAAGTTTAGAAAATGCATGGAACCATCAGGGGACATTCCTTCGGGGACGTGAGTCTGACACTGGCCTCTGAAGACTTGGATTGGTGTAAATCAGAACAACAGGGTGATGAACTGCCACACACCTTCCTATGGGAGGATTCCTACATTAAAGCCAAGAAAACTGTTCGAACAGAAGGGCCAGTCAAAAGGAAAGAGGTGATGTTAGATAGTCTTCTCTCCTTCGCTCTACTAATGCACACAGACTCCTGGGCAAAGAGCATCAACCATCAGCCAGTCCTCCAGATTATCAGTGGTGAGGAAGCGGAGGAAGCAGTCAGTCAGGGCGTTCTCAATGGAGGGGATGATGAGAGTATCTTAGTCTGCTCAGGGTGCCGTGTCAAAAGCTTGGACTCAGTGGCTTAAACAGAAATTTATGCCAGAACCATCTCATCTTTTGGGTGACATTTTATCATTTAGTGGTACTTGAAAAAAAAATTATTTCTCACAGTTCTGGGGTTGAGGAAGAAGAGATCAAGGTGCAAACAAGTAGTTTCATTCTCAGGCATCTTCTCTGGGCCGCTGCCATCTTCCTGCGTGGTTCCATAACCTCTGTGTGCACTGAGAAAGAGAGTGAGGTCAGGTATCTTCCTCTTTTTATTAGGACACTAATCCCACCATGGGGACCCCATCCTCACGACCTTATCTAAACCTAATTTTCTCTCAAAATACCCCACCTCCAAATGGCCTCACATTTGGGGTTAGGGCTTCACTGTATGAATTTTTGAGGGCAAAAACATTCCATCCATAACAGAGAGTAAGTCAAGTTGCACAGACGGACACTTGTCCTTTTAGGGGCATCAAGAGAAGCTGTCACGTGAGAGAGGAAAAAATAGACAAAGAACGAGAAGAATAGTATAGTCCTAACTTCATGGCTATTTAAGAAACTGCCTAGAAAAATAAGTAAGAATTTGTGAAATATCTAAGGGTGTATTCGATCAGCCATAGTAATCAACTAATTACCTAGGGATTGCTTAGCTAGACAAAAGAATCAGAATATGCAAAAGAAAATTGGTTAGGAAAAAACAAATGTGGGGTCTGATTTTTGCATCTAGAATTTAGAATTAATTTCATGGAAGGAGGAGATCATAGGCTCCTATCAGGATGTCTGGTTGCCAGGGAAGGACGCTGGAGGGTGCTATAGATATAACCTTTCTCACAGAGGGCCAGGAATCAACAGCAAAGAGATAGCTTCAGGCTGAGAACAAAATGATCCAAATTTACAGGGCAGGACCCTGCAGCACAGACCTGGACTGCTAAAAAGAGGTGACTACATTGTATGTAGTGGAAATGATAGAAATGGTGTAACATTAACACTCTGGGTATGGGGTTAGGGCAAGGATGTTCTTACAGAGTGGGCTAAGAGTCCTAATCTAACCGTTACCCAAATGGCTGGTGAGACAGCCAGGAAACAGATTGTGACCTAGATCACAATCGGACACCAGTAAAGAGATCGGAGTCATCCCAGGACCTCTTACTGCTAAGCACAGTCTCATTATAAACAGGAATAGCCTTTCATGTAGTGCCTTTGAAATTCTATTGCTTTTGAATATCCATTTTTTCCCCTTTTCTAGCCAAGTGGTAACATAGAAGGGCCACTGAACTACTGGGGATCTAATACAAAGAGGAAGAGATTAAAATATGTTTGATGGGTGGAGTGGACTGATTTCCCTGTGTAGTGTGGTGCACCACAGACGTTAAACCAACTCATACATAATCAGCAAGCAGTCTAGATGCATACTCTTACTTTGTCCAAATGTGAATTATTATAATATTAAGACTAATTGGAAAGTACACTAATAAAATAATTTGAAATTATATAAATTTAGGGGAATGTGAGCTATAAAGTTTAAATTTGTATTTTTTCCATGCCTCTAAACATGTCATATTTATTGGGATAAATTCCACAAGTAGTTTTCAAAGTCTTATAAAAATAGTCAAACTTTTTACTTCTACTAGACCCTGGAATCTACATTACACTGTGACCTCATTATGAGATAGTAAAACTGAATTATTTAAGGTAATTTGAGTAAGCAGAGAAGACATATATATACATATATCCTATACATGTGTTTCTTTTTTCCTTTGAAATTTGAACTATTTTTCCCATTCTTCTTCCTTCCTTTCTTTCTTTCTCTTCCTCTCTTTCTCTCTCTTTCTTTCTTTCTCTCTCTCCCTCTCTCTCCCTCCCTCCCCCCCCCCTCTCTTTCTTTCTTTATTTCTTTCTTTCTTTCTTTCTTTCTTTCATTCTTTCGTTCTTTCTTTCTTCTTCCTTCTTCTATTTGCTAGGCTTCAGAGCCTATCATAGCAATTGTGGAGTTTTTTTAATCTCCAGAACAGCCAGTGTAAACTAGAATTTAAACTCTACCAGCCAAAGGCTGACAAATAGTCTCAGAATGTAGTGTGTCTGCCAATGTCTGTTACTTGAGGATAGATGGATTTGGTTCTGATGTGATCACTTTCTGTTGGCAGTAGGGAGCTGTTATGAGACAGAAGGTGCTAGGAAACAAACAAGATATTTGCTTATTTCAAATCAGAAAGTCCATAACTTCTTCATCTAGAGCAATTTTAAACAATTAAAACATTATTAAAGATGGTAGATTTGAGTTTTATAGATGTCCTTAGCTAAAACCTTTTAGCTACCTTATCAAAGAGGGTTATTGAAAAGCACTCACAAACAGATGATAACAAAGAAGGCAGCTGGCCAGATACACCAAGGCCAGAAGCAAAGTGAATTCAGGGTGCAATCACTGCCCTACCAGACAGGCTCGCTCAGTTTTTCTGACCTTTGTCGTAGAAAGTTGCCCGAGCAGAGCTGGAGAGTTTTGGATCACAGAAGTTGCCCAGCCCATGCTAGGTGAGGTAGGTGTTCACTCTCAATTCTCTACATGTTTTTTAATCTGGAACAGAAAAGCCTAGGCCACTTTTAATGGAGTATGTATGAGGTTGAGGAGGCAAACGTGCTTTCTTGACTGGTTGGACTTGCTGACTCTTGAGTCCGGCAACAGAGTGGATAGATTCATTCAGGACCACACTGTGTGTGTGTGTGTGTGTGTGTGTGTGTGTGTTGAAACTTGGAGTACAAAATTAGTGTTGCATTAAGTTTGGTTTTACAAAATCCTAGAATTTCCAAGGCCATCTACTTCTTTCTAAAATGCTGCCCTTAATGTAAACTACAGTCAAAGGCTGGTGGTACCTGTAAGGAGGACTTGAAGTTTGAACAGCCATACTTCTAAGAAATGTGAGCAACTGAATTAAAGCATATTTTTTACTCAGTTTCTTTTCTATCAGAGATTAAACTCTAATTAAATATGAAAGCATATAACTATTTCTAAATGTATGGCTAAAACTTGACATTGATAAAATCTACCAAGAGCTACCTACTTGGCACGGATTCTTTTCAGAATGTTAATGCAGTCAATAAGAAACCTAATATATACCTTAATTGACTTTGAAATTCTCTGTAGAAAATAGAAAACTCATGCAGAGGAGTGGTGGAGACAGGGAAGAATTAGGAAGGAGTAGGACATGAGGAGTGGACACTGATGTAGAAGCATTAATCAAACTTTGATTTTCTGGACTGTGGTGTTTGACAAGAATACAAAGAATGGCAAGTGATAAAGTGGTTCTGTATGACTGAGAAGGAAAAGCTCCTGAGGATTCCCTAATATGTTTCAGAGGCTTTAAACTGATTTTCTTCCCCTGAGGCCAGATTGAAAAGAAGACATGAAGTGTAACACAGGGCCCTGCTGGAAAGGCTGCCCGGCTATTCTCAGCCATCCCACATCCCCCCAGGTGTGTCTCCCACTCCTTCAAAGACACCCCTCCGCCAGCCATACCGAGCTACTTCGAGTTTCCTGAATCAAGCACCATCAAGCACTCTTTACTCCATGCTCTCTCTGCTTGGAAGCTCTTCCTCCTTTGACTGAAGGGCAAATACTCCTTATTTTTCAAGACTTAGAACAAATACCTCTTTTGCTATGGAAGCTATCTCTGACACCTTGTCAAATTTTACTGTGAATCACACTAAATGTACTGTCAAAATTATTTGTGTATGTGTCTTCTCTTCTAGAATGTTCAAAACAGGCAGGAACTGTCTTAGTCATTTTTTGTGTGTAACTCATAGTAAGTGTTCAATAAATTCCTGTTAAACAAGTGAGTATTGAATATTATGATTTCAGAAAGACATATGGCTGTTTTTCATGATGTAATTGTGAACAAAATAAAGAACCACAGGCTGGATTAAGTAATAGTGGATTTATGATTGGTTAAATCACTAACTCAAAAGGTGATCCAGCAGTATGAGTTGGAGGGAAGTTGCCAGTAAAAGACTTCCTTTTGTCTAAAGTTAATCCTATACTGCATAATCAGTGACTTAAAGAAAGAAATAAAAAAAGATTAAAATTAATTTATTGCATTTATTTAACTCCTGGTAGCCTTAAAAGCCTTAAAGTTCTACAGTTCCTAAGGTATGTTATGTGCTTTGCTATACTAACTAATAGATTAGCTTTGTGGTTTATACATTACTTTTTTTCAATTATGTTATTAGTTTGAATTTTGAAGTAAAAATGAAAAAAATGTCTGAACTTTCAATTGTGAGGTATTTCTCTCTGTGTCTTTGTTGTTTTCCCCTTGATGCCATCTGAGCATCAGTAAATTCTTACAGGTCTTATTTTTATCTTTTTATTTTAAGTATTTTGTTAAATAAGACACAAGACACTGAATTTCTTCAATATTTTAGATGGCTTTGGAGTCCAAAGAGAAATGTTAGCAGATGAAAATAATAATAAACCCTTACATTGTTGAGAACAGTCAGACTCTTCTGGAAAATATGTGAGTTATTTCACTTAAGAACCTACTTTGGAAAATAAAGAAAAGAAAACCACCCTCTCATGTGGTCCTCTTGGCCCAGAATGTAGACAACTCCATTCATTCTGAAGTCTTGCTAGTTGTGACCATCGCAAGTCTGCTTTCTCCAGGCCACGAGAGGAACTCTGTGTCTGGGTCTGCTGCCTGGTTTGCATGCATGGTGATGGGCACAAAGAGAAACCGTTTACTCATGGCGTTAGGGCCGGTTAGGGATTGGAGGCCTAATTTGGTTTAGAGATTTTCAGACCTGACTGCTCACCAGAATCACCTGACAGCTTTTAAAATACCGAGTTCTAGCCCTCATCCCCTGAGATGTTCTAGGAGGGGTATTTAGATAATAACATTTATTAAAGCGTCTAGACAGTTTTGATGCCCAGCCAGGTTTGGACACCATGGATGTGGCCGAGCTTCCCAGAGTGTCAAATGCACACACTGAGGCGCAGAGGTGAGGTGACACTCTGCTGGTGATGGGCAGAGCCAGCGTCAGCACCCAGTGCTCCTGACACACGGGCTTCAGTGCGTCCATGTAAACCACAGGAGCACAGACAGTGTTTTCAGCTGCCTGGTTGATATTTTGTCACCTTTTGTAGTTATAGGAAGCAGTGCAATAGTAAAGGGAAAAACATGTGAGTATAACCAAAGATTCAAAAGACTCCCATGAGAATCTGGTAAAATGATAGGTCGATGCTCCATAAATTGTAAAGGGGGCATACCAATAAACACATAATAAGGTATATGCAGGGGAAGTAAAATCATCATATGAAAAAATTTTAAGAGGAAAATAACACTTTCAATGAACTTGATGCTGCATTAATATTGCTCAGACCTTTTTTCCATCTCAGTTGGAGAGGCATGATGTACAGGCGAGCGGGATGCTCTAGGGGTACTTTGTGGTTTGTGTTGTTCCCTAAGAACTGTAGACCAAATGCTGAATCTTGAGTTCAAGCTCTTCTAATTATTTGCTACTTAAGTATTCCGAATTCCAGTCCTATTATTTGTTAAGTTAGATCATTATAGAAGATTACAAAAGTTAGCTTTGGCTTTAATATTGTGTGATGATTTTCTCTCTGCTGACTTTGCAAATCTTTTTGCCATCTTGATTTCTCCTATTTTAAAAAATATTGTGTTTATTTATGTGTAGACAGAGGGGAGAGGAGAGAGAAAGAGGGAGAGAAACATCAGTATGTGGTTGCCTCCTATGTGCCCCTTGCTGGGAACCTGGCCCACAACCCAGGCATATGCCCTGACTGGGAATCGAACCCGAAGCCCTTTTGTTTGCAGGCCAGCACTCAACCCACTGAGCCACACCAGCCAGGGCGATTTTTCCCATTTTCTATCTCTGCTTTGAGACTTACCCATTTTCATCTCATTTACTATTCTCTTTTTTAATCAAGAAATATTTATTAAGCATCTTTTTATATATTTTACTCTGCCTAGTACTTGGTATATAAAAGTGAAGAGTATGGAGTTTCTGACCTTAAAGGACTCACATTATAGTCGGGCAGAGAGCCATGTGATAAACACATTATGATAAAATATGGTAAGGGCTACAATAGTGACACATGGGAAGTGTCACGCTAACATACGGGAGGAGAGTAATTCTCGCATGAAGATGAAACACACATGGGGATGTTGCTGAAGGTTCATAAAGACGGGGGATTTGAGTCGGATGTGTGGAACAGGTCAGAGTTTTGGGGAGGAACGTTCCAGGTGAAGTATGGTGCAAAGTGTGAAAGTTCTTAGTCCGCTGAGGGAATGGCCAGGAAATCTAGAGTGGGAACTACAGTTTGCTATAAAGTGTGGGGTACTCAGGATGAGAAAGGAAAATTAAAAGGAAGACTCGGGCAAGGTGAGAGAAACATGGTAAGATTTGGGTTTGAGAAAGACTGCAGGGGCAGCAATGTGGTTGTGTTGAAGGGGGATAGAATGGAGAGGGCAAACCAGTCAGGAGAGTTTGCAAATAACTGGGACCAGAGATGAAGAGAATCAGAAGTAAGGTGGTAACATGAGAGCTGGCGAGGAAGGGGGATGTTAGAGAGATGCTCGGAGGTAGAATATCTGGGATGGGGGAGTAGCTATTGTCATGATGGAGAAGATGACTTTGAGGTTTCTTGTTTGGGCAACTGTGAAATGTAGTGCCTAGTATATTGGTTTTGGTTATTTTTTGGCGTGGTAAAAAGGAGATATTCGTATATTAGTTACCCAGCCAGAGTGTCTAGTGAGCTGTCTGAAGTAGAAGTTTGATGTGCAGGTGGAAGAAGCAAAGGGAATGGGTGGGCTTGCCAGGAAGAATAATTAAAGTGAGAAGGTTCTCCAGCATAGGAATCTGAGCAGTACCAACAATTGAATAGGTGGAGAAAGAGGACTCAAGGAAAGAGGGTGAGTAGTAGCAGGAGAGGTGAGTAAAACCACAGCTAAACAGAAGAAGGATGCTGTATCAGCCACCAAACGATTGTTCCTGCAGAGTAGTCCCAGCTGTTGGATGCCACTGGGAATGGACCATTAGATTTGACTGTTGAGGGGTCGGTTTTGTCAGCTTTGTGTGGAGGTTGGTGGTATAATAGCAGCAGAACTTAGACTGTTCCAGATTGAGGAATGAAGGGAAAGTGAAGGCATGGAAGCAGTGAGTATAGATCACTCAGGTGGTGACAGAAAAAAGGACAATATGATGACTCTTATGACAATAAGAGTGAGCGACTTGAGCAGGTTCCTTCCTAAAACTAAATTAGCACAGCCACTAAGAACAAAGAAACAAATCTAGATGTAGCCTAATGAATTTTTTCTTTCTCTCCTTTTCACCTCCCTTCCTCCTTTGAACTTACTTGATTTTAAGCCTTTCCCTTTTGCGGAGGGATACCATTAACACCAGTTTCTAAAGGATCATTCATTATGCAAGGCCCTATGCCCTCAGGTTCCCATTTGTCTCTTTCCCACTGTCTCTCCTCCCCATCCACGCTGGCTCCATTGCTGTTGCTGAAATGTACTAGCTATGTTCCCATCTAAACTTCTCTGCATTTCCCATTTCTTCTTCCTAAAGTGCCTTTCCACCGTGCAGCCACCTGACTCAGCTCTCACTATATCAGCTCCCTGCTAAGGTATCACTTCATCACAAAAGCCTGCCCTGGCCATCCACAGGGCTCCTTCCTCTAGCTGCTGACATCCTTACTATATTTTCCTTCCTACACTGCTCATAACCTGGCTTCCTTCCTCCCTCCCTCCCTTCCTTCCATCCTTCCTTCCTTTCTCTCTTCCTTCCTCCCTCCCTTCCTTCCTTCCTTCCTTCCTTCCTTCCTTCCTTTCCCTTCCTTTCTTTTCCACTTATTATAGAATATAAGCTCCAAAGGCACAAGGTATTTATTTCTAGCTTCTGGTATATTCTGTGGTTCATAGTAGACATTCAATAAATATTTTTTAAAGAATACCAATGCAGGATGGCTTTAATTGAGGGTTGTTAGAATATATATTTGCATTCACTATTCTTTTATGGAATTAATATTAGGATTGCTTCCCAGAGTCCCAGGTATAAGACAGTGTAGTCTTTATCCTCTTCTCTACTTGATATTTTGGTTGCTGGTATTCTTGTTTTCTTTATTATTTAAATGCATATAGGTCAGAAAGATCATACATATTGATGAGCAACAGGCTGGAGTCTTACTGAGTACATCTCATGAAATATTTATTAGTTAATTGGTTGATGACTGCTTAAACCACAATTGGTTGATAACTGTGCGTGGGTGCTTATGGGTGTGTAGGTAGATGGGAGGAACTGTATGGGGGACTGTATGCTGAGGAGAGGTGTGTACAAAGAAACAGCAGCATCTGGTCTATGAAGAATTTATGGACATATTATATGAAAAAGGCTTATGAAAGCATTGAAAACTTATGTTCAACAGCACTTCTGAGCAAGATGCAAGGCCCCGTGCAGGAAGGGCAGAGAACCACTTCTATTAAAGGACTTACAGTCTAGTGAGAGATACTTATGTGGACACCCCACGCCATGCTACAAGGTTGAGGGTACTAAGGCAGCAACGGGAAAGCAAAGTGCTCTCAGAGCAAGCAGAGTGGAGAAGGAAGTACAAACTAATGGAGGGGACTATGTGACTATGTCACTTATTAGTAGTAGCTAAAGGACAGCAATTGTTCAGCATTTAGGTTTAATTAGGGAAGGCTACTGAGGGGCTGGGAGGAAAATGGGGCACCCACTGAGTACAAAGGGGAGAATGCCTATTTCCTGTGTACCCTTCCTATGGCACAGATGCTGCTCTCTCCCAGGCTGCCCCTCGTCAAGTGGGCAGCAACCCTAGAGGATACGCATATGGTCCTTTATGTTCTCTACACTCTTGACAAGGTTTCTCGTAGTTGGATATAGGAGCTCCCAGGTTAGGACATTTGTTGCCTACTGGGGAAGTAAACTAAGAAACTGGCTACCTTGTTGTACGGGGAGCTTGCTGGGTAATTTTAACACTGTCTGGCAGTGCCTGGGAAGAAATTCATGTGGGCCCTCAATCCCTTTGAAGACAGGAAAACCCAAGGAAGGACGTGGGTTTGTTTGCTCTTCTACCACTGCCCCTCTCGGCCCCTCGGTGTGTGAAAAGGTTATCATTCCTTGGTTTTCAAGGTTTTCTCTCAGGAAAATTTTTTCTTTTGTTCTATTTATGCCACAGGCCCAGACAAAGGCACTCAGCACCCCAGTTCTGGAGCAAAGAGCAGCCACACTCATGGGGAGCTGAGCCAGTTAGCCTGGCATGCACTGGCTTATGTCCTAATTGTAGAAAAGTAAACAAGATTGCTTTTGATTTATAAACACTGGGAACAGAAAATCCTTACCTCCACTAACCGTGCTCTTGTTTTAACATGAAGCCAGAAGTGAGCTAGACTATAAACTCGCCTGTCTAAAGGAAATAAGGTTTCCTCCTCATTGTTTTTGCTTTGGCGAGTTAGAGGACTGAGTGGGAAATCAGGGTGTGAAAAAGAGGCCGGACACAATGGCTCTGTCTGCTGAATTATTTTTCATCTAGAATTTAAATATTACCTCATTGCACATTTAATAGCAGGGAAATGGACTTGAGTCACAGCACTGAGGGCTCGGGCAAGGTCCGGTGTCCTGGGATAATCTGATGCATTTTATTCTGCATGTATCTGAATATTTGCAGAAAGAAAAGAAGTGGCTGGAGCAGCATGTTGGTCCTGACAGTAGGAGAGAGAGGGAGAACACAGACAATGTAGTACGCATGTGTATGGTGCGGGTCGGCGTACCCACGTGCATAGGAGACAATTACGCAGACCACTTAAGAGTTTAGGTGCTGACAACATAGTACTTGGGCTTGAAATTTTTCACTTAATAGCTGTGTAGTCCTTAGGCAATTTGCATAGCCTCTTGAAGTTTCTGTTCACCTCTCTGAGTTTACTCCTTCCCATCTGTAAAGCTGGGACAATAATAATACAAACCCAATAGGGGTTTTTGAGTAGTAGATAAAAGAGTTCACGTGGAGCACTCAGCCTCCTGTCAGGGCTCAGCAATGGGAATCATCATGGTGAGTAAACATGCCTACTGAAGCTGACACTACTATTAGACAGAAGTAAGGGTGTGAATGCGCGGGGTGTGTGTTTAATGCATTTGGTGAGCGGAGCAGGGGAAATACTTTTCTTTGCTTTCTTTCCCGTAACTGATACCACTACTAATGATAATATAGTTTCTAACAATATTGAGCCTACTAAATATCAGAATATTTTCTAATACACGTTTTATTTTCGGACAGTTTGAGATTTACAGAGAAGTTGCAGAGGTAGTACAGAGTTCCATATGTCCAGAGTACACACTATCAACATGACTGACTCATCTCTGTCGATGTTCCCGTTGATCTCCGGGCTGACGGAGTGTTTGTCCGCTTTTCGCGCTGTAGTTATTCATTCCCCTCCCCCACTCCATGCGGTATTCTTCTGAAGGAAGTTACTTTGTGTGCCCTATGCTTGAAGAATGAAGAGCTAACCTCCACTTCCTTGAGGGCAGATTACCTACATAAATTATTTGGAATTCTTCTATACAGGACATTTGTCACCCCTCCCCATTTCCTTATGTATCCAAGTGTTTATTAGTATCACTATGGGCTCATGAATATTTATTTATACTTGGAGTGATAATCCAATACTACTTGATTCATTTTTTGTTCAAATTGTTTTAGGTTGGCCATCAGGAGTTCTTTTGCTTTATATGTCCCTTTGACAGATCTTCACATCCTTCTTTTCTTTCATTTTCTTAAAGCATTCTTTTATTTTCTGGCATTGCAGGGTATTCCTAGGTTATCTTGTATAGATCCTGCTTTTGCCCTGAATCAACCATATCTCTAAGGAGCCTGGTTCCTTTAAATGGAGAGTGCTATTAGAAACAAGAATTACGGTACTCACATGTGCTCATTGCTCTTGGGGTATTGCTCCTTCGGGGCCCTCTCAGCAATGCTAATATTGTATATACACGTAGCCATAAATTTTTCTATGTACAGGGTGGGGCAAAAGTAGGCTTACATTATTATTATTTATTAATTATTATATTATTTCTATACAAACAACTGTAAACCTACTTTTTCCCCACCCATATCCTTCTTTATATTTTTTTGAGTGTGGGGATTGTTTTTTATTAAGATATAATTGATACATAACATTATAATAGTTTCAGTTGTACAACGTCATGATTTTATATATTGTATATATTGGGAAATGATCACCACAGTAAGCTTATTTTTAACATCCATCATGACACATAGTTACAAACTTTTTTTCTTGTGATAAGAACTTTTAGGATTTACTTTTTTTTTTTTTAATCCACTCATCTATTGATGGGCACTTAGGTTATTTGCATAACCTAAGGTTGTGGGCACTTAATTTATTTCTTTCTGAATTAGTGTTTTGGGTTTTTGGCTAAATCCCCAGAAGTGGAAATGTGGGGTCATAAGGCAGATCCATTTTTAATATTTTGAGGAAATTCCATGCTGCTTTCCACAGTGGCTGCACCAGTCTGCATTCCTATCAGCAATGCATGAGGGTTCCCCTTTCTCCACATCCTTGCCAGCACTTGTTATTTGTTGATTTATTGACCATAGCCGTTCTGACAAGTGTGAGGTGATACCTCATTGTGGGTTTAATTTGCGTTTCTCTAATGATTAGTGATGAGCATATTTTCATATTTCTTTTGGCCTTCTGTATGTCTTCTTTGAAGAAATGTTTATTCAGTTCCTTTGCCCATTTTTTAATTGGATTGTTTGTTTTTATAGTAGTGTGAGTTGTTTATAAATTTTAGATATTAACCCCTTATCAGGTGTATCCATATCCTTCTATATTTGAAGGTAAGCATACATCCGTACTGATGTGTCCAGCTCCCATTCATTATTAAGGGATCATTGCTTTGCTTGTCTGTAACCCCCCTTCAAACAGTGGGAAACCTGGCTTCTGTCATCAGCCACGCATTTACTTAATTGTTCACTTCCAGTATACATGGAGAGTGGTTTCAGAAATGTTAACCTGCACCCTATGGGAAAGCTTTATCACCTGGAGTACAGTGTTTACGTACAGATCTTTTTGCTTTTAGTCTTACAGAATCTACTCATTTACAAAGTTACTTAGGTCAGTTCCCTTTCCATCCATTCAGTGAGGTGGTTTCATTCATTCATAACACAGTGTGATTACTGGATCATATGTTAAGACCAAGTTTAGCTTCTTAAGAACTTTCCATACTGTCTTCCAAAGTGTCTGTACCATTTTACACTCCACCAGCAATGAAAGAGAGTTCCTGTTCTTTGCAAGTTGATCAGCAATTAATACTGTCATTTTTTGGATTTTATACATTTTAATAGGTATATTGTTCTTTTAACTTGCATTTCCATAATGGAAAATTATGTTGAGCATTTTTATGTCTTTATTAGCCTTTGTATACATCTTCTTTGATAAGAGATCTGTTCATATATTTTATCCTTTTTAAAATTGGGTTATTCATTTCTCTCTTATTAAGTTTAATAGTTATCTACAAATTTTGGATATAGTATTTTATCAAATATTGTGTTCTGTAAAACTAAAAGATTTTATATATCTTATTTTTAAATTATATTAATTATATTAATTTTATATTGTATTAATTATATTATATTAATTATATTAATTTTTTTCAATTACAGTTTACATTCAGTATTATTTTGTATTATAATAGTTCCAGGTGTACAACATATTGGTCAGACAATTATATATTTTACCAAATATTCCCCTTGATATGTCTAGTTCTTCTAATATCCTGGAATGTCATTATGTTCATTTTGCAATGAAGAAATGAATCTCAGGGATAGTAACTTGCCTAAGGTCACTCCTGTGAGTTGAGTTTTTCCCCCCACCCAAAAAAGATTTGTTGAAGTTCTAATCCCCAGTACCTCGGAATGTGGACTAAATTAGAAGTGGAATCATTGCAGATAGAATTCGGTAGGTTTAGATGAGCTCATGCTGCAATGGTAGTCTCCTAACTGGGTGCCCTTAGAAGAAGGTGGCCGCGGTGAGACAGGGACAGGCAGGGAGAACGCCGTGTGATGACAAAGGCAGAGATTAGAGTTACGCAAGTGCACACCAAGAACCAAAGACTGCCGGGGAGCCGCCAGAAGCTGGGGAGAAGCAAGGAAGGGTTCCCATACAGACTTCAAAGGGACCTGCTGACACCTTGATTTTGACTTCTAAACTCCAGAACTGTGAGATAAATTTCTGTTGTTTTCAGTCACCAGTTTGTAATATTTTCTTATGGCAGCTCCAGGTAACTAATATACAGTCACTCGACTAGCAAGTGACAGAAATAGAATTTGAAACCTAGCTTATATTAATCCATATCCCATGCTCTTTTCTAAATGGAGGAATTTCTGGAATGTTAGGTTAGATGTCTATAAATATGACTTGCCTAACTGTTGAATACAGGCAGCAAATGATAATTACAGGAGCAGATATAGTTGGGTTGGAAGTGAGACTGGCTAAATTTGAGCAATGAAAATGAAGTTAGGGTGTACAGCTGTTTAATCTTGCCTAGTCCTGCCTCATCCCACCTGGCCCTATTCCTCAGTCTAATTACTGCCAAGTAAGTACAATGGGTTAGGAAGAAGAAAACAGATTGTTTTAACTTTGGGGTTGGAGGGAAAGTGGGGAGTAGACGGACATCTTGTGTCGTCTCAATTGCACTCAGAGATTGCTGGCTCTGTTACTCGGTTGCCAAGAGATACTTATTTCCTTTTTGGGAGGTTCCTAAAATCACTCCTAAATTATTCAGTGAGTGCTAAAAATGTGCTAGGTACATTGGAGAGGTGATGATTATAAAGTAAATAAAACATCCAGTTTTAGTAATCAACAAAATGAATATGATTTGTACATATTTTCTCTCATTTCATAGGTTATTCATTCTGCTGATGGTTTCCTCTGCTGTGCAGAAGTTTTTTAGTTTGACGTAGTCCTACTGGTTTATTTTTGCTTTGTTGCCTTTGTTTCTGTTGTCAAATCCAAAAAAACAAATTATTGCTAAAACTTATGTCAAATTGCTTATCTCCTATGTTTTCTTCTAGGACTTTTCTTCTAGGGCTAGGTGGTATGTTTTCTTCTAGGACTTTTATGGTTTTCAGTCTTATGTTCAAAGTTTTAATCCACTTTGAGTTTATTTTTGTATATGATATAACATATGGTTTCAGTTTCATTCTTTTGCCTGTGGCCGTCCAGTTTTGCCAACACTATTTATTGAAGAGACTATCCCATTGTATATTCTTGGCTCTTTTGTTGTAAATTAATTGACCTTAAATGCATGGTTTTATTTCTGGGCCCTCTATTGAGGTATATGTCTGTGTCTGTTTTATGCCAATACCATACCATTTTGGTTACTACAGCTTTGTAATATAGTTTAGAATTAGGAAGTGTAATGCCTCCAGCTTTGTTCTTTTTTCTCTACATTGCTTTAGCTATTTGGGGTCTTTTGTGGTTTCATACAAATTTTAGGACTGTTTTTTCTATTTGTATTAAAAATGCCATTGGAATTTTGATAGGGACTGCACTGATTCTGTACATTGATTTGGGTAGTATGGACATTTTAACAACATGAATTATTGCAATCCATAAGCACATAACATCTTTTTTTTATTTGTGCCTTCTTCCATTTCTTTCATCAATGTCATAGTTTTCAGGGTACGGATCTCTCAACTCCTTGGTTAAATGCATTTCTAAGTATTTATTCTTTTTGATGCTATTATAAATAGCATCTCAATTTCTCTTCCTGATAACTCATTTTTAGTGTATAGAAATAACTATTTTTTGTGTATTGATTTTCTGTCCTGCAACTTTACCAAATCCATTTATTAATTCTAATATTTTTTTTTTGGTGGAGTCTTTAGGGTTTTTATATATAATATCATGGCACCTGCAAATAGAGACAATTTTACTTCTTCCTTTTTAGTTTGGATGCTTTTTATTTTTTTCTTGCCTCATTGCTTGGATTAGCATTTATAATACCATGTTGCATAAAAGTGGTGAGAGTGAGCATCCTTGTCTCATGCTTGATCTTAGAGGAAAAGCTTTCAGCTTTTCCCTGTTCAGTGTGATGTTGGAGATGAGATTGTCGTATTTGGCCTCAGGATTTTCTCTTTCAGTGTAGGTGTTCCCAACACTGCTCCATCTTCAGGTTTGCTTCACCCTCTCTATTGACTCTGTGGGTGATCTCATGATGTCAGCCACTGTCTAATTCCTCCGGTACTGACTTTTATTCTCAGTTTTGGATTTTACTTATAGCTATAACTGCACAGCTCCAAATCTAATTCAGTAACTTTAAAATTGAACTAATTCTTCAAACCTTTTCCTGAAACTCCTTCTATATTTATCTCATTTACTGCATTTATCTCCCAAAAAGTTTCTCATATTTAAAAAAAACACTAAATCAACATTTATTTTTCTTCTTCTATCTCTTTTGCCTACTCCCAATATCTATGGTCACAAAATCCTATACAGTTTATTTTTGAATATGTCTCAAATTCAGCCCTTCACCATCTCCACATGCATGTCTATTACAGGTATTAGTGAAACCTCATAGGTCCCAGGCAACTGCTTTAGGCTTCTAAATAGAATTCCTGGGTCTAGTGTCTCCTGCCTTTAGTATCCCTGCACACTGATGCTATGGGATCTTACTAAGTCAGAAGTGTTCAATGGCTTAATTCTAGAAATAACATGGTGTGAAACTTACTTCCTACTCTGGCTCTTGTCTGACCTCTCCAGATTCTTCCACTACCATATCCATTCTTTTCCCACATCTTAAACTTAAAGCTACACAGTATTTAATACTTTTCATGAACACATCGTGCTGTTTTGCTACTTTGAGATATTTGGACACTTGAGATATTTGGATACTTTGAGATAAATATACAAGAATTTATGTTTGAGAAAAAACTAACTTCCTCTGACTAAAAACCCTCCATTCTTTCAGTCCTCACTTGCATACTAACTGGTATAACCTACAATGTGCAAAGAAAGGACTTTGGTAGTGCTAATAATTTAACATAATAATTTTCATGCTATCAGTAAGTTTCTTTATACTAAGCAATTTACTCATTTTTACCTTCATTAAAAATATAAACATTTTGGGAAAAATAAAATAAGTGTTTTATACATTAGTGCGGCTTAATTCATAAAATTGTATTCCCCAGTGACAGGAAGGCCGTATGAGAAGAAGAAACAGTGATGGAAGTGTAGAAGGAATCAAAGGACAAGGAAATCAAAGTGGATGCTGAGAATAAATGGCCTGTTAAAGTTCCCTCTAGCTTGGCAGAAATGCCGTAGTCCACAAGCAGTGTAAGAGCCCCTCGGCTGGGCGACAGCCGGAGAAGAGACTTGTAGGCACAGACAAGGCTGACTGACTGTTCCTGAGATGTGTCAGATATCAAAAGTAAACTTAAGTCCAGAGTTTTAGGGGGAAAATGGGCAAGAATGTGCAGAGCTCTTTTTGGAATATGGTTTTGTGGTCGAAATTCCTCTGTGTATGTAGGAGGCCGTTTTAGGTAAATATTAAGGTTAGGGTAAAGAATGGGACAATTTGGGGGGAACCAGGTATCTCTGGAGAAAGTATGCGATTTCAGAGAGACTTCACAGGAAAGAGGAAGATGTGGGGCACAGGCCTTTTTTCAGTTGGAATGGATCATAGAAATAATTTAATTTAGCCCTCTCATTTTGTGGACAAAGCAAATGAGATCTTAAAATGTTAAATTTCTTTAATATATCAGTCCTCCTGCTGCAAGTGAGATAGGAAACCCCTCCAGTCCATTCTATTTTTCCACAGATAAAATTAATCCCAGGATATTGCATATACAATGAGAACAATAGTTGACATTTGCATAGAGCTCTGTTTATAAAATTCAGGGCACAATATTGTCAGAGAGTGCATACCAATGTGTGACCATTTAATTTATTATCTGAACCAGAATACATTAAAAAAATTTTTTTATCGTTGTTCAGTTACAGTTTTTCTCCCATTACTCTCCCCTGCCCTACCCACCCCCACCTCTCACATTCAATCTCCCCTCCCCCCCCCCCCCCCCCGTTATCTTTGCCCAGGGGTCCTTTATACGTGTTCCTTGACTTGACCCTTCCCTTTCTTTTTTCCATTATTCCCCTCCCCCCTCGCCTCTGGCCATTGTCAGTTTCTTTATTTCCATGTTTCTGTGAACCAGGACACTTTCGAGAATGAGAGGAAAGGCTACAAATAATTATGTGAAAACAACAGGCATAAAATGGGAGTGTCCTCTGCAACCCTGGATATGTGGTCACCTGATTACCACCTAATCACAGAATTACCAAGGCCAGGCTCCAGGTTGATTTACAATGCAAAACCCCTTGTGGGCTGTAATGGGCCAATAGAGCAGTCTTGAAGACCTCAGTTGCTAGAGTATTGGCTACGCTAGAAGACCAAGGCTGAATTGCCCCTGGAATCAGCGGAACCAATGATGTGCAGTTCGCCAAATGAAGTGGATGAAATAAAGACATTGAACCTATAGAATTAAATCTCTGGAAGAGGAGAGAGAGATAAGAAATTGAAACCTGTATGTTAACATAATACTTATTATTTAATTACTATTAAAAACAAAATGTGTAAGTATAAACAAATATAATACCCATCTCTTCTCAGAGCACATATTTGAAATATTTTAACCAGCAGTGAAGATAATATGCATATACTTACACATATCCCCTCAAAATCTCCAATGAGGTCACTGAATCATATGCATATAAATCCTATACATTAAGGGGGTCAAATCAGTACAGAATACACAACAAGTTAAGGGTTCTGTGTTCCTCAAAGCTTTCTAGCCATAACATTTCTTTCTCTGAGGTTAACTGAAGGGTCAGACAACCATAGCTGACATTAACTTTGAGAATGACATTACATCTAGGTTTCCTTTGCTCTCATCTCTTACAACTTAATACTGAGCTCATTATTAATTGAAGAGAAATGTAGTTTTGTACTAGTTGCTTGCAGTTTCTATTCTACTATGAGGAGAAATGATCAAAACTATATTTTTAAGGATGAACAGCTCTATGCCTATTATCTCACAGATGTGTAGCACTTTACACTACAAATGCTTCCATGCACATTAGCTTCTTCAAATGCCCCACGGAAATCTTGGGAGGTAGGCGATATTATCCTTCTTTTAGAGATGAAGAGTCTTAGATTGAGAGCTGTTGATTCAGTTCTCAGTCAGAATTGGAATACTGATTTTTTCTTCTGCATTTTGGTTTAGCATTTGTTTATAAGGTCTGTCCTGGAAAAGTCCAGCCATTGTTAATATAACAAGAAAGTTCTGTGCAACATCAATGTAACCTGGCAGCCAAGTAAAATGGACTGGAATGCACAGGCGTGAACAATGACAACTTCACTGTGCTGGTCAGTGGGGGCGGTAGATGCTATTGAGTGAGCGTGTGTACTGTGTGGCTGTGGTGTTCAAAATGACTGAGTGAGCAGAGCAACAAAGCTGCATCAAATTTTGTGTTAAGCTTGAACATCCCTCTGCTGAAACTACTTGGATGACTCAGAAGGCTGCAGCTATGGGCCACTGGTGATTGACAGCTTCATCACAAAAACACGCCCACTCACGAATCACATCTCATGCAGAGTTTTTGTCAAAGCACCAAATCACCCAGGTGACTCAGTGCCCCTGCAGCCCAGACTTGGCGCCCTGTGACTTCTGGCTTTTCCCAAAACTAAAATCACCTTTGAAAGGGAAGAGATTTAGGAACTTTGATGACATTCAGGAAAATATGACTGATTACAACTGGGAGAACTCTGTGAGGTCCCAATGTGCCTACTTTGAAGGGGGCTGGGGACACATTCCCTATGCACAATGTTTCTTGTACCTTGTCTCTTCTTCAATAAATGTCCCTGTTTTTCACTTACATGGATGGATACCTTCTGGACAGACCTTGTCGTATATTCATGCGTGGTAGGCTTGTGTTCAGGCTTATTCATTCAGTAAATTAAACATTTGTTGAGAACCAAGAACGCAGTGTTGAGAGATGAGATTGTGGAGATAAGAAGAGGTAAAGTCATTGAGGACAATTTATGCCGTGTTACTAGCTTGCATGGTAATTTAACAAACAAATAGATTGCTAAGTAGTTAACAAACAAAATTAAAATATTGTCTATGTTATGACTATGTTGAAATGCTTCTCTCTGTACTTTGATTTATTCTTTCTTACTTGATACCCATCACAATGGAAAACAACATGAATGTATGTTTTTGCTCCCATTGGTATGTGGTGTAGATTTAGATGACAGCTAATTCTGGCCTGTTTATGGACTTAGATCAGTATTTCTCAATGGGGGACCATTGGAATTTGTCTAAAGACATCTTTGCCTGTCATAAATGGGGGAAGGGATGCTATCTAGTGGCCAAGAGTGTGACTAAGCACGTTACAATACTCAGCACAGACCCCACGACAAAAAATGACCTAGCTCAAAATGTCAGAAAAGTCGAGTTCGACAATCCCTGGATTAGATGACAATAGTATTTTTGATGCAGAGCAACACCCCTGCCTTAGTTTGAGTTCCTCCAAGGCAGAGTCTGAGACAAGGATTTGGGTACAGGAAGTGAGAGTGAGGGAACGGAGAGAGTGGGACAGGGAAAGAGGAAGATCCAAGATAAGAGGGCACTGACGGGACTGCCATTGTAAGTGACAGGGTCTGGACTCCATCGGCACCTTCCAGGAAGCTTCAGGATGGCTCTTTAAACTGTCTTCCCAAGACAGATGGGAGGAAGCAGCATTTATCCCCAAACTCAACCCCCGTGGGCCGAGGGATGCTTCTAGAGGTTTAAATACCCTCGCATTTCCAGGCTGTGCTTTCAGGTGGGCTGAGTGGACCCTTGTGCACTGGCAGAGGTCTTGGGGAAAGAGGAAAAATGCTTCCTGTGTTTTAAGTGGGAGTCTGTCAGAACGAGCCAAGTCTGCATGAAACTGTCCACCACAGCTGCAGCGGAAACCAGGGGTGGGCTTCAGGAATTGACAAGCACTGTTTGCTACAGGTGGTTCAGGGAAAGTATAGTTGTTTTCTAGGCTATATTTCCCCAGAATTGATTATTCAGTTTATTCTATTTTGGTTGCCTCTATCTGCAAATTGAGACCATTAATAAAATTTGGGAGCATATGATTATTTTAAAAAATTTGCTTGTAACTTCAGCAAATTCTATGTTAATGAAGCATATTCAGGATAAAAGGGTTATTTTCTAAGTTTATAGTAAGTCTTCTTCCACAATCTACAATTAATAGAACAGCATTTAATGCCAGTCACGTACACATCCAGCGTACATCGGAACCTTAAAGGATGGCCTTTCTGAATGCATTACACTTAAATTGCAGTAAGCAGTTCCATCTAGAAACAGGCAACCCTACAAGGTCTAAGATTCATATAGTTGGCTATTAACTCCCTTGCTTCCATAGCAAAGCTTCTCACAGAAGAATCCAGAATCAGCCCTGAATCACCATTTTGTAGGGTTGTGGGGGGAAGCAAAGTGATTGCCATATCTTAAGGTCAAAGGTAAAATATAATAACGGTTGCTAACATTTACTGACCGGCCTGCCAGGCATTGTTTGTGTAGTATCAGATCTATTTCCTGTCCTGGCTCTTTCCCAGCTAACTGCATTTCCAGATTCCCTCACCAATTGGCTCCTGCAAGTTTCAGAATATGGAGTCACAGGCAGGACACTGGAGAGCTGGGGCCAGGGTGTATCTCCCATCTTTCCATGTTTCCACTGGGATCTCCAGAAGTGCCTATGTTTTTCTCAGGGTTTTGGGGGGAAGGAGGCGTGGTTTGTTTGTTTGTTTTTTGTTTTGGGGAGTGTTGGTACAGAAAGCTCTAGCTCTAGTTAAAACTACCTCCTCTTTTTGCCTTCGGTCCTGTGGGGGCAATGGGGGGATGGGGGGCATAGAGACTTCCTGTTCTTGTTAATCTCTGCATTGCTTCATGGTCCTCTGTTTAAACTTTCAGCACTTCTAATATATTTGAAAGTAGATTCCCAGGGTTTGGTTTCTCCGCCCGGATCCTGAGTTTTCTAAGTACTTCACATACAAAATTCTCTAATTCGTATAACAATTCTATGAGGTATACACTATTATTTCCCCCATTTTAGAAATGAAGAAACTATAGTAAATAGAGATTAAGTTGCTTGTTCAAAATCCAACAGAAAGTGGTGCCCTGAGCCCAGACTTTTAAACAGTAAATTAAAAGGCCTCACATTAGAAGCATGTCATTCACCCTTGACTTCAAGCATTTCTAACTGAAGAATTCTTTCCTGAACTTTGAGCTCAGGGTCATTGGCATCTTGCCAAATGTCTCTGGTGTTGCTTCTATTTTTAGTAGGGCAAATGGCCAAAGGACTGCTTGCGTTACCCTCCATGAACCCCTAAGATCCCTTTTGCTTTCTGTCTTTCATACTTTTTTTTTCCCTCCATTGCCTCTATAGACCTCCTACCAGTGCCACTCACTGGGCTCTCTTGGTCCCTCATTGTGCTCAGTGTACCCAGAGGTTGCCTCCTGCACACGGTTTGTTCCCTGTCTCATTTCTGCCCTTTGCCAGTTCCATTGGGGGACAAGGACAGGTCAAAGATACATTACATAGGAACAGGTTGATAATTCTGATGATGAATTAAACACTTCCTAGAAGAGTTTGATCATCTTTCCCAACATAACATATTTATAAATAACTACTGGCTCTCTGGTTAGAATTCTGTGAATATACCATGCAAGTTTGTATTCATTATAAATATTTATAAATTTTTTTCATTACCATCTTCTATATTATTGCTTCTCGGACTTTTGGCTAAGACCATCTTCTATATTTGAAATGCCCTTTTGTTCATACTCCTCATGAAATCTTACTTATCTAGAAAAGCTAGGTGTAGCTTAAACGTTGTCTGTTCTGGTAAGCTTCCATGACTCCAACCTCCCACCCTAAAGAGAGTGAATCGCCTCCTCCCTTTCGGCTACATGTCACCCCGTTCACCCCTCTGGTCCAGATCTCACTGTGTTCATATCTGCCTCCCAAATAAATGTCACTGTGTGCACTTCTGCTTCCAAATGAACTTGACAGTAGAGAACGTATCTTCGCTTTTGTGTTTCTTGTCACCCAATACATGCTCAGCAAATTTTAAAGTTCAATCAGAGCAAGCAGTTTTATTGACCTCTGCTCCAAAAAATCTACGAGATTTGTCGATAACAAGTAAGCAACATGTAGTGAATGATAAGCAGGTGAAACTATCTTCCTCATATATTTGGGTTTTTTTTTTCTTTTAACCTAATATATTGGGTTGGCCAAAAAATTCATTTAGTTTTCTCTTTAAAATAAAAGACACATTTTTCATTTTTACCAATAACTTTATTGATTTGCATATTTTGAGTATGTCAGCTATTTACCACATGGTATAATGTTGATTGTTCTCAATTAATGTTTCAATTTGTTTACTATCAACTTCAACCAAAGGAACCAAAAAATAACTTATCAGAACAACAAGAAGGAAAAAGAATCTGAACAAAAGAAGATAGTGTAAGCAGCCTCTGGGACAACTTCAAGCATTCCAACATTTGCATCATAGGGATGCCAAAAGAAGAGAAAGAGCAAGAAATTGGAAATCTATTTGAAAAAATAATGAAAGAAAACTTCCTTAATTTGATGAAGGAAACAGACATGCAAGTCCAGGAAGCACAGAGAGTCCCAAACAAGATGGATGCAAAGAGGCCCACTCCAAGACACATCATAATTAAAATGTCAAAGGTTAAAGATAAAGAGAGAATCTTAAAAGCAGCAAGAGAAAGCATATGTTAGCTAATTTCTCAAAAGAAACTTTTCATGCTAGAATGGATTGGCAAGAAATATTCAAAGTCATGAAAAGCAGGGACCTACAGCCAACATTGCTCTACCCAGCAAAGCTATCATTTAGAATTGATGGGCAGATAAAGAGCTTCCCAGACAACAAAAAACTATAGGAGTTCATCATCACCAAACCATTATTATATGAAATGTTAAAGGGACTTATTTTTTAAAAAGATGAAAACTTTGAACAATAAAATGGCAGTAAATACATATCTATCAACAATTATATCTAAAAAACAAAAACTAAGCAAACAAAAAGAACAGAGACAGAATGATGGATACAGAGAGCATTTTGATGGTTACTGGATGGGAGGGGTTGTGGGGGAATGGGGGAAGAGGTGAGGGGATTAAGAAGTACAAATAGGCAGTTACAGAACAGCCATGAGATGTAAAATACAGCATAGGAAATGGAGTATCCAAAAAACTTATACTCATGACCCTTGGACATGAACAATGATGTGGGAATTTCCTGAGGAAATAGAGGTGCTGGGTGGAGGTGGGCACTGGGGGAAAAATTGGGACAACCGTAATAGCATAATCAATATAATATGATTAAAAGAAAAAAATGAAAAGTCAGCAAAGGATCTGAATAGACATGGCTTTAAAGTAGACATACAAATGTCCAATAAGCACATGAAAAAAATACTCATCATTATCTGCCTATAAAAATCAAATGAGATGCCTCTTCACACCCACTAGGTTGGCTATAATGAAGAAGACAGATAACAGGTGTTGGTGATAATGTGGAGAATTTGGAATCTTCATACTTTGCTGGTGGTAATATAAAAGGGTGCAACCTCTTTGAAAAACAGTTTGGCATAAACATAAATATACAACCCAGCCATTCTATACTTAGGTTTAATCCCAAATAAACAAGAATATACCATATAAAGCTTGTCCATGAATGTTCATAACAGCATTAGTCACTATAACCATAATGTGGAAGCAACAAAAATGTTCATCAAGTATTAAATAGACGAATAAAATATGACATGCCAAACAATAGAATATTACCTGGCAATAAAAAGAAGTTGAGTACTGATGCATGCTACAATATGGATGAATGCTGCAAACTTTATGTTATGTGAAAAAGCCACAAAAAAACCCCACATATTGTATAATTCTAATTCCACTCATACATAAGTCCAGTAGAGGGAAGTCCACAGAGACAAAGAGCACATTTATTGTTTCCGAGGACTGATAAATTTGGAGTGAAATGGGAAGTGGCTTCTAGTGGACATGTAGTTTTTTGGGGGGAATAGTGAAAATGTTCCAAAATTGATTGTTATGGTGGTTGCACAATTCTGTTAATACACTCAAAACCACTGAATTGTATACCATAAAATGGTGAACTTTTATGGTATGTAAATTATGTCTAAACTTTTAAAACTTCATAATTTAATCATATTTGCAAAGTTCTTTTTGCTATATAAAATAACATCACAGGTTCCAGGGGTTAAGATGTAGGCTCTTTGGGGAGTACAGGAGCCATTATTCTGCCTACCACGTTCGGATCGCGTGGCAGTGGCCGAAGTAAGGCAGGCAGACCTGACAAGACCTTGCCGTACTCGAGAGTAGCGAGTAGCAGGGCAGCCCTAGGGAGAGTGGGGCTGTCAACGAGATCGGGATGGTGTACCTCTCAGCAGGCGTCAGCATGGGAAGGGAGGAATGAAAGACAATAGTTCTGCCACTTCTCCTCTCCCCCACTCAGATATCACGGTTCCACACAAGGCCGTCCTCCGTGTTAATCATGTCTGTCAAAGGCGTCTTTTGCCTTCAATGTTTTTTTAAGTAGACTATCCTTCTTACATTCCTGATTTCTCATGTTGTTGAGAAGGTTTCCCCCTACCCCAAGGCTAGAAGTATTCCTCTGATTTTTCTTCTATTATTTTATGTCTCCTTTAAAAAGAATTAATCTGTGAAATTCAGTTTCATCAGTAATGTGAGGTAGAGGTCTGGTTTTGTCTTCTATTAATTGAATAGAGACATTCATTTGTTTAATAACTTATTTTTTCTTTTAAATTCCCATATATACCTCTACTTATTTCTGAACTTGCTCTTGTTTTCCACTGATAGCTTTTACTTTCAAAAATAAAAACTTAATGCAGAATTTAAAAATTGCACAAATAGAACCTCTCTGCTGTTATTGACTTTGACACAATTAGAAAGCAAAGAAACGCAGGCTGGGCCATTTCGTTCCCTGCTATCACACTCCAATTCACATGGGCCTATGTGTACAGTCCAGGCTAGACGAATGCAAAGCAAGATTGTCAGACATGTGCTTCTGAGGCACTTTCACATCGAGCTGACTATTTGTGTGAGCACCAGCTGAAATTGTAAACTAAATGGTGCTGAAAAGTTTCTGTGCTTTAAAACTATCTTTTCTACAGACAAGAAGCCTGACCCAAGACAGCAGCATTAGAGTCACTCTCTTGTGATACATTCACCACTTACGGAATTTTACTCTCTCGTATGTGATGTTGAACATGGAACCATCAACATGCACCACTGTGACAGATGCAAAAACATATTCGATGGAATTGTGGAATGAAAGAAGAACTCCATTCAAAAATTTTCCTAGAGACACCAAATTTTGAGGGAGACAGAAAAGGTTCCCCAAGTCATGACTTCGTCTTAATAGAAGAGAATGGGATCTCATGAATGTAGGATTCTGAAGGGAAGCCTCAGGGGAAAATCCATGTGGATCAGCAACTCTCGATTTAACTTTGTCAGACTTTTTTTGTTTTGTTTTTTTTAATGTTTTTTTAGCTTTGTGAGCCTGGCATTATTTTTGACTGTTGCTTGTTTGAAAGCATAATGAAGAAACTTACTTTTTTCCCCTGAGATGGCATGCTTTCAAGATGAAGTTATCTTTCTTCATCTGAACTCACATAAATATTTTATTTATTGAAATTTGAGTTATCATCTTGAAGGGAAGCCTACTATTTAAAAACATGGGCATTTTCTACTTTAACCCATTTTATTGAAGGACCACCTAGCAATGTGGTTAGTAATGCAATGAATTTACTCTCGGCTTTGCTTTCTGTAATACCATATGTCGCAACACGGTAAGGAGAAATAGCCACGTTATATTAAGAATGAATGTGTCCTAAACAAATTCATTAGAGTAACGATTTTCTTTTTGAGATCACTTAGTTCCTTGGGATCCTCAATAGCGTCTGTGAAGGGACTATTCTATGCATAGTAAAGGACTCATTATTTCACGTGGGAATGCAATGGCGTTTTCTCATCTTGGCTGTTTCTTAGACTCAGTTCAAGAGAAGGTCTGTTTTCTGTAGACGTTTTTCAGTAGTAACTTTATTTTTGTTCTTATGCTATAACTGAAGTCATTTGTGCTTCCTGCTACCCAGGACCCTTTTTATTGTACATTTCATTGTAAATGAAATGACAGGAAGGAATTGATATTTGGAAAATTTAAAAAAAAACTAAGATGGAGGCATGCACATAATTATAAAGCAATACTCATCTGTGTTCGCCGGACTGTTGGCCAATGCAAAGGTACCAATTACAGATTTGTTTATTAAAATGGTTTTTGAAAATAGTTTTAAAAGTATCTTTGTTTAGCTGTGTTTTGCTATGTTGAGGGAAACATTTTGTTAGCAGCTTTCAGATGCATTATCTCCCAGTGACGACAACAAAAGTGTACTAGTGTGTCAGTTCAACATACAGTATGTCAAATCCTGACTGGTGTTCAGAATTTCAACCACCTTGAATGTTTTCATTTGTGCCGAGCTCTGGTGCATTTATGGAGAGTGGGGTCGAGTTGATGGAAGAGATTTTCTCAGTCACCTTTCTGAGAAATGGTGATGATAACGCAAATGAGGAATAACATGAAGCATTTAACAGAGAGGTTCCATTTAGAGAAGTACACCACTGACGGTAAAGACATTTGCAGGCTGGCTTTATTCAATACTTGGTATAGATCAAAGGCTGTGGAGAATGACGCAGTTGTTCCTCACCGCTGCTGTGTTTATTTCTATACACATCGTAGAGAAAGAACGTGTAGACAATAATTTAATTTGAGTCAGTGTTTAAAGGCAGCTTGACATTGTTTCCAAGTTAAATATTAGTTCTAATCTTAGATAACTCTTCCCCTTGGATATAAACATAATTTCCCACCTCATTTTAGTTGATTTTGTTAAATAGCCAAAATCGTTAATTTTCCCCAAAGTGACTCTAACACATGCACCCCATTCATGGGATTATTTTATTAATATTATGAACATGTTAAAATGTTTTCATATGAAGTTATTCCATATACTGACCATTTCTGATGTGAAAAATCTCAAATTCTTGCCACTACAAATCAAAATTTTTCATATTATTTTTTCAAAAAGCTTTCTCAGCTGTTTATTGCATGTAGTAATAATATGTTCATCAAACATCTATTATAGAGTTTCATGGAAAAAATGATTCTGTGCTGAGTTCTATTTGCTCAAAGATTTGAGGGAATATTAAATTTTGCTACTTTAACTGCAGCTAGAAAACTGAGTGCTGTTTTACAAATGAATTTGTAAGGTTAGAACTGTTGCTAATTTGATGCCAGTATTTAGACCAGTTTTAGAGCTGTGTAATCTTGTTATGTTCTAGTTATGACATGTACATGTAAATTCAATGTGAATTTGAACTTGAATTAAAAATACACTAACCAATGATTTAACCTAGCGTGCTATACTGAGGGAGTAGCTCTATTTTCAGATTTCTGAATTTAAGATTCTCTCTATTGGAAGACATACCTCATATGCGACCAAGAAAGAAAAATAAACTGCGCCATAACACTTCTTTATTGCTTTGCATTTTGATTTCATACTTCAAAAAAGAGCTATTTTGGACACATTTACACATGATTTTAAAAGAAATATTTTGTTTACATTCACTCCACTCCTCAAACATCTTTCTTTGCACTCAGAGTCCAATTCTTCTGAATCACGTTTAAGCTCAGAACGGCCACTATCTTTTTTCCATATCACCGTCCTTTGTGTTGCCGAGAACATTGGTATTACAACCTCTCCCAGCGTAAGTGTTCGCTGTCATCTCCAGTGTTTCTGCCAAGTCATGGACAGTCGATCTGCTGATTTTGGAGTTGGGACTTTTTAGGCTCTTAGAAGATTTCAGTAAGAGGTTTTTAGACGATAACCAGTCCCTGTCTGACAGATTTTAAGATGCCCTCTGGTGAACTGGGATCTCCTATAAGATTAGAGCGAGAATCAAGAGCAGAGAATCCAGAAAAGGCAACTCTAACGGCACTGTGAGAGAGGCAAGTTTGAATAATAGCTCTGAGGCTTAATTCATGTTTCAACTTGACTGAGCCATGGGGTACCCAGATATTTGGTCAAATATTATTCTGGGTGTGTCTGTGAGTTTGGTTTTGGTTGAGATTAACATTTAATTCAATAGAGCAGGGGTGTCAAACTCATTTTCACTGGGGGCCACATCAGCCTAGAGGTTGCCTTCAAAGAGCCAAATGTAATTTTAGGACTGTATAAATGTAACTACTCCTTAAGTGGGGGAAAGGAGCTCAGAGCTGCTGCTGGGTAGAAACAAGGTGCCAGGCTGGATAAAACAGGGTGGAGGGCTGGATTTGGCCTGCAGGCTTTGTGTTTGCCACCTGTGCAATAGACTGAGTAAAGCAGATTGGCCTCCCTCATGTGGGTGGGCCTCTCCCAATCAGTTGAAGGACTGAATAGAACAAAAAGGTAGACCCTCCCCCAAGTAAGAGAGAATTTTCCCTGGCTGAATGCCTTCAAACTAGAATATTGACTTTTTTATGCCTTCAGACTAGAACTGAAACGTTGGCTCTTCCTGGGTCTAAAGCCTGCCTGCCTTTCAGACTGAACCTGTTAGCTCTTCTGGTTTTCTCTGTGTCTATCTATCTATCTGCCTGTCTCTCTCTCCTTCCATCCCTCCCTCCCTCCTTCACTGTGCATATATTATATTGTTTCTGTTTTCCTGAAGAACCTTGGCCAATACATGTATAACTTTTCTCTTAAATAAAAAAACATAGTGATATTCATAAGATAATAAAAGGAATAATACATAAAAGGAATTAAAAAAATGAAAAGCATCATCTTTCAAAAGAGAAAATGTATCACCTTTGAATGATAGTCTATGATTCCCCTTCTTAAGTCTTGGCAGATGCAGTTTATTTATTCACTAGCTTATTCACTAATCTAGTCACTCAAAGTCCATTGAGACCACTCAGCCAATGCTTAAGGGTCTCCAGACCCACCAATAGTACAGCACTGTGAAACTCTCAAGAAGCCTTCCTAAGCAGAGTGTAATCAAGTTAAGAAACAGTTTTATTTTAAAAAGTTCTGGATTAGGCCCTGGCAGCTTCCCTTGTTAATAATAATGATAATATCTTATTAGTAAACTCAGATATAAGGAAATACGGAAGCTGGGAGGAAAGGAGGAGATGGCTACCAATGATGAAGACTAATCAAGAAATAGGCAAAAGGCAAAGCTGTGGTGCCCAGCACCCGTGGGTGCTGCGTGTTCAATGCTATTTCATCTTGGTGGTAGCGGTGGGGACAGGCAGGGAGGCCTGATGAGCCCCACAAAGCACAGATGGCCACAATTTCTTTGTTTTTCCATCAGAACTCTAGTGGTCTCAGGAAACATTGAATTTGCAACAGAAACATTTGCTCTGTGAATCACTCGTGCTTTCTTTTAGTTAGAAAAACATGTTATATAAAATTGAATTTCCTTAGGAAAACACTAATATAAAGGAGAGGAAAAACATAGGTACTCTAAGGCTTTCACAGCCAGTGGTCAAATAACAAGATTGTTTGAACTGAAAGGTAATATCAGTTTTTGTGGTACAGCAGCTTAGAAGACACCCTTCTCCTACCATTATCCTTAGAACTGGAAAATCGACAAAGAAGTTATTTTGGAAAAGTCTCCACTAAACTATAACTTAAAAATTTTGTTGCATATACTTGGGAAGTGGGCCTAAGATAATGTCAACACCTTCAGTTAATTCGGGCAATTCAAGAAGAAAAAGGATTAATCAAACTATAATTAAATTTTAATCTTTTCAGTTCTATGTATTGGTTTTATGTAATATTTGGATTTTGAATTACACGAAGCTATGGATAATTCATGTCTTTTTCCCAATAGGACTCATTATTGATTTCAGGACTTTAGCTGGATTGAAGAATATACAAATATTAATTGTTCTAGCCTAAGAAGAATAATAAATATTGTAGAATCAGAAGATCATAATTGTAGATGATCATAATTTTTCTTTTTAATAAAGAAAAACAATAGTAACTGTTATAGAAGTAGTACATGTAATTAATGACAGATTTGGACTGAACTCAATTTAGTAATATTTATGTATTACAATATTGGTAAAATTGTTCTTTTCCAAGTAAGCATTTGTCTAGTTTTTAAACTTCAGACAAAGTGCTTCTAATTTTAGTGATGATCAGAGGAAATTAATAAGAAGCATTGGACTTGTATCTCATACAAATCACACTGATTTTTAAAAATATCTGATATATTCTAGAAAGTACAATTATTCAGTTACCTAAATTATGTTTTATAGTACATTAGTGAACTTAACCAAGTGATGGAGTAGATAAGCAGAGAAAGAAAGAGGGCAATCCCGAAGGGATATTTTCATTTATACAATGAAATAGAAGACATACAGCTTTCCTATCAAGGAAAGAAGAATGAATGGCAGCCCAGTGGCGTGGGTGTGGGCCTCATCCGGGGGCTTGGTGGGAGTGCAGAACCTCAGACACCACCCAGACCGAATGAATCAGAATGTCCATTTAACAAGATCACACAATTCCTGTGCATATTTAATTGAGTAGCCGTGGTTAAGGTAACCCTCTTCTTCATGATTTACAAGCACTCTCCACATTCACTGTATTCAGCTGGATATGGGGTTCTACCAAGTGTAAAGCTGAACAGCCCAGTATTTGCACTTAGAGAAAAGGCTTTAGGTCTTACACTACAAAAACACAGGATGTTTGTGCAATTTAAGGAATTATTGGATAAAGGGGAAAGATGTGTGTAGCACCAGGGCCGCTATTTCCTCTGAAATTGAACCACAGACATGTCCACAAGTAAGTACGCCCGAATTTCCCCAGTGACACATCACAAAGAAATGTGAACTGGTTGGAGCTTGGATCTTGGACTTAGTTTGTTGTTAGGAGTTCTGGGCATAAAAGTCATTATACGATTTTGAATGGATCTTTTTGGGGTGTCAATTTTTGCAGACTTTTGTCTCCTGGGAACAAGTACTCTGTCTGCTCAGGGGCAGAGGGTATACTTATGAAATTCTGGCAACTGGGCCTAAATAATTTTGTGGCACAATTGGTTGTTGAGACTGCCTGAGGTAATGTGTTACTCTGCTAGTAATTTGCTATAAACCCATGATAGAAAAGATGAGCTTTAATGTAAACATTTAAATTATACTCACATAGGTTTAAGAATTCTGCATTTCATTATCATTGCCAGAAGACAGCTGAAGAACTGTTGATATGTTTAAAGGGTATAATATCACTAAATGCAGTGTCACAGAGAATGGATTAACCTAAATATTCTAGACACATATTAGCAGATTGAATTTATGTCAGTGTGAACCAGGCAGCTGGCAACTTGAAATCTATTGATGAAATTTGTGATTACATTAAACAGTTAATTTTATTAATTAAGTGACAGCTTCATCCTCCAAAATCCCATGTCATTTGTAGTGTGTGTGATGTGAATGGAAACTAGTAAATGGATGCAAATGTCAGGGTGTTGGTCTTAGGAGTGCAATTGTAGCAGTTTTCTCAATGCTCTGGTTTAATTTTCTTCAAAGGAAGCAAAGGAACATGAATAGGGAACATGAATAGTTCCTCTATTCATAGGGGAACATGAATAGGGGACAATGTGGGGGATTGACTGTGGGAGTGTGGGGGGATGGGGTGAGCAATGGGGAAAATGGCAGGACAACTGCAACTGAACAACAATAAATTTTTTTCTTTGTTTTTTTCTCTTTTTAAATTTTTTTTTATTGTTGTTCAATTACAGTTGTCTGCATTTTCTCCCCACCCCTCCACTCCATCCCAGCCAAACCCACCTTCCTCCCCCGCCTCCACCCTCCCCCTTGGTTTTGTCCATGTGTCCTTTATAGTAGTTCCTGTAAGCCCCTCTCCCCACTGTCCCCTCCCCACTCCCCTCTGGCTATTGTCAGATTGCTCTTAATTTCAATTTTTTTTTAATTCTTTAAAAATTTCTTCAAAGGAATATCTACTCTCTGCTAAAACCCTTCGACCTGCCTAATACTCTAAACTTAATGAAACAAAATGGCAGTAATTTTTGTAAAAAAGCAGCATTTTCTAATGCAAATGCCCTCTAGCTAAATACCACCCAAAATTGGACTAGTTGGTTGTATTACTTGATACAGTAAAAAAAAAACAAAAACAAAAACCACACACCAGGGAGTCATGGGGCATCTCAGTAAGAAGGTTTCATGGACTGAATATTTGTGCCGCACTGCCCCCCCCACCGTCAAATTCATATGTTGAAGTCCTAGCCCCCAATATAATTGTATTTGCAAATAGAACCTTTTGGGAAATAATTAGGGCTAGACAAAGTCAGGAGGGAGGGTCTTCATGACGGGATTAGTGCCCTTATCAAATGAGACTCCCAGAGCAGAGAGCCGCTCTGTCTCTACACCATGTATTAGGTGTAGTGAGAAGGCAGCCATCTGCAAGTCAGGAAGAGAGTCCTCACTAGCAGCTGGCCATGCTGGCACCCTGATCTTGGACTGCTATCCTCCAGAACCGTTAGAGAATTAAATTTCTGTTGTTGAAGCCACCCAGTCTGTGGTATTTTGTTATGGAAGCTTGAGCAGAATCATACAAGCGTGCTGGGGAGAATCTGTTATAGCACTTGGGCTTTGGTTGGGTGTTTTGAGGGGAGATCTAAAAAAGCAGGGCTTTGCTCTAGATAAGGTGCTGTCAGAAAATAGAGACAATTCCATAACTGAGTATCTCAATCCATAGATGGGGCAAATAAGGGAGTAAATAAAGCTTTAATTGGCAGAGAAGCATTAATCACTCATATTAACCAGAAGAGAGGGGTGTTTGGTATTCTGGGGGCGGCACAGTGGCCTTGATTGTGTTTATGCTTACATGAAATTATAAAGTGACCTTGTTTCGTTTCATACCATCATGGTCCCAGATGGACCTTGTTTGCTGTTGGTATCATGTGAGATTATTTATGGGAACACAGGAGCTGGCTGTGAGTGCAAGGCCAGCTTCTTAGCAGGGGTGAAGCCCAGCTGCACATGCCAGGTCAGCCTCCTGATTCTCATTCCCAGTTGCTTCCTTTTCTCTATCAAGAGTGTTGGTTTCTAGATGTTTTAGAAGAATTATTCTTCCAATGATAAAAAATATTTTATTGTAGTAAAAGATTTTTAATTTAGAGTCTTTAATTCATTCAACAAGCAAACACTATATATAGGTAATAAGACCATATTTATAGAACCCTAAATTTTTTTCTTATGAAAGAAGGTTCAAATAGCACCTACATCAATGATGCATTAGATGCTGGCATGCTCCCTGTGGCATCCCTGCCGGGAGTCTCCCAGGTAAATCTGGAATAATTCCCATAAAAGAAAACACTTGCCTACCTGAAACAGTTTGTTTCATAAATCAGATAGTCTAGCTACTCTGATTCTTTGTTATCTTCCATCCATTGGCTGTTTTTGTACCCCTCGGAAGCTATGAAGAACAAAACTAATGTTATTCATAGGAAAGGTATTCTAATCAAGGAAAAGAAACCCCCACACATGAATTTCAAAGGGAAAAAAAGAACTTTGAAAGGCTCCAGCAAGCCATCTCAAAGGCATCAAGAGAGGCCCCATCACACTGAGGGAAGCTAAGCCTCTTTTTCACACCTTCCACAGAGTCATTTCATCTCTGTTCTGTTTCCCAAGGAGTATCTTTCCTGTTTTCTTCCTGCCCATCATCTTTCTCTGTGTCTCCTTTCACTCATAACTTCAGCAGATACTCTGGCTTATCATGGTACCAGTTCCAGCAGAAATGGACATCCTATCTCCACTGGGTAGTTTATTTTAAGGACTTAGGAACATATCAGGGATGGTCTTGGGCCAGTTCAAATTCTGAGGCGAGGGAATCTGCTTGGATTAGTTCACCCTATTAATTTCTTTCCTCTGAGCCAGCTATTTAGTCTCATGTGATTATTCTACTCCTAAATACTTGTAGTCAAGAGCCAGCATTGTATTTATCATAGAACCCTAATCCTAGGCTCAGGTAATTATTTGGAAATAGATCAGAGGAAAGGCATTAAATGTACAGTTCATGGAAAAGGAAATACATATACTTCCTAACCATGAAAATACTCAACTTACACATAATATACATAAATATAAAATAAAACCACACTATAATGCCATTTTTCACATGTGGGCTTAAGAATTAAATGGTAGCTATGTTAGATAATACACTGTTAGTGAGGCTGTGAGAAATAGGCCTTTCGTACATTGCTGGTGGGAGTATTTACTAGTACAGGTTCTGTGGAGATTAATCTGGCAAAATGTATTCAGTCTTCATCATGAGGAACTGACTCAGCACATTAAGACAGACTCAGAACGAAAACCACGTAAAAGTCATAAACAAGGGAACACTGCATATGCTGAAATGGAAAAATATACACGATGTATTGCTAAGGGAAAAAACTGCAAAAACAGTATGCATAGCAGGCCGTGATTTATATGAAAATAAGGGATGGACAAATAACTTTATATATTACGTTAAAATTTCTGTAAGGATATATAAGCACTAAATGTTAGTGACGAAAAATAAGAGATTGGAATAGGGAGGGGACTTTTCTGTCCTTTTGGACTTTTTGTATTTTGAACCATAAGAATACATCGCCTATTCAGAAAAAAGCTGAAAAATAATTTTAGAATGGAACAAATAAGATTTCTGGTTACTGTAAATATTTACAGCTGTTTTATTCCGGGTCTCCCCATAGAGTTCCAAATATAATACAGAACAACAAAGGGACACACAGAACCACACGTCGAGCACAGTTAGATGACAGAAAACACCCAAACTTCACAGTACACTTACACATGTATATAATTTATATATATATAACATATAGTATAGTATAGTATAGTATATACACTATAGTATATTATAGTATAGTATATACTATAACATATATATACTACAACATAGTATATACTATAACATATAGTATATACTATAGTATAGTATTATAGTATAGTAGTATATTATAATATAGTATATTGTAGTATATTATATACATATACACATGTATATTAAAAAGTCTATACAACTGCAGGTGGCAGTCTTTGAAAGACGTTGCCCCTGGAGAGAAAAAGACCTAAAGGGAAGGGAGAGGCAGCCTTGGAAGCTGGGTGGTGAAGTATAAGGGAAGCAAGAAAAAAATACTGGGGTCCTGTAATCCAAAACATAACCCAGAACTAGAGGACAACACACTCTCTCTCCCCTCACCCCTAACCCCCCACAAAATCCACCCAACCATCTGCACTCTGCTGCACCAACAGAAGGGGGCACCATTGAACTAAATATTTTGCGAGCCACCACATCCACAAAAGGAATGAAACGGAGTATATCTGTACACGGCTACTATCAAACAACAAAGTCATAATCAGAAAATCTCCTTTGATGAAAATTGTTACCAGAAAACCCCATGAACAGAAGAAAAAACTCCAAATCGAATTTAAAATCCTAAATAAGCGCTTGCAGATATGAAAACATTAAAGACAAAAATGGACAAGAATTAGTAAAAAATCAAGAGATTGACTATACTCAAGAAAGAAATAAGAAAAAGAAAATAACAGATATGAAGACTAAATTTCAAGACACTTGAGAAAACAGACTCAAATAAAACTTTATGCTACATTGATGTAGGAAAATAGAAAAGATAATGAAAAGTGACCCAAAGAAGTGAAAGGAACAGGGAGAAAGTGGTTGAAACGGAAGACAGGCAAAGAAGAAAAAACATATATGTTAATTGGAGTCCTTAAAGCAGATAAAGAAAACAATGGAACACAACTAATATTTAAAACTATACTCCAAGAACAGGTTTTAGAAGCAAATGAAGAAAGATATCAATTTACATAGTAAAAGGGTTTAGGAGGTGACTGAGAAAATGGGCCTGGAACGGACAGCTTTGAAATATCCTAGTAATCTCTTAGATTTCAAGATCTAGAAAAAAAAATGTTCTTAAGGCTTCCTATCAAAATTATCAAATGATATGATACACAGGAGGAAAAAGTAGTCAGACTTCTCCAAAACAGCTTACAAAATAACAGAGCAATGGAGCAACAGGGTAAGAACAAAATAAAACAAAGAACTCGGAAAAAAATTGTGAACCAAAGGTTTTGTGTCTAGCGCTTTAGACGATGGGAAAACATAATCTACAGGAGGACAGGTTTTCCCGGATAAATCGATAACAGTAAACTTCCGGAGTGTGGTGCGTGGTGAACATTTAACGTATTTCATTGTAGATCTAAGACTAAAATAGTGGCAGGCACAAGAGTGGAAGTACAATTGGAAATATTACATGTTCTGGCGATATAGAAATTATGTGAATAAAAAATGGGGGGATAAAGGAGAAGTACACATATATAGGAAAGAGGAATAAGCTCTTGGTAGTTATATTCTGTATGTGGGAGTTGAACGAACCCTTAAAAACTGACAAATCAGATGGTAACAGGCAACTGAAAAGCTGGAATAATATTTGCTATAGGCAGCCAGATAAAGGGCTAACATCCCTAATGTGTAAAGAACTCTTAAAAACTGAGAGGAAAGAAACACCAAAGGCCTGATAGAAAAATGGGTTAATGGTATGAACCACTTGCAAAAAAAGATATAAAAATCGCCCTTAATTGAAAGTCATTTGACCTCACTTATCAATAGAGAAATGTAGATTGGAAACTGCATAGAGATACACTTTTTCTCCTTTGAGACGGGTAAAATGAAAAAGTATGACAACACGTTTGTTAAGGGGGTGGTGAGCAATCTCCTATGATGCTAGCGGCACAACCGCAAACAGAAAATCGGTAGTCACTGGAGAAGGGAATTGGTCAGTGTTTAACGAAAGTACTTCGGCATTTACCTTTCAGCCCACACAACGTGTTCTAGAAATCTATCCTGAAGGTACACAGATTACTCAAAATACATACATGCACAAGGTTATTCACGACAGTATTCTTTGTAGTTACAAAATATTGAAAACCTAATGCCCCCGTTTAGGCGAGGGGTTGAGCAGATTAGGGCACTTCCATACACCGGGCTGATGTAGCTGGAAACAGTGAGCAAGATCTTTAAACTGATATAGAATGATTTGTTGAATCATGATTTAAAACAAACAAAATACAAAAGAGTGTCTGGCATTTACAAACTTTCTTTAAGAAAAACAGGAAATAGAAATATATAAATATTGGCTTATTTGTGCAAAACAAAACAGAGGAAGCATTAACCAAAGCCGGAGCTAGTTATTGCCAGAGGTGGTTAGGAGCGAGGTGGAAGAAAAGGAGATGTAGGAATGGTGTGTGAAGTATGGCTTGCGGGAGACACAGCTCTCTAATTATACCTGTTTGTATAGTTCTGACTTTCAGTGCAGTACCAAGATGATGTTCTACTTTCTGAAAGGAATGAATGAAAAAATCAGCAAGATTGGGGGAAAACCAAAGTGAAACCCACAGAAACAAATGAGCCTAACTGCATTGCAAATGAATAAAAACTACACTGAGTATCAGGGAGGTCAACTAATTTAAGGAATTTTGAGCACTGTGTTTTGATTATATACCCTAAAGTTACATACAGAAATGTAAAAAATATTGATTATGTTAGTAGGTTTGTTTTCCACAGGTGTGTAGGTTAACAATTCTGAAACATTTGAAGTGTATCCTAAAATTAAGCACATTAGTAAATATATCGTGGGTTGTGAGAGCCGGGTTTCTATTTGTTAGAGAAGCCAGTTCCAGATATGTAAAGGGACGATGAAGGTGTGTATAGAGTGAAACCTTTGATGTTGCACTGGGATTGGAGGTGTCAGTGTGAACTCATGGTTTTAAAATGTAATAATATTAATAGATACTGAAATAGATATAGATGCATGTTGTTTATATATTTCCTATCTCTGTTCTCTGAAATGACCTTGACCTTAATGCACTCTAACAATAATAAGCATCCCTAGGACCCAGATAATGTTTTCTAAAAATAATTCTTCACTAAAAAGATCCAGAGATCCTTCGAAAAATGACTGATTCCAGAGCTAGTGTAGCAAAAGTTCAAGTTGAGATTAGAATATCTTTTTTCATATGTGTGCCAGCAAGCAAGGAAGTGCTTAACTGGTTGTGGAAACATATCAGAAGAGCACGGGAATTAGTTTGAAGATCTCCCTCTGGCCAATTCTGGGACAACTGAGCCCCAGAATAAACAATGAGTGTGGTTTTTTTACGATTCCCCTATAAGTGAGACACACAGACAGTACTTGTCTTCGTCTGACTTGTTTCATGTAGTATCATGTCTTCAAGGTCCATCCATGCTGCAAACAGTAAGATTTTCTTCTTTTTATGGCTGAGTAATATTCCTATGTGTGTGTGAGTGTGTGTGTGCGAATGTGTGTATAAAAACATATTTCCTTTTCTTTATCCATTCATCTGCTTGGGTTGTTTCCATGTCTTGGTTGTTTTAATAATGCTGAAATGAATATGCAGTACAGATATTTTTTGACATAGTGATTTTGCTTTCTTCAGATATGTACCCAGAACTCTAATTGCTGGGTTGATGGTGAGTATCTTTTTTTTTTAATTGTTGTTCACGTACAGTTTTCTGCCTTTTCTCCCCACCCCTCCCTACCACCCGAGCCCTCCTCACCTCCTTCCCCTGTTTCCACCCCTCCTTGTTATTGTCCATGTGTCCTAGAGAGCATTATGCTAAGTGAAGTAAGCCAGGCGGTGAAAGACAAATACCATATGATCTCACCTTTAACTGGAACCTAATCAACAAAACAAACAAGCAAGCAAAATATAACCAAAGACACTGAAATTGAGAACAGGCTGACAGTGACCAGAGGGACAGGGAGGGGATAATGGGGGAAGGGGGAAGGGTTTACAGGAACAATTATAAAGGACACTGATGGTGAGTATGTTAAGAGCAGAAAACAAATGTTAGTTTTCTTGGTATTACCACTGCATAGCACAATACCTGGTATCTAGCAGACAATCAACAAATATTTCATTAACTGGACTAAATTAAATCCACAAGCTTAGGATATGAAAGAATGTTCTCCCACGCCTCTATTGAGAGTTAACCTATCCTCGCAACACACACACACACACACACACACACACACTAACATAACACAATACACAGAGGGAAAGGGGGCATTCTTGTATTATCAAAGTCTCAACGTATACTTGGGCTTTTTCTTGAGAATGTACCTATGTAGTCTTAGAGCTGACTCAGCATATTGCTTGGTGAGAAAATTCGGGAGCCAGCTGGAATGTCCCCTCAGCAGCTGGCTCCCCCACTGCCTGCAGCAGGTAATGGAGTGCCTGACAGAATGCAAATGAAATGGTATGGGCGTGGCTATCTTTTCAGGGCCAGTGGAGGCTGAGAGGCTAGAATGTGGTCCATTGATGCTAAGTTCAAATGCATGTTAATGTGCTGATTCACGTCAAAGATAAGTTTACCTTTATAAATAGTCCTTCTCTTCCCAGTAAATAGGCTAGAAGAGATGACTCTCTGACAGGAATGAGACTCCAGGACTGGGGCACTCCTAAATGAAGGGGCCTATTTAGTTAATTATGGGGCCAACTTGTGAATGTGCTGCTAGAGGCTAGAAATGAATACTACCCCTTGTGCTGAAGGACCAGTAGGTGATGTTGTCAGCCAACTTCAGCCCTGTCTGTGAAGAGCCCACACTTTCCTGGATAATCAGCCCAACTGTTAGGTCTATTTAATAATTAGAGAAGCCACATGTTGGTCAGAGCTAACAAGAAAAAGTAGAGAGTAAGGGAGAGGGTGATTTTTTTTATCCCTTTCACCAAGGAAAGCTCGTGAGTGTATGTGTGTTCCGGGACGGCCGACGGACCCATGTCCTGAAGCATGAGAGGGTATGCAGAATTAGCTTACTGTTCACTCTAGCTCTGTGTTCTGTTCAAAAACTTTTTAAATAATGCAAAACAAACGTTTTATAAGATTTGACATTTTCTATAGAAATCAATGCAAGAAATGACACTCTGCTTGGTGAAGACCTGGTTATTTCTTCATTCATTACCTTTTATTCAGTACTCACTGGGTGCTGATAAGAATCTCCATTGTTCTTGCATCAAGTTCCCAAGTTCTGTTGATTGTGCTTCCTAAGGTCAAAAATATGGGCCATGGCATCAGAATAGCTGTGTTTGAATTCTGGTTACACCCTTATGTGACCTCAGATTCTTTATGTGTAGCTTCATACCTACTTTATGGGGGTGATATCAGGAAAGGAATGTGTTAATACATGTCAGACCTCTAGATCAGTGCTTAGCATACAGTAAGTAATAAAAAAATTAGCCAATTATCTCCTAAATCTGTCCTATCTTATTTCTCTTTGCTCCATTAATCTAGGATTTCATTATATTCTTCCTGGATTAGTTTTCTCCACAAATCTCCTAACCTCTACTATTTCCCTACTCTGCATAGCTACCAGAAGAATTTGTTTTGAAATGCAAATATGTTTTCTGGTTATATTTAAACTCCCCTCATGGCACACAAAGCATCATCCTTTCCAACCTGAATCTCCTCCGTACTCCGCCCACTGTTCTTCCACATACACAATGGCAGGCGCTACAATGGGGTTACTGGAAGGCTCTCAGTGACCCCATTATAGCAGGCTCTCTTACGCTTCTATGACTCTGTCTAATGTATTCTTTCCCTTCTTACCCACCTGGAAAGCATCCTTCAGACTCCTACCCAGGACTTCCCTTTTGTTTATAGCCGTCTGTAACCTCCTTTCATCTGTGACTGAGCTCATTGCTCCCTCCTTTGTATTTCTTCCACTTGCTAGTTCTAATGCTGTTATTTCACACATCCCACTGTATTGTAACTTCACGTGGGAATGGAGTAGTTATTTTAGGGAAGTACTCAAGAAGCTAACAGTACACTCTGCCCATGTAGAGGGAAGTGCTATTTGCTTAGGCAAGTGAACATCTGAAATTAGAGATCCAAGCAGTTAGACAACAATAGTTCATGAACACTAATACTGAAATAGCTATGGTTCTGATATATGGTCTCCTAAACAAGGAAAAGTGGAAATATTTACTTATACCTTGTATTATTTGAAAAACAAATATGATTGCAAGTGTCTATTGTGAACTATAGAATTAAATAAGGTTAAGCCAGTGCAAAGGGTAGAAGAGGATCTGTTGTTTGATTTGGAATATTCATGGCAGATTTCCGTTGCACACTAATTCCACTTCCTCCTACTTCCTGAGTATGTGTAATGGGAGTCCTAGAAGACAATAAGTAGAAAGGATTACAGAAAAAAATATTTTAAGAACTAATGGAGGAAATTTTTCCAAATTTGATGAAAACCAGAGCCACAGAAACAAACTCAACAAAACCCAAGCAGGAAAAAAGAACAACATAGGACATTATGATCAAATTGCTTAAAGCCAGTGACAAAGAGAAAATCTCAAAAACAGCTAGAGGAAAAGAGACACATTATATACTAAAGAACAAGGGTGAGAATTACAACAGATTTCACATGGGAAACAATGCAAGCCAGAAGACAGTGGAGTAACATCAAAGGTATTGTGAGAAAAGTTCAAACATCTCTCATTAACATAGATGCAAAGTTTTTTAAGTTTTAGCAAATGGATCCCAATAATATATTGAGAAGTTAACACATCGTAATCAAGAGAGATTTATCCCAGAAATGTAAGACTGGTTAAGAAAATTATAAAGTATAATTTAACACATTAACATTTTAAAAATAAAAATTATATGATCATCTGAGTAAATGCAGAGAATACATTTCACAAATTCCAACATCCATTCCTGGTAAAAACTAATGGGTCCTTATTTTATAAACATACAGAATAATTTCTTAATTGAGGGGCCTGGTGCATGAAAGAATGAAAATTGAATGGCATGTTTATGAATAGATTCAGAACAGAGAGCTTTACCTGTGTAGTTTGTTCACCAAATGGAAAGGAAGACTGTTCATTATTTCACGTTAGAATTCTTGTAGTACCGGGAAACATTTTTCTTAGGCATTTCAACACCTTTTACAGAGTTAACAACTATTCAAAGTCGTCGTTTTTACGTGCTGCTGAGTCAGCTTTGCCTCCTGGCAACCCTATGAGTGACTGATGTTCACGATGTCCTGTCTTCAACAGCCTCTCCTACCTCCTGTAGACTGGTGCTGATGGCTTCTTACTGAAGGAAGATGTCTGCTAAAGAAGCGGCCATAGTTTTAAACAAGTTAATTATATTTCATTAGAATTTTTATAGCTCAGTGGAAGCTTATTTAATTCTATCAATGGATGGTCTATTAGAATTAATTCAAAATAATAAAATCTTTGTTTTTCAAATACTTTCACTCATAAGATAAAGAGCTGATATATTATTTGGGAGGCACTATGCTACATTGTGAAAACAGATTAACACTGAAGTCTCAGTGGCTTAACACAAAATGTTACTTCTCACTGAGGTACATGTCCAGCACTGATCCGCAGAGGAGCTCGGATCCACGTACTCACTCCGAGTCCCACGCCAACAGACATTAGAGTGACAAGCAGCGACTGCACTGTTGGTGCCCCCACGGTTCCGATAGCAAACAGGTGAGGGAGTGGCGAACTCATGCCCTCTCGTTTGTTCTTAGAAGCATTAAAGTGTTAAAGAAGCTTGCCCACCTAATTGCAATGGTGCTGGGAAATATGGAAGCATGCGGATATTAAGGGAGCTGTAAATATCTCTTCCACAGTTATAGTAGAATCTAGACTCGTCCGAAGTAATTATTGGGAGATACAAAAAGTGATGTACATTGATGAATTTATTTAAGTTGCAACATTCTCACAATGTTGTAGGAGATTCCCTCTGAGTTTTAAGTGAAATTAAATGAATCCTGTCCCTAGAAGTACGTTTTTCTTTTTTATAAATGTTTCTGGGGGACAATTCTCCTTGCGTCTGTTATATTTCTGCACATCTTGCAAGCAGAACTGACTTCTTTTGTTCTAGACTCTCTCTTCAAAAATGTTTGCATAGTGAGTAGCCTTGGGGAGGCATGTGTCATACTCTGGAGCAAAGGGCAGGCATGTTTACTTTCCAATAGAAAAGGTTTGGCTTTCCTGAGGTCAGGTTTCCATCTTCTCATGCAATCCATGGGCATCCACCTGGGCCTGTTTGTGTTGCCTCTGTGGGACTTGAAGCAAGGGAAACCACTGCAAAAATGCTGGTTCCCTGGCTACTGCCATTGCTGTGAGTAAATCTGTCCTTCTTCTCTGTCCTGGGGTCCTGTCTTCTTCCACCAGCATCTATGAGACTGGTGGGTGAACTTATGACCTTATAAGTAGGGTAAAATCCCAGACCCTTCATAATTCTTTTTAAATGTAAATAATAAACACACCTAATACATGACAAAATATGGTTGATGAGAACTCTAAAGTTCATTTAACAAATATCAGTTATGTACCTGGTATATGTGAGATATGATACCAAGTGTTAGAAAATGTAAAGATGAAAGGATATGGCCCTGGTACTCAGGTCACTTACAGTCTAGTTGCAAGATACACACAGAAGCAACAATTACAACACAGTATCAGAGCCATTGTAATAAAATGCTGTACACAATGCTGTGAGATGCTTAAAGAGTAAAGTTAGTCTCATCCCCTGATATACATTGAGGAAATAATATTTTAATAAAAATGTGTGATGAATACAAGTTCACCAGGTAGTCAAAATGAGGATAAGACTTCTAGACAGAAAAAAGTCATGAGAAAAAGCCCAAGGGCGTGGCCTGTTTGAGGAACTGCCAGTTGTCCAGCATGGCTGAAGTTTTACGCGCAAGAAGGCAGAGAGTGAATGGCTGAAGGGTGGGTTGGGAGGTAAGCCGCGTCTGCACTGTGAAGGGTTTTCATCCTGTAGGCCATGCAGGACTATTTAGGTTAAACCTAAAAAATACGTAATAATGGGAATTTGTGGTTACAAGACTCTCAATAAGATTTTCAGAAGCAAATCTTGCTCTTTCTAGAACAATATTTATTTTGTTCACCTTCCTTTTCATATGAGGTCCTTCTTTTATTGATGTTGAGAATTACTTTTTTTAATTTTTTTATTGTTGTTCAATTACAGTTTTCCCCATATGCCCCCATAATCTTTTCTTGTTATTAAATGAATTCTCTGTAATATTGCATATTGCCCTTAAGTGGATATTTGAGCCAGTTTTGAAATTGCAGCTAGAAAGCCAAGCTATAACGAAGCTTTATCATCAAAACTGAGTTGTATTTGTTAGGCCTAAAGCTAGTGAGAAGGTTGTGAGATTTTATTACACTGTAATTATATTTTTTTTCAAAAGAGTCAGGGTCTTTACTATTTCTGTAATAATTATTTTCCTCTTGGAAGGATGATTCTGAAATTTAATTTTTATGTACTGTTCTGATAAAATACATTTGGACTCTTTCCTCTAGTATTTCTGAAAAGACTCAAATTGAAATAACAGTTGGCAGCCCATGTGAAAAGTAAGTGTGTCATCTGTATATGTAACATAGGTTAAATTTAACTTGGTGGTTCAAAAAAATGTTTACCTCGTCCTTCAAGATGTGGCGGGCACCCTTCTCTGAAGAATAGGGTTTTCCTTGTAATGAAGTAGAGCCGGGTGCTGGGAGCCCAGGGCATATGTGTGTGAAAACATCCCTGGTATTTGCTCAGGCCCTTGCCAAGTCTGGTGAAGAGTGAGACACTGTCTTACGCTGTTATTGGAATTTACAAATGCAAGGCAGGTGTCATAGCTGCCAACCTTTTGGCTCTTTCTGTCACTCTGGAAAAGCAATTAAGTAAAGGAAAAATCTATGCACAGGTAGGTCAAGGCATATCTTACAACATCCAACTGTCGGTAGCCGTGCTGGAATCACAGAGATGATGTCGTAGTTTAGTGATCTCTTTTACTGCAGTTTGAAATACTCTACTGACTCTCCAATGATGACTCAAACTGGAGCTGTACTGACCCTCAACTAGAAAACTGTCTACCTGTTGTGATTTCAAGAATGCTGCAAAGAGTGTCTTCCCCCGCAATATAATTTCCTAACTACTTACTGGTATATGCAGGTAGACAACTCATTCCACAGTTAGAGATGAAGTGTAAGGTACATATGCCCCCTAGGTAAGGCATTTTATACTTAATATGCCCCCAGGTGAGGCATTAGAGTTTTGTTTATTTTTTAAGGTATTTTTTTCTTTTAATTAATTTATTTTTATTCAGTTACAATTGTCTGCATTTTCTCCCCTTCCCTCCACCCCACCCCAGCCAGTCCCACCTCCCTCCCCCACCTCTACCCTCCCCCTTGATTTTGTCCTTGTGTCCTTTATAGTAGCTCCTATAGACCCCTCTCCCCACTAGTTTTAATGCATTGTACCTTAAATGCATTGTAAAAGCAACTTTTCTTGATGGAGATTGGCAAGAAGAGTAAATCACTTGAGTACCAGATGTATGAAGGGGGAGAGGATTTGGAAGATGAGACAAAGGGCAGCTGGATATTCCAAAGACAAACAAAATGATATTAGCTAATATTTCTTGCGTGCCTATTATATACCAGGGATGTCTAAGCTCTTTAAATGGGTTATCTTCCTCACCCCACCCCAACAACCCTGTGAGGTAGGCACCACTCTTACGCTCCATCTCAAAGAGGTGGCAGCTGAAGCACAGGGAGATTAGGTCACTTTCCCAAGGTTACATAATTGGAAAGTCGTGGAGATTCCAATCCAGACAGTTGACACTAGTGCCTGCACTCTTAACCACCATCATTTAAATCAATTTTTGCCATGTATCTCGGGAATTAGAACTCCCTGCATGGCACAAAGTAGTTGGCCCAGCAAGCTGTGGTCAATTCACCAAAGGAGTCGTAGGGTAAATAAATATAAATATAAATATATATATATTTATATACATGGATCTATATAAAGTTAATTATATTTTATATTATATTTATATTATAAATATAGTTATTTATATTTAAAATATAAAATATGCTTAAAATATAAACATATTTATATTTATGTAAATAATATATAAATAATATATCATATATATAAATCTATTGGTCTGTCCAGAAAGTATCCAGCCACATACTATGAAAAATAGAAACATTTATTGATGAAGATACAAGACACAAGAAACAGCATATATAGGAAAATGATGCCTCAGTCCCCTTCAGAGTAGGTACCTTAGGACTTCCCACAGTTCTCCCAGCATTTCTTCCACTGTTCAAAACACTCTGCAAAATCCTTTGTTGGAATCACCATCAGCTAGCTGCTCCATCGTATTTTCCTGAATCTCATTGACAGTCTGAAATCTATTATCTTTGAAAGGTGATTTTACTTCTGGGAAAAGCCAGAAGTCACAGGGCACCAAATCTGGGCTGTAAGGGGGCTGAGTCACCCGGATGATTTGATGTTTTGCCATAAAACTCTGCAGGCCTTCCAGAGCATGGATCACTTTCTAACAGATTCTCGACCCTCTTTGAAGCGTTTGTGCCACACATTTATTTGTGCTGCACTCATTGCATCGTCCCTGAAAGTCTTCTGAATCATCCAAACAGTTTCCATGGAGGAATGTTCAAGCTTAACGCAAAATTCAATACAGATTTGTTTCTCCACTCACTCAGACATTTTGAATGTGACAGCCACACAGTACACATGCTCACTCAGTGGGGTGTACTGCCCCCACTGACTAGTACAATGAAGTCATCATTGTTTACATATGCGCATTCCAGTCCACTCTCCTTGGCTGCCAGGTTACATCGATGTCATGTGAACCATTCTCATTATATTAACAATAGCTGGACAAAAATCTATGTATGTGTGGTGATAGAAAGTTTTTCTCTTCCTCCACCAACTTCCTAAGTTCTTCTTTCTTCACTGTAAAATAATAAAAATTCAGTAAATGTTTGAATTCATTAACAACTTAAGCATCAAGGTTGCAGTTTGTGTCCTGAGTATAAGACACTGCTAACATGCTCATCACGTTGTATAATTCCCAGAGAAGCACAGTACCTTAAGCTAGCAGTCACATGTTCCTCATTGAGAGAAGAACGGAGGGGAATTTGTCAGGAAGTCTTCGGATGTATGGGAGGGGACACTCTGGAGTGGGGGGGAGAGGATATTCCTCTGTTCAGTTTTGTCTCATTTTCCCTTTGGGGCCAAAACGAGGTTGGGTTATTAAACTGAGTTTTCAGCTCTTGTATTTCTTAAACTTCCTTTTCTTTCCCATGGAGACCCTTTTTCCCTCATCTAGGAATGGCCTTCCCTTCTACTTTACCTGCTTTCAAACAAAAGAGTGAGGGAAAAGTGCTAATATATTGAAATGTTTAAGAGACCAAGCTTTAAAGTTGAACTTGGTTTGGAATCCTGACTCTACCATTTGCTAAAAGCATGCCCTTGGGCAAATCATTACTGATTTTGAAATTTATTTTCTTCTTCTATAAAACATATATATCAAAAGGGAGTATTTATAGCTGTATGTAACAAAACTCCCAAGTGTCAATAGGCTCCTTTCTCGCACCCATCCAGAAGGCTGGTGGTAAGCAGCTGCTGATTTGGGTGCAGAAGCGTGACGATGTCAGCTGTCTTTCCTGCCATTCGCCTGGCCACCGCCCAGCGCTTTCACCTCAGGGTGACAGACTGCTGCAGCTCCTGGCATTTCACTGCATTTAAGGCCCGGAGAAGATGGAAAGGTTAGATAAATGTTAAAGTAGCTAATCTTACATAAAAATGCTAATTCTGTGCCCCTTACGTGGAAAGTATTAATAAAAGGCAGCTATAGTTGTCACTGTCATTTCATACGTTGTCGTTGCCAAGAAAGGTAATGACACCCTGTACAGACTTCATCTAGATAAAATCCAAAGTCACAGATCTTCTTTCTTCCACTTTCTGTCCAATCTCATTTCTGACGGATTTTTCACATTTGCCACAGTAATAACTAACTGCTTTAGTCAAAACTAGGTACTTGGAGTTCTTCCCCATACCAACCATTCTGCTTCCCCTTTGCGCACATCTATCCTGATCCCTACGGTGACCTGTCCACTTACTGATTCATCTACCTGGCACTTACCCATCCTCTAACGCCTACATAGGTTTTCCTCTCTGGCAACTCCCAGCCCCACTCCAAGTGGGATTAGTGCCCCTCTTCAGTGCTCCCCGGGGCCCTGATTACATCCTATGGTAGACTTTACAAGAGGGTATAGGAATTTTCTCTACACGTGATGGCCTCCTGTGGTAGGCTGCGAGTTTCTTGAGGTTTAGAGCAGCTTTCCTGCTCACCTTTCTGTTCCCTAAATAGTTGACAGTCAGTATGTGTTTGTTAAACGCAACCAAGGAGTCATGTGGTGTCTTCTCTAATTTTCATTGCCCTCCGCCCAAAACTCTTCATAAACATGTCTCTCATCTCTTCTTTTTTCTTCCCCTCTCTCATCAGTAATGACCATTTTTTCAAGAAATAATAACTGGATCATGATTTATTTCTCAGTGTTTTAGAAAATAAATATTTACTTGGATAGCTCGAACTTGTGTTGATTCTGACTGCCAGCAGCAATGAGTTAAAAATGGAACTACGTAAACTAGCTACAGAAAGAATCTCTGTTCTTTGGGTTTTCTGATAGTTCAATTGCCATGGAAACAGCCTTCCCCCAGTGTTAGCTCATTAGGGTTTTTTTTCCTTAAATAATTTGGAGGACGGCCATGGTCCACAGTAGACTACTTCATGGAAAAGATCATACTTGACGTCCCCTTCCTTATGCTACACTCTGCACTGAACAAGAAAGCAGCAGTTCTTGAACATAACACATTCCATTTAAGATTGAATTACTGTAGCAAGTAGTTCGTTTGATTTTTTTTTAAGTCTTTTTTCTGGAGTATTTATATGAAGTCAGAAGAGAAATAAATTTTCTATATCTAATAGATGTATTTAATCTGTGCAATTAGGTTACAATCTTAATTCATATTTACATCAGATACAAGTACCACATCTTCTAAAAGGGAAGAATTGGCTTTTCATAGTTTTGTCCAGAGACATGAATTCTCTGTCCCTTGGGAATATGTAACATGAAATACACACAAGACAAATCTTTTTATAGATGACTGAGGTTATGTTTTCAGCTAGTCTGGGGAGACTTTCCTCCCAAAATCAGAAGAGTCACCAGAGAGTGTTAAAAGTTCCCACCTGCCTCTGATCAGAGCAGGCTGGCCATAGGGGATTTATTCAAATTGCAAACTTTGTTTCTGTAAAGAAATCTCTTGAATATTGTGTTATGTGCTTGAGCTTCCTACCAAAGGAATTAGAAGAATTTATTTCTCTCATTTGTGAGACAGAGATGAATAGCAGCTCGATTACAACTGTTTTAAAATGTGGGTATTTGACTTTAAAGAAGTTCAACCTACCTTGGACACACCTACAAATTTGATAGAGTGGGCCTCCCCTTTCATAGTCTCCATAGATTGAATAATTAGGGTTTGGATATTTCTTTATTAAAAATTGTTCCTCAGAAAAGACATGAAAATCATTCAACAAACCCAAATGATTGCTAATGGCTAGAGAATTTTCCATTGAATCAACACCTTTTGTTTAAGCTGAAGTAAAATTTGGGCATGAGAGAAGTGGCTACAATCTCCCTTAGCTGATAATCTTGCCTCTAAACTTGTCACATCTTAGAAATTAGTTATTCTAAATTCACACAGTTCTCGAAGAATTTGGGATTCTCATATAAATGTGGGTTATAATCCTCTAGGCAAGAGAAAGATCATGAATGAAAGGAGCTTATGGCGCTGATGAGGACAACTTTGACTACCTACATTGGCAAATGAACCTATGGAGACGTTTTATAGTAAGCAGTTAGAAAGGATGTGCAGGGCTGACATTCAACACCAGAGAGAAAACACAGCCCATCTTTCGAGGATCGGGGGCTGTAGGGTTGAAATAGTTGTCCATGCACACATGCCAACAGTGGAAAAAGTGAATCTTGTAAAACAGAAAGAGAGATCCTATTAAAATGTTCCTGTGTTTATGGTGGTGAAAGCTTTTCTGCTGGCCTTTGTTGTCATATCCTTGCTAGGACCTGGAACATTGTGCAAAAGAGTAGAAAAGAAATGCCAATTAATTACCAAATCAATTCAATAATATTTGCTAAATACTTCTCTCCCAGCTTTCTTGAGATATAATTAATATATTATATAGAAAACATTGATTTAACTTTTTTAAATAAGTGGTATTCACTCAGCATTCAGAAAAACATTGTTTTTTGTACTTACTATGGGCCAGGTACTCTGCTAAGTGTTAAGAAACAAACATGAATAAGACTTCACCCTGGCCAGGTAGCTCAGTCATTTAGAATATCATCTCAGTACATCAGGGTTGCAGGTTCAACCCTTGGTCAGGGCACATGCAAGAATCTATCAGTGAGTGCATACATGCATGGAGCAACAAAACAACAAATTGACCTTTCTGTCTGTCTCTCTGCCTCCCCCTTCCTCTAAAGGTAAAATAAATAAAGCAAGGAAGAATGTATTTGTTTATTTATTACAGAGCTTGTAGTCTAGGAGAGGAAATACAGAGGTGGGGCAAAAGGCAGTTGTAAGCATGTTGGGGGGGGCTCCGCCCACAGAGCCCTCCCAGCCACCACAGATGAGAATAAGTCTACCAAGACATGATCTGCTTGGGGAAGGAAGGTGGCCAATCTCTCAAAGGAGAAGGGCCAAGAGCCTTTTCCTCAATGGGCTTTTATTGGGTTCATCTGCACAGGAATACAGGTGAAGCTCATCAATCATTGTCAGGCAGTAAGGATCAAACCAATAGATAACATACAAAGAACTCTGAGGGCTTATTCTGAGTTAGGGTCAGTTAGTTAAAGGGCTATAAGATTTTGGGAAACAAACTTATTTCAGGCTTGGACCCTTATCGTTTAAACTGAGGGTATTAGCAAAGCAGGTTTCACAGAGTTTTATGTATTCTTTCTTAGGCCTGATTGCCCCTGGGGAATCCGCCCTTTCCAGCACAGGACTGCACCACCCTCTGTCATTGTTTCAGGTTTAAGTCAAGCAGGGGAAGTAAGGCAGCCAAGAGATTAGGAGACTTCTTGCAGACAGAATGAGGACTCAGGCTGTGTCAAAGCTGAGGGGAGAGGGTCCATCACCTCCTTTTTCTATAGACCCCCCAGAGTCCTTCCCTGTGGGCCTCTTCATTATCATGCCTGTCTTAGGTCATCCCTCCCTTGAGGATCTTACCCATCACTGGCTAACTGGTCAAGCTCAGGGCCAAGGAGGGTGAAGTAAAGTGGGCAGAGGTGGTGCCCCTGCCAGGGAGATAAGCTTTGTCTCCTTAATGGCTTATGGTCCCAAGGTTTCTGACTTAGTCTTAACCATGGGGGGTTACCGCTTCTGAAACCAGGCAGGGTGGTTCCCAACAGTATGTGAAATAGAATTTATTCTTGTATTATTAATAACTGTATTATTTTTCATATGAACAACACTAAACCTACTTTTGTCCACACCTGTAGAAAATAATTGTAATAAGATGCAGTGATGGAGCCTTGCCCAGAAGACTAAAGGTGGAATTTTAGTTCACACAGAAGAATGAGTCCAGGAGGAGGTATTTCTCTTTAATGTATCTTATCTGCAGAAAATAGTCAGTAAACATTCACAGATACCTGTGATATTGAAAATAAGCACTGGTTGAAATCTGTTATTCTTTCTTCTTATTCTTCCTTATAGTTTCAGGCTTAAAAGAAAAATTGCTTTGGGGATATGAAATGTATATAAAAGTGCTTTGTCATTGGTAAAGCATGATGCAAATATATGGCATAATCCCCATTTGCAAACATTATTTGTTCCACCTTTGAAAGCAACAGTGCTCGACTGATTCTGGCAGGCTTCGACCATTTTTTCTGGAGGTAGACAGCAGGGACCAAACTTAATAGATGCATTCAGGCAAAAAATGTATTTATGTAATTTTAAATGTAAACACATTTCTAGGGATCCCCTGCCTTCTGAACTATTTTTCTGACGTCATAACCAGTGTGATTTTTTTTTCTTCAGCAAAGAAACTACTGCACCTCATCAACATCTAGCTTTTAATCATCTAGACAATTAGACAGAAATTTTGATTCTCAAGTAATATAATCTTATTTGTCATCTCAGACTTTATGCTTTTGAATAAAGGTTGTTCTTTTAAGATGGTAATTTTTAGAGATTATGTCCTTATTTCACTGCTCAGAATGATTTGTGAAATCACCTTTTAGATTGTTTTTTAGACATCTTTTTTGTGGGTTTTTTGTTGGTTTTTAAAAATGACATTTAGGTTATTGCTAGTGGTATAAAGGTGAAGTACGTTATATAATATTTAAAACTTTTGTAAGCAAAAAAAGAAAATTTGAACCATCTATATTTCCATATCCTATATATTGTAGGTTTTAATATTTTAATGTGTCTTCTACTTTTTAATTTTTAAATGGTGTCATACTGTAATACTGTTTTGAAATTATTTACCCCATTTAAAAATGTGGGGTGAATCTCTTTTCATATATATATGTACATATATATGCACACACACAATGTAACTTATCTAATCAATTATTGTTGGATACATGTTATTTCTCCGTTTTTGTTCTATTAAAAGAAGAGCACTACGGTGAACATGCTTATTGCTGATTCTTCATTTCTAACCAAAATTATTTTCTTTAACTTACTGAAAGTAAAATTGGCTAATCAAAGAGGATCTATATAAACTACCCTCAGCAGTGTATGCCTGATTTCCTAAACCCTTGTGAAATTCAATATTATTTATAAAGTAAAAAAATGTAATTTCACTTCCAAAATCATTTTCTTCTTATTACTAATGGGGTTAAACTTCTATTTACTGCTCATCTTATTTCTTTCATCAGTGGCCTGTCAGCATCTTTACCCATGTTTCTACTGATGTGCTCTCTTCTTCCTTTGCTTACAGGAAGGTTTTATATGTAAAGGCTAGTATACAAATACAAAATATGCACAACATACAAAGAATACATATTACACAAAGTATATATGTGTCATAGCTACCTTACCTAATTTCATTTTCTTTGTTATAATATTTAAGCTAAATGTTAACAGTTAAAATTAATTGTAAGTAATTGTTTTAATCTTATTGTAATATTCTGAAATACTTCCTTGGAACCTTTAGATAGGTGGATTTCATATTGAGGGAAACAGTAAAAAGTATTTGATACTCATATGGAGACCCAGATCAATAATGTAGTTGGGCAGTGTAATTGGAAAATTTTTAAATTAGGTGATAATGAAATATTAAGATAGCTGCGTGTAGGGCTAATCGAATGGTTTTTGATGGGTTTTGATTAATTTATTTTATTTTATTGATATGTTACAACATGTATTAAATCTGTTCTGTATGATTAGGACTTACATAAGCTGTATGTAATTTTTAAAAGAAACTACTGGTATTATGCTTACTTTTGTTAAGAATTCTAGACATATGCTTCTGTTTTAGATTCATCTGGGATTCTGACCATGTGGTGTTGCTGTGTGGGTTCCAGACTGGGGCCTCTCTTGGGTTCTGTTATTACTGGCAGTGTGGCATCTATTTGTATTGCCTTTCTCTCTCAGACCATCCATTTACAGTTACATGGGGCTGGGTAGAGGTGGTAAGGCTCCTTTGTCCCTTCTCTGTCTTGGCCCAACATATGAAATAACATCAAGTTCCCCCCCTCATGTTCCCAGGAAAGAGCCCCACTGGCTTTCCACCTTGGCAAGTGCACACTCTAAACATATTGCCTTTAAATCACAAAACTCATAATTATATATTCACTCTTTAGAATCAGGATTTCTTCGTAGTTTCAGAACACCTGCTGATAACTTTCTTTGTGCACTTAATCCAGTACGAACCCCCTATCCCAAGAGTGGCACTCACTTAATCCATCCTGACTTTATCATTCATGTACTCTTAAGTTCACCATGCACTGGAGCACAGCTCCCCCATCCTCCCCTTGCCTAGTGTAGCCACACAAAACAAGGAGCAGTGTTTTTTGCTTTGAGAAGATGTTAGAAAACTGTTTGTGTTAAGCCCATTACCCAGTCACTTCTATGTCTAGTTACATGGCAGTCTTCTCAACCCCTTAAGTCAATAGAATGAAGGAAATTTCTATAAAATGAGCTGAGAAATGCAATAACTGATAACATATAAAATGAATGAGGTAGGTTGGACTAATCGTGAAAACCTTCACAAAGTAGAAGAATTCTGAGATACACTCTGGGGACTTTGTTTTTCTGTTCACAAGGATTCGCCCTAAATCCTTTCCCCTTGCCGTGAACCCTGTCCTCCTCCATGGCAGGATTGTACTTACTTGGCTCACTGATGCTGGGCTTGGTCATGTGACTTGCTTTTATTATGAAATAGGGGCAGAAGTGATTAAGTGCTAGTTCTAAACTAGACCCTAAGAGAAATCATGTGTTTCTTTTTACTTTTCTGTGCTTCTGTCCCAGTTCACTGAAGCATCTGAGACGGACATGAACCACCTGGCAATTCAAAGACAAAAACCCACCTGAGCCCAACAGCTGTCAGCCAAACCCCAACTGATCTACCAATGGTGAGTAAGAAAAATAAATGTCTGTTGTTGTAATTCATTGAATTGGGGGGTTATTTGTTACGTGACATTATTGCAGCAATACCTGACTAATGAATAACGTGAGAAACGGTTAGGCCTCGAACTGCCAGCGTCTTCTTTCTGTTTCTTCTGTTGCTGCTTCAGTTCAAGTTTTCATCCCACCTCCTTGGATTGTTTCTAAAACTTCCTATGATTTTTCACACCTGTATTAACTAGAGTAGCCCAGTAGCTATTAGAAGATTATCCCAAATTTACAGTGTTTCAAACACAATACATGTTTACTTCTTGTTCACATTACTATACTGTTACAAGTGGGCAGGTGGAGAGCCCCCTTCCACATAGTCATTCAGGGGCCAAGACTGGTGGAACTTTTCTGTTTTCTACCTGCATCTTTCAACATGACCCCACAGGCCATCTCCATCCCCACCAGCTGGGAAAGATGATGAGGAAAGAAGTACCTAACAGACTGCCTCACAGTGCTGCCCATCATTCCTGCCCACATTCTGTTGGTTTGATTCAATCATACAGTGACATCTAGATGCAAAAGAGCCTAGAAAATGTGAGTATAGCTGAGGGTACAGGGAAAAATGACAACACTGGTTATGATGAGCAGTTTATAATCTCTGCTACACCATCAATTGTTTGATATCCTTTAACCTAGAGGTACCAGTCCTAAAAATCCAGTGTGATGTTACCTATCTGCTTACAATCTATGGTCCTGGTTGCCTACAGGCTCAACACCACTTAGCATAAGTATGTGATTTTCATGTTGACAGTTTCTGGTTTCATGAAGTACCAACCCCGAAGAATAGGTGAACTCAGCACTTTGATTTCTTCAGTAAATAACCCTGTCATCCCAAATTCTTAACAAGTAATGTAGAAGTTACCTATAATTTCATAGGAGAGGCAAGGTCATTTACCATATGGCAAACAGCTCAATAAATCCTCATCGCAATTTTCATTCTCTTCCCATCTTATTTTTTAGCTGTAGACCACTTATGAGCTTTTTATTTTACCCCAGGACTAGATATACCAAACATGCCTAACCACACTCATCATCTCATCCAGCAAAATAATAAAGACCCTTTTGTTGTCGTCTCTATCCTTCTCAGAAAGCAGTGAGGGATCAGAGACTGTATTTTTCCCCAGATAGGCATTATATCCAAAATATTTCTGGCTGGCTCATTTCTACTTTTTAAAATGGTATCTCTAGTTTTCCCCTTCTGTTCTTCTAGTCAATCATGTACTTCAATCATGCTGAACTCCTCACTATGCCTCCAGCACATTTTGGTTTTTTCCTCCCAAGTGCCTTTGTAGAGACTACAGCCTCGCCCAGAGGCCTTTTTTCCTGCCTGTATACATCAGTACCCTGTAAATGCTCTGTGGGCTAGCTCAGTCTTACCTTCCCTCATTTCACTGCCCCATTGTCACAGAATTTAATGTTGTTCTATGACCTTGTAGAATTCTCTACACTCCTCTATTATAGTGCTTATTACATTGTTTAATGTGTAGGTCAGGTATCAAGTTCCCAAGAATAGAGACCATATATCTTTGAATTCTTAAGGAAGTACCTAACATGCAGCTGGAAACTGTTTCTCTGTAAATGTTTGTTGATGCAGGAAAAACTGCCCTGAGAGAAGAAAAGCTGTCCAAGAGATGGGGAGGCTTTCGGTTCACAACCAAGGTTTAGTAACTAGTCTGGAACGCAGAGCACTCCCAGGGGGGAGCCTTCAGGATAACTTTAATTCTTTCCCCCGAAGTGCTATCATTGAAGGGGGAAAAAATGGAGCTATTTTAATATGCTAGTTTCCAACAGGTTCTTAAATTACACTTTCTGTGAAGAAAATGCTGAAGGGGAGAGGAGACTGAGTGAAAAGAGAATACTGAGCCAGAAGCTAGGACATTCCAGAAATGTTATGAGATTTAAAATGTGTAACTTTCCCCCTCACTTCCTGGGTTTACATGCGTTTAATATAGCTGGACCTATTAAACTCATCTTGGGTTTCCCGTGGATGCTGTCCCTTTCAGACCAAATTATCTGTCTAATGTAGCAGAGAAATAATCCTATATCCCTATCAATTCTGTATTTTATTTATTTCTACTCTAATCATTATTTACTTCCTTCTTTGTGCTTTAGATTTAATTGGCTCTTCTGTTTACCAGTGTCTTAGGTGGAAAATTATGTTATATAATAATTTAGATCTTTCAAATGTATACACTTACCAATAAAAATTTCCCTGTAAGTGTTGTTTAGCTGTATTTCCTGAATTTGGTTATGTTTTATCTTTGTTTTCATTCATCTCAAAGTACTTTTTAAAAGATTTTATTTATTTATTTTTAGACAGAGGGGAAGGGAGGGAGAAAGAGAGGGTGAGAAACATTAATGTATGGTTGCCTCTTGTGCGCCCCCAACTGGGGACCTTGCCAGCAATGCAGGCATGTGCCCTGACTGGGAATGGAACTGGTGACCCACGCCCAATCCACTGAGCCACACCAGCCAGGGCTTTCTCAACGTATTTTTAAATCCCCATTATGATTTCTTCTTTGCCCATTTGTTATTTAGGAGTGTGTTGTTTAATTTGCACATATTTGTGAACTTTCTGAATTTCTTTCTGTTTTTGATTTCTAATTTTACCTCATTGTGGTTAGAGAACATACTTTGTATGATTCCAACTCTTTTTATCCTCTTCAAATTTATTGAGGCATGGTCTATGGGCTAGTGTATGTTATATCCTAGAGAATGTTCCATGTGCACTCAAGAATGTGTATTCTGCTGTTGTTTGGTGGAATGTTCTATAGATGGCTATTAATTTTAGTTGTTTGAATCATCTATTTTCTTATTGATTATCTACCTAATTGTTCTATCCATTATTGAAAAGTTGAATATTTAAATACCTAACTATTGTGAAATTTTCTTTTTCCTTCAATTCTGTCCATTTTTGCTTTATGTATTTAGGGTTCTGTTATTGCAAATATGAAGCATATTGGATTATATATGCTTATAATTGTTATCTAATCCTGAATAACTGACCCTTTTTATCATTACAAAATATTCCCCTCTCTCGAGTAACTTTTTATTTTAAAGTCTACTGTTTCTGATGTTAGTTCCAGTATTTAATTCCAGTATTAAATTCCAGTATTCTGGAGTTGGAATTGATATAATTCCAGTATTCTTCTGTTTCCTATTTGCATGACATACAAGGTCCAGCACAAATAACATCCATTTTTTATTATAAAATCTTTTATTACAAAATCATAAGCATGTAATTCTGTAACATAACAATACCACACTCAAGCACACCATATGACATTTTAGGGGAAATGTTCAATTAAAACTATAAATTATTACACCCATATTATTACCCTACCAACCACACTCACACAGGCGTTACTTCTGCTAGACCCTGTATTTTCCCACTCTTTTACTTTCAACCTATTTATATCTGTTAATCCAAAGTGTAGACAGCATATATTAGGATCTTGTTAGTTTATCCAGTCTATCTATGCATTTTGATTAAAGTATTTTATCCACTTACATTTAATGCTATTATTGATATAGTTGCATTTATGTTTGACACTTTATTTTTATTTTTTTATGTCTCATGTCTTTTTTGTTCCTTTATTCCTCTCTTACTACTTTCCTTTAATTAAATTAATATTTATTTTGTACATGTTAATTCCTTTAGTCATTGTACTATATTTTTATGAGTTTTTAAATGATTCTTCCAATGTTTACCATATACATCTTACCTTATCAGACTCTACTTCAGATTTATACTAACTGAATTCCAGTGGGGTATAGGAACATTGCTGTATATAGCTCTTGTCTCTTTTTCCCTTTTGTTGCCATTATGGCTATACCTATTCCCTCTATATATGTTACAAACCCTACAATCCATTATTACAATGATTACTTTGTCTAAGTATGTCCATTAGAGAAGCTGAAAAAAAAGAGTATATATTTATATAGGTATCTTAACCTTTTAGTTTACCATTTGTGTTTTTCTTCATTTGTTCCTAAGAATTCACATTACCATCTGGTATCATTTCCTTATCCCCATACAGCTTCGTTCACATCTACCTCCTCTTGCCAAAAATTATACTTCTTTATGTTACAGACTCAACAACATGCACATTGGTTTATAAAGTTTTTTAAATTACCTAAAAGGAGGAGACTATGCAATCATGCTGTCTTTTATAGTTACATCATTACCTTTACTGACACTCTTTGTTTTTTCTATATGAAATAAAATTGTCATCTGGGGTCACTTTCTTTCAGCCTAAAAAACTTAGTATTCTTGGAGGATGAGCCTGCTCATGTCAAAGTCTCTCTGTTTTTGTATCTCTCGGAATGTCTTTATTTTGCTTTCTTTTTTGAAAGATTACTTCACTTGATGTAAAATTCCCCGCACATTTACTATCATCCCGCTGCCTTCCGCCCTCCACTGTTTCTGGTAAATCAGCTGTCATTCTTACTGAGACTCCCTTGTACATGCCATAGCCAACTGGCCTACCCAAATGATACCTCTGCCTCTTCTTTACTTCGCAATGACAGTAATTAGCTATAGCACGAGGACTCAGTAAGGAACTAAAATTTAATGAACACTTACTATGTGCGATAAAGTATAAAGCTCTCTGATTCAATTGCCACAATAATCTTGTGAGGTTTCCCCATTTTACAACTAAGGAAACTAAAGCAAACAGAGGACAATTTCGGTGTTTCCCAGCTAAGAAGCTGTAGAACCGGGATTTGAAATCTGCTTTTTATGACTCTAGAGCCTGTGCTATTTACATTACAATATGCTGCTTTTCTGACAGTTGACCTCATAGGCCAATAACCAAAGGATGTTCATGGTTATTTGGTTTAATAGGTCTTTACTTAGCACCTAGTTATATTTTATATTTTGTTTTGTATTTTATATTTTGATAGACATTATGGGGAACATGAAAGAATATACCAAAAATAACTTCTTGCTTCTGGAAGTTCATAAAAAAGAAATTAAGTAATAGTGTAAGACAGTTCACAGTTAAATCCCAGAATAACATTTATGAATTATAGATGCAGCTATAAGTCATAAATCAGTAATAAATTAATAAAGATATGGATGGCTTCATGGAGGGTTAATAGGTTATCCAGAGGGATGTTGTAGGCAAGAGATCTGCCATTCATAAGCACACGTGGCCGAGAATGAGTGCAACACATTTAAAGACAGACAGGAGAGAGTCCTGTGGAGAGCAGGGGGAAGGGGGAATGAGAGAAAACAGTGGGTCAGTGAGTGGTCAGGGAAGACCTCAGATCTCAAACATCTGATTAATGTGTTTGAACCTGGGTTTTCAGGCATTGTAAAAATACTGAAGAGTATTGCATGATACTCATCTTTCACAAAATTATTTACCAGAACTAAGTCTATCAGGGGCATGTGGAAAGGCAGAGTCAAGGGTAGTGGTTCATTGCTTTGGACCAGAGATGCCAATCAAGAGTTAACAGTATGCACTGCTCAGCTAGGGAAACGCTATAGAAACCTCAAGAGCAGCACTTGCCACAGACAGCCTTTCTGCTTCCACTTATGAGTTGGACATACTCTGCTTCTGGGCACTTTCTAGATCTCTGACGCTAACCTGTGCAAGCCATAATGAGGTGGTAGGGAGTTTACAGATGCATGTGTTCAAGGGTTCTACCCCTCTTAACCAAGCAGTTTGTTTAGTGAGTTTTGGCACGGCTGTGTTGTCAAAAGCCAGACTCTTTTAGGTACTTAAAGCATTTTGGAGAAAAGGGGCTATGCAAATTGAATGGATGCTATTTTGTGACTGCTTTGGTTTTCTCCTAAGTGTCTGGAATGTCTGCTCATAGATTACCAATTGCAGGGCTCAAAGGCAGGCCCAGGAGACCTTGCCACAAATGGCAGCTCTATCAACACCCAGCTGTGAAAACCAGAGCAGGATTCAATAACTATTCGGAGAGTTAGTGCTATTTATATCATATAAAAAGGTGGCCGAGGTCATCAGTATTACACCAGTCTTGGTAAATTCGTCAGGACATGTGGTTTTCCTCAATTGTTGATGAAATGTCTCCTTTGGTGACACCAGCGAAGGATAAAGTTCAAACTCTTACACTGCGTTCAATGTCCTCTACAACCCTTCTTTTTATTTCTTTTTACTACTTACCTACAAGACCCTTGCTCTGATCACACAGCCCCATTCACAATCGTTTTCTTTTCTCACCAGTATGTTTTTGCCCCCCCCATGTACAATATCTCCCCTCTTTCCCATCCTCGGCCCTCCTGTCTCTCTATTTGAACCCTGTATATGCTGTAAGAGGCAGCATAAATCCTGGTTCTCCCTGAGGACATCTTCATGGAGATTGTGGGTAGTCTTTTGTTTATTCCTGTGGTTAGTGTTCTCAACATAGATTCTGTTATACATTTTTAAAAATGTTTTAGATTTGAAACTCCTAAAGGTCAGGAACTGACTCTGTAATTCGGCACACAGCCCAGAGCCCTGTGTAATTAGGAACTGAAAAGTCAATGCTGTAATGATACTGACTTTACGAAGATGAATGAAGGAATGCAATAGGGAGAATAGTTGATTGTTACTCCTAGAAATTTTACCTGTAATTTATGAGAAAAAATCATGTTAATCCAGGTCCTACAAAAATTTGTATTGATGTTTAAGATTTATGGTAATTATTAGTGTGCCTTATTAAGATTGGCTGATGTGGTGGGGGTGGGGGAAAGCAAAGCTTGGTTAGGCTAGCTGACTGAGATGATCAAAATAAACGTTTTTTGTGTATTATGTTGTGTGTTCACCACCCAAAGTCAAGTCTCCTACCATCAGCATTTATTTCCTCTTTACCCTCTTATACCACCCCCCCACCCCTCATTCCATCTGGTCATTACCATACTGTTGTTTATGTCTATGAGTTTCTTTCTCTCTTCCTCTTTTTTTTTGCTTAATTCCTTCACCCTGTCCCTTCAACCCCTGTCCCCTCTAACAGCTGTCAATCTGTTCTCTGTATCTATCAGTCTGTTTCTATTTTGTTTGTTAGTTTATTTTGTTCATTATACTCTGCCTGTAAGTGAAATCATATTGTACTTGTCTTTGTCTGACTAGTTCCTTTCACTTAGCATGATACTCTCCTGGTCCATCCATACTGTCACAAAAGGTAAGATTTCCTTCTTTCTTACATTTGAGTAGTGTTCCATTGTATAAATGTACCACAGCTCTTTTATCCATTCAGTTATTGATGGGCTTTTGGGCTGCTTCCAGATCTGGGCTATTGTAAATAACACTGCATTGAACATAAGGGTGCATATATTCTTTCAAATTAGTGTTTCAGTTTTCTCTGGATGTATTCCCAGAAGTGGAATAGCTGGGCCATAAAGCAGTCCATTTTTAATATTTTGAGGTATCTCCATACCGCTTCCCACAGTGGTTGAACCAATCTGCATTCCCACCAACAGTGCATGAGGGTTTCCTTCTCTCCAAATTCTTGCCAGTACTTGTTTGTTGTTTTATCGGTGATAGCCACTCTGACAGCTGTGAGGTGACATCTCATTTTGGCTTTAATTTGCATTTTTCTGATAAAGAAGTGAAGCTAAGTTAGGCTAGCTGACTGAGATTCTCAAAGTAAATTTTTATGATCTTTCCCCTGGCCATAAAAAAATGAAAAATGGGCTTTTCAAAAAAAAAGATCACTTTCCTACAAGTGCCTAGTCTTTCTGGAAAGCGGGGAGAGCTAGCAATATGTTCCTATTTTTCTGCCCAATATTGTAGTTTCTGCTGGATTTTGTAATCGATCTCAACATGTGCCAGCATTGTGATTGCTATCGTAGCACTCTTCGTGGCGATCCAGATTTCTTTCAGCAGGAGCAGCAGTTGCTCCCACTGTCGCCAAGAGTGATAAGCAAGAGTTACATATGCTGACATAAGGCCAGTAAAAACTACAAACTTTCATTAGTCATTGTCTGAATCATCAACGATGACTTAAATGCATATTCAACCTTCCCTTAGTTTTTGTCTTGTCCTCTCTCATACCTCACTTTTAAGTTTACTCAACCCTTTCAGCTATGTCTCAGAATTACATCCTGCACAACAAGGAGTGAGCTGCTACCATCTCTATGGATGGTTCTGGGTGAACCAGCTTTGGCATAAGTGTCTGGCCACCTGAGGTTGTGACTGGTTTAAAGGAGCTGCTGCCTCTGAGACTCAAATTCTCACAGTCTGTTCCTTGTGCCTTAACGAATGAAACATAACATAACTAAAGACCTGAAGTTCAATCTAAGGCCAGATGCCATGTGGTCCCATCTTTTATCAACTGATACCTTAAAGGGAGATACAATGCTTGTTTTTCTTTTTTCTTTTTTTACATTTTGTTCTGTCTTGTGGTAATATGCTGTAAGGATGGTAGAAATACATACACCATTTAACTCTTGGTACTTACTTTTGGAAAGGACTCATCAAACAGTCCCCAGCAAGTCATTGTATGTTCTGAAGCATCAGGCATGATAATAGGAAAACACTTGAAGAGGACAGACTATACATAAATATTTGTAGCCTGTTGGGGTGTTTTCCCAATTGAAAAATGTTAGAGAAAATATGAAGAAAATGTGCACCATTTGCTTAGAGAAAGAATGCTTTATGTTCTATGCCAATGTCTCTTTCTTCTTTTTCTTTCTTACTTTTTTTAGTATTAGGAGTTAAAAATATTTGGTGCAACCTTAGGTAGAATAAGATCCAGTGACAAAATATAATTTTGCATGTGTCTAGCTTCTAATCTGTTTTAGCTGTCTTGTTGTTTGTTTGTTTGTTTAACCTATGTGCACCCATTGGCTTCTGGGTAAAGAACCTCACTTGTTACCACCCACCTTCTTGATTAGTATTGACTGAATCATAATATGGGTCCTCCTGGGGGATCTTCTGTTGAGTAAAGTTATTTTCTTTACTGGATCCTTCCCAGTCTGGTGTCTGTAAAACATTCTGAATTTTTTGGTTGTTATCAAAACAGTCTCCTAAGCCCACGGTCTGGGTTCTGATTTGGATTGGAGAGTTGCAGTTTCATAAGGATCAAATGAATGTGCATTTCTGGAAGGAAGGAACATTTTTTGTGGTCACAGCAAATGCCACTGGACATCACCAGTTTTAGACTTAGGGGCATCTGAGAAAAATGTGATGTTTTTCCACATTTTAGTTTCTTTTTAAGCTCAGTTCCTTGAGTCAGTGGCATGCTCTCATACAGGATTTTTTTTTTTGCTTGGTGTGATTATAGATATACTTGGTCATACTTCAGCCCCCACTATTTGGGAGCTCTCTGATTTACATGTGTATACTGAACCTGGCCTGTGTGGTTATTGAAAATAAGAAATTGAGTGCAGATGTATTAAAGTCTCTGCGTAGAGTCAGGCACTACTCTCAAGGTTAAGAAGGAGGCAGGGGAGGACATGCATAAAGACCATTTACCAACGATCAGGCTGCATCTTTTTTCTCTTTCTGGTTTAATGATTCTCAGGACTTTCTTGAAAGGAATATATGGAAATTGTGGGTAAAAGCATGGATGATTTAGTGGTGGAATAAGGAGAAAGGAATGGAAATAAATAGGGATATAGATTAATTTGGTGACAGATCAGGAAACTTTGGTAGGAGGTATACATTTCTAAGAACTTCTTTTTATATTATTTATTTTGAAATAATTTCAAACTTGGAAAAACACTACAATAATAGTACATACAAAAAAATTCTATATTCCCTCACCCAACCTCTCCAAACATTAGCATTCAGCCACATTTGTTCTTTCTCTCTCCCTTTAACCCTTCAGTGTATATTTTTCAAAAACGAGAACTCTCCTACATTACCAAATGCAGACATCCAAATGAATCAGTAGTCAGACAGCACTGGTATCCAATCCACAGACACTATTTAAATTGCAGCTGAACCAATTCTGCCTCCAACACCCGATTCAGATCAGGAGCTACATCTAGTTGTCATATCTCTCTAGGCACTTCAACCTGGAATAGTCACAAGATCTGGATTTCATGATCTTGGGTTCTAAAATAGTAAGGTCTTCCATGCTGAAGGGTGCTCCTCAAGCTGGGTCCGTCTGATGTTCCTTTTGGACCAGTGTCAGGTCATGTCTTGGCAGGAGCACTACAGCAGCGATGCCGTGCTCTTCTCAGGGCATGACATCGGGGTGTGCCCAGTGTCTGCCCACTGAGAGGCTAACTTTGAGCACAGGTAAGTTATTGTCTACCAGATGCCTGACTGGAAAGTCACCCTTTCCCCCTTGATCACTCCCCAAGTATTTGGGAGTGGGAAGAGGTATTCCAAGATATGCTAACATTCTTTTCTACAGCAAAGTTCTACCCGCCAAGCTTAGCGTCCACTGAGGAAGCTCTTCTGAAAACACCACCACTCTGCCTGTTGCCAAATCTCTGTTTATCAGTTGGCATCCTATAGAAAGAAGAAGTGTCGCTTTGTGTTAGTCTGGGCTCTCCAGAGACACAGAACTGCTATGGGCTGGAGTTTGTGTCCCACCCCTGCCCCCCTGCCAATTTATGTCTTGAAACCCTAGCCCCCAATGTGATACTATTTGGATGTGGGGCCCTTGGGAGGTAATTAATGTTATATTGGGTAATAAGCGTGGAGCCCTCATGACGAGATTAATGCACTTATAAAAAGAGGAGGAAACATGGGATCTCTCTCTCTCGGTGTGCACACACGAAGGGAAGTCATGTGAGGACATTACCAGGAAAAGAGCCCTAACCACTTCCTGTGGTAGTTTTAAACATGTCTGCAAATTCGTTGCTACCCTCCCCATCAAGAGGTGGAATGTAATTCCTTTTCTCATGAATAAAAGCTAGTCTTGATGACTTGCTGTTAACAAATAGAATATAGCAGAAATTACACCACATGATATCTAAGGCCAGATCAGATAAGCTGATATGGCTTCTATCTGTTTTCTCTTGAGATACTTTCTCTTGGAACCCAGCCACCATACTGTGAGGAAACCCAGGTCACTTGGAGAGTACAGTCGTCGGTGTGTTGGCCGACATCCCAACTGAGGTCTGAGCCAAAGGCCAGCATTAACTGCCAGACATGTGAGATAACTCGAGCCCTAGCCATTATCTAACTACAGCCACACAAGATTCCCTGAGTGAAAACTGCCTAGCTGAGCCCAATCAACCCCCAGGCCCATGAAAGATAATAATAATGAAACGATTGTGTTGTTTTAGGCTACTGAGTTTCAGAGAACTTATTACACAACAGTAGATAACCAGAACGTTTATCTAATGACTGAGTCTATCCCTTCTCCAGAATCTGATCTCAATACAGATTTGCCATTTATATTTTAATATAGTAAGTTATTTACTTCTTACAACAATCCCATCAAGTAGACATTAAAATCCCTAATTTTTGTTGTTGAAGAGTAACATATTATAGTGGAAACTTGGGAAATTAAGTCTTCAACTATGTTAAGGTTCTGCTACAATTCAGGGGTTTTTTTTTCCTTTTCACGATCTAAAGCCTTGATTTCCTCAGACACTTTCAATCATTCCCTTTGACTTTTGTGCAGCACTTGAAATTTCTTTTAAAAATTCTCTCCTTTTTTTCTAGCTTCCATAACATTATAATGGCCTATTTTTCCATTCACTTCTCCAGCAATTTCTTTGCTGCCTTCTTGACTCTTCCTTGTCTCCCAACTTCCCCGATGACATTTCCAAGGTGCAGTCTCACGTATTCTACTCTCTTTACAGTTTTTCACTGAAGTTTTACTCTCTCACTACAGTTATCATTTCCAAGCAGATGAATTTCTTAACTGTATTTATAGCCCTGATTTTTTTCTGTACTTCTCAGCTAATTATTTCCTCTAAAAAGCCTCAGTGTCCTCACAAAACATAGCACCAGAACTCATCAAAAATAACTATGTCTTTTGATTTACTTAGTCTAGTTATTGCATCATTATTCTCTTAATATAACCAGAGTTTAAACCTCAGAGTTCTTTGATTAATCCGTTTACTTTTTCTTCTTTTGTAGTGAGTTGTGAAGTCCTTCTGTTTCCTTTTGCCCTTTCTGTTGTATTTGACAAAACCTCTACCTTACCAATTGCTTCTGAACTGGTTTCTGGGCTTCTAACCTCTTTCTTCCCCGAGTTGTCCTGCTTATTACGACCAGCTCGTATCACTGAAATATTACCATAGCAAATCCTGATTGAAAACTTCAAAAAGTATCCCATTATTTAGGAGATGAAAATTCTCCATTATATGACCATAGACTATCTAATTGTCTTCCAATTTGTCTCATCCTTACCTCTCAAATGGAACCCAGCATGAGTTAGATGGGTCTACTAAGTCCCTTAAACATTTCCTGTACATGTACGTTCCAACCTCTTCAACATCATTTCCTTTGCTGCCATGGAATGCATCTCTCTCTCTCTCTCTCTCTCTCTCTCTCTCTCCCTCATTCCAACCCTCCATGAATTCCTAGCAGTCCAATTGGTTATAAATGGGCTATGAAAAAAATTAAGCAGTATTAGAGAGAGATGTGGTGTACTTGTGTAGGAGGATGGATTACTTTACATACAGTGGTCAAGGGATTCCTCTGGCACAGGATGACATTTGATCAGAGACATGGAAAAAATGATTAGAGGTATCTGAGAGAAGATCATCCTAAGCAGAGGGAACAGCGAGCACAACAGCCTGAAGCAGCATGTGCTTGGTGTGGTTGAGAAACAAGGAGGACCCCAGGGCTAGAGTAGAATGAGCAAGGGCAGGGTTAGGAGATGAGGTCAGGGAGGTTGGGGTGTAGCTCTTCCAGAATGGTGACTGTCGTTCTAAGGACCGTGGGTTAACTCTGGGTAAGAGAGAAAACCATTGGAATGGAGGATTTGAACATAATGTCATCTGGTTTATGTTTTCAATCTAAACTTTGATTATCATGGTTCCCTTCTCTGGAAATGCCAGAAATATGGAAATTTTTATAACACCCTTTCTTTTTAAACAAACCCACTTAACCTATGGATTATTTAACAATAAGCTATTAAATTCAAATCATAGCATGTTCACATGTGGAGATTTCAAAATTGTCAGGCTTGTTTCTTAGTATTGTCCTGCTTTTTTGCTATGATTTTACTGTTTTGTAACATAAGTTTTATTGTTTGGAGTAAGCCATGTACATAGGGCAACAGTCAAATGTTGCTGTAAGTTCATAAAAGAAATGGTGTTCATTTCCTCTCCCTTATCTAATTCTGACTCCTGCTCTCCAGTGGTAACCATTTTCAAATTTCAGTCTGTGCTTATATATTACTAAGTACTATAGTTACACTGCCATTTCTGGATTTTCTCCGTTTTCGGTATTATCTGTTTATTTCCTACCGAAGAAAACAATATAACTCTGCCGTGTTCTTCTCCTACCACCACATATATGCTCTCACTTCCCCTCTACCTTCTTTTCTACATACTTTTTGATGGGTCATTATTGAGTTTTTATATTATCATAGCTATGCATCTTGAACCATGTTTTACACTGTGATTATTTTTCTTGCTTATACTTAATTTTTTTCTTTCTTTCCTTTTTTCAGGGGAGGGTGTCATGATATTTCCTGATTGGTTGTTTTTGTACTTGCTTGTGTACCTGTGTTATTAGTTCTTCCCAAATGCAATTTAAAATCAATATTTCCTTTTTTTCTATATGGTCAAATGTATCAGTAACCTGTCAGTTTGGGGGGGGAGGGTGTTTGTGTGGGTTGGGTTTTTTTTCTTGAAAAGCCCTCCCTTCTAGAACCCTCTGTCCTTTTGCTTGAATCTGGACAGGTTGTTCTCTAGGCCTGATGCCTGTTGTCACCTTCAGACTTCCTCACCATTCTGGCCCTTCTCTATACGCTTACCCCAGAAAAATGCACTTTAACTCTTTTACACTATAGCCCCTATTTATTAGATGCATTTTCCCCCTACTCTTTTTGAGGGTGATTGTATCATATCCTTTAGTGCTTCCTAAGAAAGATATCGTATGAGGTAAATTTTTTGACCTTACATATCTGAAAATATATTTAATTAATCTTTATATTTCATTGATAATTTAGTATTGAATTCTGGGTGACAGATTTTTCCTCTTTGTTCAGAAGTCATTGTTCTGTTGTTTTCTTTTTAAATTTTTTTTATTTTTATTGTTATTCAATTACAGTTGTATGCCTTTTCTCCCCATCCCTCCACCCCACCCCAGCCGAACCCACCTCCCGCCCCCACCTCCACCCTCCCCCTTGATTTTGTCCATGTGTCCTTTATAGTAGTTCCTGTAATCCCCTCTCCCCACTGTCCCCTCCCCACTCCCCTCTGGCTATTGTGAGATTGTTCTTAATTTCAATGTCTCTGGTTATATTTTGTTTGCTTTTTTCTTCTGTTGATTATGTTCCAGTTAAAGGTGAGCATGGATGGAACTGGAGAGCATTATGCTAAGTGAAATAAGCCAGGCGGTGAGGGACAAATACCATATGGTCTCACCTTTAACTGCTCTGTTGTTTGCTAACATTCATGTTGTCATGCAGAAGTCATGCTTTGATTCCTAATCTTTTGTTACTTTCTGGTGTTCATTAGCGTAAAGTGTGGGGAGACCCCCTGTTTCTTCACACTCTCTACTAATCCTTCCGTTTTAGGGCCTCCCCATTATCCCTGTTGTTACCCCTGGTGTCTCTAATTTCGGACCCTTTCTGGGTTTTGCAGCACAAATTACCCTGCACCTAGCTGTCATTGCTTTCTGTTGGCATTTATGTTTTTTTTATTGAATTTATTGGCATGACATTGGTTCACAAAACCATATAGATTTCAATCATACAACTCAAAAAATCATCTGCACACTGCATCGTGCACCATTCCCCGTCCCCCAGCAAAGTCTCTTTCTGTCCCCATTTACCCCCTTGCCCACCTCTCTACCTCTCCCCAACCTTTAACTTTATCTTCTCTGTTAAGTTAGAGACCACTCACTCATCTATTTTCCATCTTCCAAAATTGTGTTTACATCTCTACTTCTCTGCATATATTTTACTCTGTTTTTTCTCTTGTGGGGTTTATACATTAAGAAATTTTCTTTGACAATCTGACAGTAACCAGAGGGGAGGTGGGAGGGGAGAATGGGAGGAAAGGGGAGAAGGTTTTCAGGAATAACTATAAAGGGCTCATGGACAAAACCAAGGGTGGGTGGAATCAGGGGAGGGAGGTGGGAATGGGTAGGGGGGGCAGTGGGGGGTAAATGCAGACAACTGTACTTGAACAACAATAAAATAATTTTTTTAAAAAAGAAATCTCCTCGGATTGCCTGTGGACACTGCAGGGATAACTATACATTCAATATGCCGTGCTGAACAGGATGTTAAGGATTTCAGAATTTCAAGATATAAACCTGTTTCTCCACCATTGCATATTGTTTCTTTTTAAGGAGATTCAATTTCCATATGCAATTTATAATAGAGCAAGTTATCTAATAATGCAAAGTAACAATTAATATAAAAATGCTAGATAAGAATTGAATTCATGGAAGTCAAATCAGCACAATAGTCAAGGTCTACCATGAGAGTACAAGGCATCAAAGGGCTATAAAAGAAGTGTCTGTTATGGTCTCTCCTTTCAAGGAGTTTACCATCTTGTTAGGATGATGAAATGTACACACTTACTCTGTCAGAGAGTTCAAGATCTCATCAGAAACATAAAAAACACTGGAAATGTTCTTGAAAAAATAGATGATGTAATTAAGTAGAATAGATAAGATGTGCCTCTGAGAAGAATGAGAACAGATGAGTAAAGATGAATTTGTTTAAACATAAAATGACTCTCAAAATAAAATACATTTGCAACACTAATAATGTCATACCCATCTTGTCCATTTTATGTAATCTTTTTTGGGGGATTTGAAGGTAGTAGCAATAATCAATTTCAAAGGAATACTAATAATTTTAAGTATTTACAGTCATTTTAGAAACGGGTATCACGGCCTTGAAATGGGTTTCCCCTCACACACATTCTTTGGGTCTTTCTGTTTCAGCTACATGATTTGAAGTGGAGGTCAGCCCCTGTGTCTGGCAAAACTAGGCTTAATTGAATTAGCAAATTCAAGTCTAGAATGTTAAATACCAAATTTGTGCACATTCTTGGCATTCTAAACCCATTGGAGGCATTTTGGAATGCTTAAAAGTCTCCAAAGGGTCCAGACTAACCAATCTACCCACTCGGGCAAAAATTTAAACCTAAGGAGATTGCATTTTAATTTAAAATTTTTTCCAGTTTCTCAGTATAACACTGCTATTTAGTCCTCTGTTCATGCGCCTAAGTGAATCAAAGTATCTACCTCCTATGCTTAATCTATCTTCCTGGATACTCCCAGGGCCTACCCATTTGTCATGTCCCCCATATTAGTGATGCTGAATATAGTTACCATATTCAGACATTTAAATTCTTATCCAGATTTGATTCTCAGTGAGGAGACAGAATGTGAATATTTCTTTTTTCCCTCCCATCATCATCTTTAGAATCCTGGGAGTTTAGCTGGCTTGCCTTCATGATGTTTAACTGTTGATAGCCTTTCATTCTTCCTTACTGTTTAATTCAAATCCAGTGCTCTGCTGTGAGGCTTTTCCCAATTATTCTGTCTTCTCTGTATCTAACTTGACATCATCTGAATTTGTATTTTATTTACAATAAGATTCAGACACTTTAACATGTAATTTTTCCCTAAAAATATGATGTGTAACGGATGTGACAATCCCCCTAGATTTTTCAAAAAATGTTTTCAAAGGTGGCAGATTACATATAGTGTATAATTTTGCTGATAATTCAACCCTTTATTAGACATGTATACAGTAGATCAATTAGTTTTATTGCAACTGATTATAACCATGTTTCAATCTTAGTTCAAAGTAACCATCCTCCAAGACATATATGTACCCTTAAAAAATACATTGTGCCTAGGTTTTTGAATCTGAAAAATATTTTCATCTAAGAAGTTAATTTTCCATTTGAGAAAAATATTTCTATTCCAGAATTCTTGAAATTCATGGAGAACATGTTTTCAGTTGCTGAACTGTGTGGTTGGTGAGTGGAGTTTTGCAAAGAGAAAAGGAGCATCAAGACTACAACTTGATCTTTGGCAATTCTTTTTTTCTTCTTATCCTCACCTGCGGACATTTTTTGGTTGTTTTTTAGAGAGAGTGGAAGAGGGATAGAGAGAGAGAAAAGGAAAGTCAGAGATACACTATGACTGGTTGCCTCTATACATGTACCCACCAGGGATTGAACCCACAACCTAGGTATGTGCTCTGACCAGGGATTGAACCCACAGCATTTGGGTGTGTGGTGCAGTGCTCCAACCAACTGAGCCATACTGACTAGGGTTTATTCTTTGGCAATTCTTTGCACAAATCTTCCCATGTACCCTAACTTGACTTTGAGTTGGTGGCTGGATCTAAGTAAAGACTAAATAACACCTGTATCATTTTGCCTTGCATTCTCACCTCCACACTCTCCCTCATTTTCATGTTACTCAAGATTTGAAACAAGTTTTTCTGCATGTTTTACCAAAAGAGTACTAAACAAAAGAAAGAAGAAGGAGGGAATCACTTCTCTCAAGTTGTATTTTGTGATGTCTGTAGCTTTCTTAAAGATGGTAATGTAGGAGGGGTTAGATTTTGGAGACTGGAGTTTTCCTACCTTGTATTTCTTCCTCCTTCATTTTCCTGGAGTCACCTGTAGTGTCTTCTCTTGTCTGCCATGAATTGCATATATTCCTGTGCAGGCCCTGGAGGCTCTGCGTCTCTGAAATGGGCTTTTAAAATCTTGTCTTCAACAAAGGCAGCCTTTTTCTTATAAGGGAATTTCCCATCTGCTGCCAAGAAAATTAAAATTCTCTAATATCCTTAGTCTTTAATATTCCTTAGCTTATGTTGAACCTTTATAGAAGTAACCTGAACACTCAAACTTATAAACTGTCATATTGGAGTGGAAGACACTTAATCTTTGGTCCATGAAGTATCTTGTGGCCATGTTCACCTCCAACATTTCAAGATGAACCATCATAAGTATGATCTATTGTGGCAGAAAAAAAATGTTGGCAAATTTAGCAACTTCAGGAACATTGCTTTGTGTTTGAAGTATCATGTACTATTACCAAAGTACCTAATCTTTAGTAAATAGTTGCTTTGGCAATGCACTGGTCTATCACTGTTTGCTACAAAGATCCTGTAAAGTCCTTGTATTTATTTCCTGCTGTAAATAAATTACCATAAACTGAGTGGCTTAAATACCACCTATTTTCTCGTAGTTCTAGAGGCCAGAAGTTGGAAACCAGGGTATCAGCAGAGCCCTGCTCTCTTTAGTGGCTCAAAACAGGTATCTTTTCTTGCCCTTTCCCGTTTCTCGTGGCTCAGGCATTCCTTGGCTTGTGGGTGAATAATTCCAGTCTCTACCTTTGTTTTCACATGGACTTCTCTTCTCCCCGTGTGACTCTCCTCTGTGAGTCTCCAATGAGAACACTTGCCATTGGATTTAGGACCCAGAAAACCCTGACTGATCATACCTCAAGATCCTTAATGGAATTACATCTGCAAAGACCCTTTTCCAAATGAGATCACATTCACAAGCTCTGGGGATTAGGAGCTGGACTTAAATGAACCACCATTCAACCCACTGCAGTTATTTTAAGCTTTTTAATGTATGAAGAAACCAAGGTTAAGAGAATTCACATAACTTGGTCAAGGTTAGATAAACAGAATTTGAATCTGGATTAATCTCCCATCAAAATCTGTGCTATTTCTGCCATACTATGTGTTATGTGAAGCTCTCTGTATGGCATGTATACCTTGAGTCGAGTCACCATTTATAAACATGGTGAATTTTATTCTCTTTTCATACTAGCCTGTGCCATTAGCATGCTAGTGCCCTTCCAGGTAAACCCACCTTTACCAGGAAAGATGCCCATGGAACTCTTTTTGAGAAAGTGCCTGTAGCAGTCATGTTAAACCACTAATAGAGAACAACAAGTTCCCAGCAAACTAACTCACTGCTGTAAGTGGCATTTACGTCATTCTCTTTCACATGAGCAGAAGAGGCAGATGGTTTAAGTCATATATTTGGATTATCAGCAGGACACAATTTTCCACAGATTAATGTAAACAGTACTTTTTAAAACCATGATTTTTATGGCATGTTTTAATCTTAATGGCTCTTTATCACCCCATTTCAGAAGATACCCTAAACTTGGTACACATGACATGGTGCCCTAGACCCAGATGTTCTGAGCTCCCGACCTTTCTGAGAATTCCAATTTTAGCCTCAGCTGACATATTTCCTGACCTCTCAGATGGGATATTTCATAATAACTGATATGTTGTTTTATTCATTGCTCCAAGAATGGCAAATCTTCATCATTTTTTTAATATTCTAGGTTCATTATTCCTTCCAATTTAAGCTCTTTCCCTCAGCGATTGCACCAAAGCACATTTTTAGAGGATTTCATGGGCTTTGTTAAATAAAATAAAAGTTCAGTGATGTATCCTTTTCAGTATCATAACTTTAGTACCATTTGATGGCTGAGGAAGTTGGCGCACAGACAATTGCCTTTCCGTAGGTTATAAGACACATTCTCATCAGAGATTTGCTGTCCATTGCTCTCAGGACCCTGGCTGATGTTCTCGTCAAGTGTAGCCCATATAACTATAGACTCTAATCTTATAACTTATAGATGGTCTTTCCCATCGTTGCAATTGTCACTTCCCTTATCACCTGCATAGCACTTCAGGAGTTACTCTGTAGTATATCTGCTTGATGATTACTTATTTCCTGATTTTATGTCTTTTTGAGATTCTTCAGCTAGATTGTAAGTGGAAAATCTTTTCTGCTTTGAATTCCTTCCTTTATCCCCCAAGATGCCTGGTATTATCCTACTGACACAGGAAACACAGAACATTTGCTAATAATAGTGTCAAGAAAGGGAAGTGCATCCTCTTCAGACACATCAAGTGAAGGTGGCTCATTTCCACTACTTTCATCAAGGCCCTTTCCCAGAGCACTTACATCGTATTAAAGGTCATGGACTCTGGACTCAGGCAACCTGGGTTCAACTCCAGCTCTATCTCTTACCTTAGTCAAATTATTTAGCCTCCGTGTCCCTCAGTTTTCCAACCTATAAAATGGAGGTAATAATAGTACATATATCACAGGATTGCTTATGACTGAGTTAATACTGAAATGAGAATCATGCCTGGAATGTAATGAGTATGAATTATGTACTTAGGAGTTCCAGCCAAGATAGAGGCATAGGTAGGTACGCTTCACTTCCTCACACAACCAAAAGAAAGATAACAACCAATTTAACAACAACAAAAAAACCCCAGAACTGCCAGAAAATAGAACTGTATTGGAAGTCCAAAAAACAAGGAGTTAAAGAAGAAACATTCATCCAGACTGTTAGGAGGGGCAGAGATGGGCAGTGAAGGCAGAGAATACATGTAGTAAAGCAGCAGCTGTCAGACAAGTCAAGTGAGGCAGCAGCTGGTTGACTGAGCAGTCCCACATTGCAGTGTGGATAAACCAAAAGGAACAACTGGAGAATAAGACAGACTGTGCAATCCAGTGTATCAGTGCTGGGATAATAAAGCCTCAAAACCTCTGCTCGTAAAAACTTGTGGGTGTTGTGGCTGCAGGAGAAATTCCCAGTCTCACAGGAGAGTCTATTAGAGGGCTCCACAGGATCTTAAAATGCACACAAGCCCACCCACCTGGGTATCAGCACCAGGGAAGCACCAAAAAGGGCACAATTCACTTGTGGGAAGTGGGGTAAGTAACTGAAAGCAGGGCAAGAGCTGAGCAAGCGGCATTGTTCCCTCTCTGACCCCTCCCCCACATACAGTGCCACAATGCATCAAAATGGGTTGCCTCACCCTGGCAAATACCTAAGACTCCACTCCTTACAAAATAACGGGTGCATCAAAACAAAGAAATATGGCCCAAATGAAAGAACATATCAAAACTCGATAAAAAGAATTAAGCAACGATGAGATAGCCAACCTAACAGATGCACAGTTCAAACCACTGGTAATCAGGATGGTCAGAGAAATGATTGAGTACAGACACAAAACAAAGGAAGAAGTGAAGACTATACAAAGTGAAATAAAGAAAAATGTACATACAGGGAACCAATAGAGAAGGGAAGGAAACTGGGACTCAAATCAACAATTTGGAACAAAAGGAAGAAATAAACATTCAACTGGGACAGAATGGAGAAACAAGAATTCAAAAAAACAAGGAGAAGCTTAGGAACCTCTGGGACAACTTTAAACATTCCAACATCCAAATCATAGGGGTGCCAGGAGGAGAAGAGGAAGAACAAGAAATTGAAAATTATTTGAAAAAATAATGAAAGAAAACTTCCCAAATCTGGCAAAGGAAATAGACATACAAGTCCAGGAAGCTCAGAGTCCCAAATAAGTTGGACCCAAAGAGGTCCACATAAGACACATCATAATTAAACTGCCAAAGATTAAAGATAAGGAGATAATCTTAAAAGCAGCAAGAGAAAAGGAGAGAGTTACCTACAAAGGAGTTTCCATAAGACTGTCAGCTGATTTCTCAAAAGAGACCTTACAGGCAAGAAGGGGCTGGAAAGAAGTATTCCAAGTCATGAAAGGCAAGGACCTACATCCAAGAGCACTCTGCCCAGCAAAGCTTTCATTTAGAATGGAAGGGCAGATAAAGTGCTTCCCAGATAAGGTCAAGTTAAAGGAGTTCATCATCACCAAGCCCTTATTATATGAAATGTTAAAGGGATTTATCTAAGAAAAAGAAGATCAAGACGGTGAACAGTAAAATGATAACAAACTCATAACTTATCAACAACTGAACCTAAAAAAAAAACAAAAATAAAAACAAACTAAGCAAACAACTAGAAGAGGAACAGAATCATAGAAATGGAGATCACATGGAGGGTTATCAGTGGGGAGGGGAAAGGGGAGAATAGAGGAAAAAGTACAGGGAATAAGAAGCAAAATTGGTAGGTACTAAGTAGAGAGGGAGAGGCTAAGAATAGTATAGGAAGTGGAGAAGTCAAAGAACTTATATGTATGACCCAAGGGCAGGAACTAAGGGGGGTATTGTTGGAGGGAATGGGGTACTGGACAGAGGGGGATAAAGGAGAAAAAATCGGGACAACTGTAATAGCATAATCAATAAAATATGCTTAAAATAAAGTATTAAGTAAAAAGAAAAAATATATATACTTATTAAATAAGTAATTTTTTCCCAGGAATATTCTCACTGCCACAGGATTATTATTTCTGTCCCTAATCTTGTTCCCCATCAATTCACTTACTATTGCAGCTAGAGTGACCCTTCTGTAGTACAAATAGGATACTTTACTTCTCTACTTAAATACCTAAAGAGAGGGAGTTTCAGCTTTCAGCTGTCTCATGGAGTAAATGATACCAAGCTAGGCTTCTTGCCATAAACATCTCTAAAACTGAATGAAACATAGCAGGCAATTGTTTTTCAGGCAATGGACAACAGCCAGTTTAAACCTATGATCCTGGAGGAGGGAAACTCGTGAAGTAAGCCGCATGATTGCACACTTCTCTGCCTCAGAACAGTTTTCCAACTACATCATAGAGAGGTAGAGTCCAAACAGAGTACAATAGTCCCATTAAGCTCAAGTACTAAAGCAGTTTCGGTGTGATGGGTGGGACATCATAGAGAAGGCAGCTGTCCCAGAAATCTCTGTGATGGACAACCTTATGTCCATGGCTGAGGGTGAGCCGTATATGCTGACAGAAAATTTCCAGAGGCTTCATGGCCAGCAGCTGTTACTGGGTTAAAGGCCGAACAAAGACATTGGAGACTAAGCCATACCTTATGGACATTGCCAGTAACACACCTGGCATCGAACTGAGACGACAGAAAGGCCATGTCTTGGGAGTAGAATATGCCCTAGATTTAGAGATACTATAAAATTGCCCTAAGAAACCATAATAGCAAGCTCTATCAAGGTCCATAGAGCAATAGATGTTGAGCATGGTGTCCTACCAGATTAGAGGGATTTTATTTGCTGGCAAAATACATTGGGCTTTCCATAGTTCCTCACTTATACAGTGTACATTACGCCCACACTAATTCTAGGGGATTAACCAGTAATCAAAATTGTTGTTAAAAAAAAATGCTAGGAAGATAGCACAATCCTAATTCTCTGCAATGTATTATCCAAAATATCCAGTATTCAAAAGGAAACAGAAATATAATATGCAAGTCAGTTAAAAAAAATGTCAACAGAATTCAAATTGATTTTCTACAAGGTAATTCAATAGGAAAATGGTAGTGTTTTCAATAAATGGTACTTAAACAACTGGAATCTAATCTACATATGCAAAATAATGAACTTCAACTCTTACCTCACACCATATGCAAACTTAATTCAAAATGTAGTTATACTTAAATGCAAAGATATGACTACAAATCTTCTAGAAGTGAACACAAGGAAAAGGAAAAAGCAGTGCCATAAAGGAGGATATTGATAAATTGGGCTTCCTCAAAAATTCAAACATACATTTTTCAAAGGAGAAACTCAAGAAAATGAAATGACAGGCTACATACTAAAAGCAAATATTATAACACATAACTGGCAAATCTCTGGGATAAGCTATATATAAAGAACTCTTAGAACTCAATAAGAAAATATTAACTAAAATTTTTAATGGCAAATGAAATAATCAAATTTTACAATAGATAAAATACAAATGGCTAATAATCATATAAAAAGATTTTCAACATCCCTGGTCATGAGGGAAATATAAATTAAAATTATAATGAAATACCACTTCAGGCCTATGGAATAACTAAAATTAAAAGGATTGGGGACTTCGGGCCAAGATGGAGGTGGAGGTAGACATACTGTGCCTCCTAGAACAACAAAAAGAGGGACAACAATAATTTAAAAACAAAAAACAACCAGAACTGCCAGAAAATCAAACTATGGAAGTCTGACAACCAAAGAGATAAAAGAAGAAACATTCATCCAGACAGGTAGGAGGGGCGGAGACAGGCAGCTAGGCAGAGAGGACTCAGGGCAAGGTGGTGGCTAGGGGACCCAGCGAGGTGACAGATTGTGGAGCAGGGTGGGCAAAGCTGCAGCTGGCCAGCGAGGAGCAGCTGGTGGGCCCTGCAAGGCGGCAGCTGGTGGACCTGAGGGTCCCACATTTGCATGCACATAAGCCGGGAGGAACAACTGGGGACGAGACAGACTGCACAACCCAGGGCTCCAGCACAGGGAAATAAAGCCTCAAACCACTGATTGAAAACACCTGTGGGGGTTGAGGCAGCAGCAGGAGAAACTCCCAGCCTCACAGGAGAGTTCGCTGGAGAGACCCACAGGGTCCTAGAATGTACACAAGCCCACCTACCCAGGAATCAGCATCAGAAGGGCCCAATCTGATTGTGGGTAGCAGGGGAAGAGACTGAAATCTGGCAGAGAGTGGAGCGGGCACCATTACTCCCTCTCGGCCCCTCCCTCACCTACAGCATCACAGCGCAGCGACCAGTGTTACCCCGCCCCGGGGAACACCTAAAGCTCTGCCCCTTTAAGTAACAGAAGCACCAAGGAAAAAAAAAATGGCCCAAATGACAGAACACTTCAAAGCTCCAGAAAAAATACAACAAAGCGAGGAAGAGATAGCCAACCTATCGGATGCACAGTTCAAAATACTGGTTTATCAAGAAGCTCACAGAATTGGTTGAATTTGGTCGAAAACTAGATGAAAAAATGAAGGCTATGCTAAGAGAGACAAAGGAAAATGTACTGGGAACCAATAGTGATGGGAAGGAAACTGGGACTCAAATCAATGGTGTGGACCAGAAGGAAGAAAGAAACATCCAACCAGAAAAGAATGAAGAAACAAGAATTCAAAAAAATGAGGAGAGACTTAGGAACCTCCAGGACATCTTTAAACATTCCAACATCTGAATTATAGGGGAACCAGAAGGAGAAGAGGAAGAGCAAGAAATTGAAAACTTATTTGAAAATTTAAGGAAGGAGAACTTCCCCAATCTGGCAAAGGAAATAGACTTTCAGGAAGTCCAGGAAGCTCAGAGAGTCCCAAAGAAGCTGGACCCAAGGAAGCACACACCAAGGCACATCATAATTACATTACCCAAGATTAAAGATAAGGAGAGAATCTTACAAGCAGCAAGAGAAAAGGACACAGTTACCTACAAAGGAGTGCCCCTAAGACTGTCAGCTGATTTCTCCAAAGAGACCTTACAGGCAAGAAGAGGCTGGAAAGAAGTATTCCAAGTCATGAAAGGCAAGGGCCTACATCCAAGATTGCTCTATCCAGCAAAGCTTTCATTTAGAATGGAAGGGCAGATAAAATGCTTCTCAGATAAGGTCAAGTTAAAGGAGTTCATCATCACCACGCCCTTATTATATGAAATGTTAATGGGATTTAAGAAAAAGAGGATCAAGACTATGAACAGTAAAATGACAGCAAATTCACAGTTATTAACAACCACACCTAAAACAAAAACGAAGCAAATTAGAACAGGAACAGAATCACAGAAATGGAGATCACATGGAGGGTTATCAACAGGGGAGTGGGAGGGGGAGGGGGGGAAGATACAGAGAATAAGTAGCATAAATGGTAGGTAGAAAATAGACAGGGGGAGGGTAAGAATAGTATGGGAAATGTAGAAGCCAAAGAACTTATATGTATGACCCATGGACATGAACTAAAGGGGGGGAATGTGGGCGGGAGGGGTGTGCAGGGCAGAGGGGAGTGAAGGGGGGGAATGGGACAACTGTAATAGCATAATCAATAAAATATATTTTTAAAAGAGGATTGGTAATATAAAGTGTTGACAAGGATGTTTAGAAACAAATAAGAGCTCTCATGCCTTCACGGTGAGGGGTAGGAGAAAATGGCAGGACCTCTTTTGAGAACAGCTTGCCAGTTTCCTGTAAAGTTGAACGCACTTATCATATGACCTCACAAATATTTTCTTAAGTATTTACTTCAGAGAAATGAAAATGTACAGCAGCCAAAACTAGAAACAACCCAAATAATGATGGGTTCTAATAACTGAGTGGATAAACAAGTCATAGTGTATAATAATCTATCTCTAGATGTTTTATTTTGAAGTATAAGTTTTCTCTATTTGGGATATTTCTCACCTTCAAGTTTTTGCATGTACTACCCACCCCCTGAAAATCTTTCCATTCCTGAATCTTAATAAAAGTGTTTCCTTTTAACCCCAGATTGGTTAAGTATTCCTCCTATGTTTCCACAGCATTCTAGAATAATGTTCAATAGAGTATATATCATATTTTATTGTTTTTTCTTATTTAATTGTCTCTGTTTCCCACCATATCTATCATAGCCTTGGCTTGTAAATGGCACTTAATAAATATTTGGTGAATGAACCAATAAATAAACAAATGAGCTCACATCAGCCTCCTGATATCTGCAGGTAGATTCTTGTGCGTTTCAAAGTTCTGTTTTCTAAATCAAAGTAACTGAAAACTTCCCCATCTAAGTGGATGTTACTTTTAGTGTGACACCACACATTTTATTACAGGTATTTCCTTCTAAACTGTATTTCTCAGAAGTCACCATTTTTGTAGGAGCAGTGAGCCACAGAAATGAAATCCCTGGCCATGCCTTCCCTCACCATCCTGCGCCCCGGTCGGCCAGACCAAATATTCCATATTACCATGTTTTTGATTGTCTAAAGGATTCCTGTCTGATTCAGATTGTCTAGCAAGATATTTTGTAGTCTTCTTCCACTCTGAGAAGTGTAGTGTATTATTCCATTCTTATAATATTCCTTACCTTTTTACAAGTGCTTTTGAAAAATAGGTGCTTTATATATACATATACCAAATACATACAAACTATATACAGGAAGCCTAATAAGATAGATTTTTATTTATTCTACCACTGTTTCTTGTGTCTTTTTTTTTTTTGCATTCCTCCCAGTGCTTTTTTTTTTAATCAAGAAGCATCTACTTATTCTTTTCCTATGTTGATATAAAAATATATTCTAATTTTTTGACATGTAGTTTCAAAGCTTTTAGGGAAACCTATGCTACTAATTCTTAAATTCGAAGTTTTAAATGTATCAGAGTTCTGTTCTCAATTTGTTTAGGGTCTTGTGAGGACTTACAAATAAACCAACCACTGTGTGCCCTGTGATGTAGCAAAGGCACACGACGCAGTCCAGGGTGAAGTGGGGCTGGAGTCCGCAACTCGATCTAAGTTACATCCAGTTGTTAAACTTTCTTCTAAGGTAGACATTTTAGTCCCACTTTACAAATGAAGATAACAGGGCCCAGGACAGTAATGTCTTTAAGGTCACACCACTAATAAGTGGTAGGATCAAAATCAGGCCCGTCAGACTTTTCATCCGGTTGTTGGACAGGCATCATGTGCTGTCCTAAGTGCAGGAAGGGAAGACGATTAAGGACTCAAGAATGACCCACGGTGTTCAGCAAGGTAGACCGGATGACAAGTGGTAGTGCTCATATTCTGAGGCTAAAAATGCAGGAGGACATTTGAAGGTCAGTGTTTGATGATGGTGAGGCAGGGATGCCTGTGGGCCATTATGCCCAGCTACTTCTTGCAATGGGAATAGAGTTTGGAGAATGAGGTAAAGGCCTGAATTACGTATGTAGTGGTTGAGACTTTGGGTATGTGTTGAAGCACCCAGATGGAATACACAGACTGAGAAGAGGCATAAACATCCATCTTTGATTCATTGGCCTCTATATTCCTCTTGTTACCTTGTGTAAGAATTGCTTGCATGCATGCATCAGGGTTTAATTAAAGTTGGATTCACTCTTTTAACAAATGTTGATAAAGTTACTGAGGATCATTAATGTGTTCAACTGCGAGCTAAGCTCTACAGGGAATGTTTGGCAAGTCAGCATGTATTTCTGTACACAGCACTAGAAGTCATAGTGCACAGTCTACACTGTAGAAAAAACAGCATGTTTTATGTTTGGCTATGTTCCAAAACCACTGTGGGTGCCTGATAACATATCATTCAAATGTTCAAAAGTACAATATAAACGTCAGTGATATAAGATCCTCCCAGTTTGCTGCTGTGTTTCTCCTCTTTAGAAGCTATTCGTCACTTAACAAATAATAAAAACTTCTCTTCTCAATCATGTTATGCTTTAAGATGATTTGCTTTAATGCTGAAGAATGCAGGTGGACTGGACTTGGACTTGGAAATAGGGAGACCCATGCACGACTCACTCTGTTTGCTATTTCGGCTTCTCACTGCCTGTCTGGTTTATTCTTCTCTCTGCAGGCATTCTCGGTCTGCTCCCACGGCTGCCTGACAAACTATGACCACCCAGAGTAGAATAGGCTACTTGGTGTGTTCCCGGTCTTGAGCCTCTCTTGGTTTTCATCTTTCCTTGACACTGGGCATGTATTTTTAATCCTTAAAACAATGTTTTGAGATTAAAATTATACTCTCTACATACAGAGGAGGAACCTGAAGCTGAGGGAGATTGTGCCCTCCAAGTCCCTGTTATCTGCTGGGGATTCGAAGCTGAAAAGACAAGGCCCCTGTCCTCATGGGCTTCAGAGTCCAATGGTGAAGCCGATACTCATTCTCATAGACAGACATAAACTGATCATCACAAAAATCTGTCAGAAGTGCTACAATAGATGTGCGTAAACACAGAGTCGTAGTAACACAAAGAATGGTGCCTGAAAAAAACAAGGAGAAGGGGCATTCGAACCAAACTTGGGAGGAATGTATAGCTCTCCATGTATAAAGGGGGAAATGACATCCCAGTCAGTAGGAATCACCAGGGGAAGCGGTATTGTCCATGTTTATCCTTGACCTCAAGGCTCACCTTCTGAGCTGACATCCTGAGCACAGGTACGCCAACGGTAGACTCTCTGTAGATCCTGCTGAAGTGTTTCAAAATAATCTGATTTCCAGTAAGGCAGAGAAGAGAACCCTGGAGATCAATATTTGGTATAAAAATGTAGCCTCTCTCTTGCCCTCTCATTTTCTCTCTCTCTCTCCTTCTCCTCCCTTCACCCCCAAACCAACCACAATATAAATCAGCACTGAAAACAATGTGGGCTTTGGCAGTAATCACTGTTAGTTTTGAATGATGAATACATACCAGAGTTGGGCATTACAAAAGCTGCTTGTGTGGTACATTATACTTCTCTCAGGACTTCCCCAAGTATATTTGGGTTGTCTCCATCTCATGGCCTATATCATACAGCTCTGCACAGAATTTGTGGGACATCTCACTGAATCCTATGACTCTAGATTCTGTACAGACTCACCAAGGTATGGGTTACAGAATCTTGCATACGCCTCTTCAGAAATCAGGCAGAAATGTAGGTGCTGTCTGTACATATACACATAGCTGTTGAAAACTGCCTCTTCTTTTCTATAAATAAAGAAAAGCACTAAGAATTTTAGTACTTATGTGGTGAATTCTCTCGTATCTAAGTATCTAACATCCCCAGAGATGTTTAAATAAAAAGTTTTTTCTTAAGTCATAAGAAATCCGAGTAAGTAGGAAAGGTTTATTACTTAAAATATTAAATTGAAGTTTCAGTAGAATTATACCTGAACATTTACAAACTCATTTTATTCCTTAAGCTCTGAAAAAGGTGAGCATGTGTTTCGTATAAAATATTCTTTCAACTTAGCATTTGTCAGTACGACATTCAACTTGAATATCTTCTACATGCCATTGTTATCAGAAATAACCCTATCTTTTTGTGAACCTCAGCTGAAGATCTTGCTGGTTCGTTGCATAAAAAAATACTGCCTGTACTAAATAAACAACCTGATTTTATTCAATGTAATTAAAAATGTACTAGTCCCAAAGGACTCAAATAAATACAATCACAAATGTACTTAAGTATGTTGCCTTACTAGCCCTTACCACTGATGGAGATAGTATGAGATGAGGACAGATTCATTTTTTAAATCTTTTTTGTCCATGTAATTATCTGTAATAAAAATTGACAAAAATATAAACTACATAGGGCAAAGTGAGAGTAGGTCTTTCCTTCCCACCGCTACCTGCAGCCATGTAGCATCATCTCCAGAATGAATTACCTTATCCCAACTTTCTCTATCCTTACAGACGCACTGTGCACATATATGTGTATATATGTGTGTGTGCACATACACATTGCTTTAAATCTATACAAATAATGGCATATAATATACACTTTTCTGAATCCTGTGTTTTCACTTAACAAATCATAAGAGTTTCTGCACAGTAGTCCATGTAGACCTGCCTCACTCCATTTAATTGCTGCCTGCTTTTCCATTACTTCATTGCATTCTAATTTATTCACCAGATCCATACTGATAGAAATAGTTGTTTTCAGTCTTTTGCTAACACAGACAATGCTGCAGTGAATATACTTTGCATATGTATGGCAATATTTGTCAGATAAATTGCTAGAAGCAGGATTGTTGGGTTGACGATGGGAGTGAGGGGGAAGGCATTTTTGAGTTAAAGTTTAGAAGTAACAAGGTTTTGTGCCTTAGCCTAGCTCCATGTCTGCTTCTCTTACCGATAGTTCTGCCTCTTGTCTGAGAAATCCTCAGCTGAGACTATTCAGACACTACAGTACACTTCACCTCTACTTTCTCACCAGTTTTCTGAATTCCTTTGTCTTTTTATTCTACCTGCTCTGTCAGTCATCAAACTCAAATCAATGAAAACATCTGCTTTCTTCACTACTACATCCAAACTGCCAAGTGTTTGGGAAAAACACATGTAATTTGGCTCTATTACAAATTTATATTTTCTAAGATCACTTAGAGACTCTATAGTGCTCAAAAATCCTCTTTACTTACACCTCATTGTCCCTCATTGCCAACATTGGCCATGCCACTGGCTGATTTGTGTTCACAAGCTTTCTACCTTTCTCACACCGCCCTCACTCTCAGGGAATAGCTCGGTTTCCTGGCTTTTTAGAGAAAGAAAGCTCACTGGGTAAGAAATCTCTTAATTTCCCTTTAACCCTAAAAAATTCTACATAGACTTCTCAACTAATCACACAAGAGTTCCCCTTTCACTATCAGTACTAATCCTGCCACAAATCCTTACTCCCGCTGCCTCTCTGCTGACTTTTTTACCCCAGCTTCCACATCAATTATTTTTTAAATAATTCTCTCTCCTCTTATTCTCCTTCACTGATTGCTCCTATTCCTCCCCAAATAGCATCCTTATGAGAATAGGCCAAAGAATATCAACTGCCACTGTTTCATTGCCAGCCTGCCTGCCCATTTTCTAAAGAGCAGGTCCTGCCTCTGCCTCAACACGTCCACTGCCCTTGTGAGGACTCCAGAGAAACATCAGATTCCCCACCTGTGTGCACACACTTGGTCGTCGTCGTATTTGGATTTTCGCCAGCATCTAACACTTGATTCGCCCCCTAACCCCAACCCATCCTGCAAAATTTCTCAGTTGCCTTTGTTATCCTTTCTTCTTGTTCTCCGTACTTCTTTCTCTCTCTCTCTCTCCCTCTTTCTTTCTTTCTTCCTTTCTTTCTTTCTTTCTTTCTTTCTTTCTTTCTTTCTTTCTTTCTCTCAATTTAGACTACTCTTCTGGTTTCTTTCTGACTTTAGGTGTCTAGGTCCTGTGTTCCCTAGGATTAAGTGCTCACTGAGTTTTTCTTCTCATTCTTTGATCTTTCCATGGATGACCTCATTTATTTCCTAGTTTCAGTGATCACCTGTATGCTGGTGACTCAGAGAGCCTGTCCAAACCTCTCTCCTGGACTCCAGGCTACCTTACAGCTGCCTAATGGTTTTCTCCACTTGGTTGACTCACAGATACCTGAAATATAACATGTCCCAAATTGCATTCACTTTTCAGTTCCCCACCCCATTTCCCAAGGCTGTTCCTCCTTTCCGTCATCCACCCAGTCACTCAGGCCAGGAATCTTTAAGTCATCATCTCCTCTTGCTTCTCCCTTCCCTGGCCACACCTAATCACTAAATGCTGTTGTTTCTATCTCCTAAATACTGATTGAATCCATTCTCTTCTTTCCATCCCCATGTAACTGCCTTAGTTTTATTCCTCATTACTTCTTAACTGAATTAATTCAATAATCTGCTAACTGGCCTCCATCAGTTTATACACTTCTGGGTAAGCCAGTTTCCACTGCCTGAGAGAGTTGTCTTTCTAATTGCTTATCATATTATGTTACTCTCTTAAAAATTCTTTTCTGGGTCTTCATTGCTTACAGTACAGTTTGAACTACTTGCCACATTACACATTTTACTTGCTTCTCCAGCCTTGTCACCTCTGACTCTCCAACACGTCATATACTCCAGACTAAAAACTACTTACAGTTGCCTCCATAGCTCTTTTCTATCTCTGGGTGGTTGTTCATGCTATTTCTTGGCCTTTCTCACTCTGCCTTCTAGGGAATATCTGTTGATCTTTCAAGTTCAAATGGCATACTTTCTCCACAATGGTTTCATAGATTTTTTATAGCTATAATTTTTTTTTAAATCACTGGCATATTTCCTCCATCAAACTGTAAGACTTTCCTGGAAAACAACCATGTTTCATTCATCTGTGATTCTGTAATTTGTTTTTCAATTTCTTGAACTAAGAGAGCACTCAAAAAAGTATTCATTGAATAATGTCCTTGTGTCTGATCCCTGTTCTTATTACTTTATTCTAATTTACACTTTGATGTCAAATTAGTTTTCCTAAAACAATGTGCTATTTATGCTACTACTTCACTCTAAATCTTCCAAGGAACTCTTCCCACCAACAGCATGTGTCCAAACCCCTTGGTAAGGTGCATAGGTTCCTCACAACCTGTTTACCTTTATTTCTTTCCAACACCCCTCTTAGCGTCTCCACATACACATTTTACTTTTTAACCAGAGTGGTCAAAAGCTCCACATGAATTTCACTACTCTTTTATGGCTCAGAGTCAGTATCCTGAGGTCAAATGACCTTTCCCCTTTCCATCTTGTGTAACCTCACTCATCTTTCAAGGTGAAGTCTAAAGCTACAACCTCCATGAAAATTTCCCTGACCATCCCAGCAATAATCTCTTTTTCCCACTTGTTTTTAGTACCTAGTATAGTTTGTTGTGTTCAGTATCTCTTTTCTTGCTTGTATTGCTGGTTTTCTTTATTATTGGTGAAGTTGTTACTTTTATTTATCTCAACAATACAACTAATTTATAATGCCTCAAAGGTAGGAACCACAGTCTCAACAATATTTCTTGAATGAAGGCTTTTATTGTCCTTCACATCATTCATCAGGAATATTGTCATTCTTATTTGTTCTCACATCTGCTATGACAATTTATTGATTTCCTAATTTGACTTAAGTATGATTGTGGTCTATACCAACTTTAAAAGATATTTTTGCTTATTAATTCTGACCCTTTCTTATGTTAACATTTTCCATTGATGTATGACTTTCTGCCTTCATGGCTGATGGTCCTTGATTTTTTTTTTTTTTTTTTTTAATTTTTTTTATTGTTATGCAATTACAGTTGTATGCCTTTTCTCCCCATCCCTCTACCCCACCCCAGGTGAACCCACCTCCCTCCCCCCTCTCCACCCTCCCCCTTGGTTTTGTCCATGTGTCCTTTATAGTAGTTCCTGTAATACCCTCTTCCCACTATCCCCGCCCCCACCCCCCACCCCCGCCCTGGCTATTGTTAGATTGTTCTTAACTTCAATGTCTCTGGTTATAATTTGTTTGCTTTTTTCTTCTATTGCTTATGTTCCAGTTAAAGGTGAGATCATATGGTACTTGTCCCTCACTTCCTGGCTTATTTCACTTAGCATAATGCTCTCCAGTTTCATCCATGCTGTTGCAAAGGGTATAAGCTCCTTCTTTCTCTCTGCTGCGTAGAATTCCATTGTGTAAATATACCATAGTTTTTGGATCCACTCGTTTGCTGATGGGCACTTCGGTTGCTTCCAGTACTTGGCTATTGTAAATTGTGCTGCTATGAACATTGGGGTGCACAGATTCTTTTGGATTGGTGTTTCAGTGTTCTTAGGGTATAATCCCAGCAGCGGAATTACTGGGTCAAAGGGCAGTTCCATTTTTAGTTTTCTGAGGAAATTCCATATTGTTTTCCACAGTGGCCTCACCAGTCTGCATTCCCACCAACAGTGCACAAGGGTTCCCTTTTCTCCACATCCTCTCCAACATTTGTTTGTGGATTTGTTTATGTTGGCCATTCTGACTGGTGTGAGATGATACCTCATTGTGGTTTTAATTTGCATCTCTCTGATGGCTAGTGATGCTGAGCATCTTTTCATATGTCTCTGGGCCCTCTGTATGTCTTCCTTGGAGAAGTGTCTGTTCAAGTCCTTTGCCCATTTTTTAATTGGGTTGTTTGTCTTCCTGGGGTGGAGTCGAGTGAGTTCTTTATATATTTTGGAGATCAGGCCCTTGTCTGAGGTATCGTTGGCAAATATGTTTTCCCATACTGTTGGTACTCTTTGTAATTTGGTGCTGTTTTCTTTAGCCATGCAGAAGCTTTTTATTTTGATGAGGTCCCATTTGTTTATTCTTTCCTTTATGTCCCTTGCTTTAGGGGATGTGTCTGTGAGGATGTTGCTGCGTGGAATGTCTGAGATTTTCCTGCCAATGTTTTCCTCAAGGACTTTTATGGTGTTACGGCTTATATTTAAGTCTTTTATCCATCTTGAGTTTATTTTCGTGTACGGCGTAAGTTGGTGATCGAGTTTCATTTTTTTGCACGTAGCTGTCCAGATCTCCCAACACCATCTGTTGAAGAGGCTGTTTTTGCTCCATTTTATGCTCCTGCCTCCTTTGTCAAATATTAATTGATCGTATAGACTTGAGTTTATTTCTGGGCTCTCTATTCTGTTCCATTGGTCTATGTGCCTGTTTTTATGCCAGTACCAGGCTGTTTTGATTACAGTGGCCTTGTAATACAGTTTGATATCAGGTATTGTGATCCCTCCTGCTTTGTTTTTCTTTCTCAAAATTGCTGCAGCTATTCGAGGTCGTTTATGGTTCCATATGAATTTCTGCAATGTTTGTTCTATATCTGTGAAATATGTCATGGGTACTCTAATAGGGATTGCATTGAATCTATAAATTGCTTTGGGTAGTATGGCCATTTTGATAATGTTGATTCTTCCAATCCATGAACATGGTACATGCTTCCATTTGTTTGTATCTTCCTTAATTTCTTTCTTCAGTGTTGTGTAGTTTTCTGAGTACAGGTCTTTTACCTCCTTGGTTAGGTTTATTCCTAGGTACTTTATTTTTCTTGTTGCTATATCGAATGGGATTTTTTTCCTGATTTCTGTTTCTGCAGTTTCGTTGCTGGTGTACAGGAATGCCTTTGATTTCTGGGTATTGACTCTGTATCCAGCTGTTTTGCCAAATTCATTTATTAGGTCGAGTAGTTTTTGAGTGGAGTCTATAGGGTTTTCCATGTACACTATCATGTCGTCTGCAAACAGTGACAGTTTCATTTCCTCCTTTCCAATTTGGATGCCTTTTATTGCTTTTTCTTGTCTGATTGCTGTGGCTAGGACTTCCAATACTATGTTGAATAGGAGTGGTGAGAGAGGGCATCCTTGTCTAGTTCCTGATCTTAGTGGGAAAGCTCTAAGTTTTTGTCCATTGAGTGTGATGTTGGCTGTAGGTCTCTCATATATGGCCTTAATTATGTTGAGGACTGCTCCCTTTATTCCCACTTTGCTGAGTGTTTTTATCAGAAATGGGTGCTGTATCTTATCAAATGCTTTTTCCGCATCTATTGATATGATCATGTGATTTTTGTCTTTGCTGTTGTTGATGTGATGTATTATGTTTATTGATTTGCGAATATTGTACCATCCTTGCATCCCTGGGATGAATCCCACTTGGTCATGGTGGATGATCTTTTTAATATATTGCTGGATGCGGTTTGTTAATATTTTGTTGAGAATTTTAGCGTCTATGTTCATCAGCGATATTGGCCTGAAGTTTTCTTTCTTCGTTGTGTCTTTATCTGGTTTTGGGATTAGGATGATGTTGGCTTCATAAAAAGAGTTTGGGAGTCTTCCATCAGTTTGGATTTTTTCGAATAGTCTGTGAAGGATAGGGGTTAGTTCTTCCTTAAATGCTTTGTAGAAATCTCCTGTGAAACCATCTGGTCCAGGGCTTTTGTGTGATGGGAGTTTCTTGATGACTGCTTCAATTTCCTTTGCTGATATTGGTCTGTTCAGGTTTTCTGCTTCTTCTTCATTCAGTTTTGGAAGATTATATTTTTCTAGAAATGTGTCCATTTCATCTAGGTTTTCAAATTTCTTAGCATACAGGTCTTCATAGTAATTTCTTACGATCCTTTGTATTTCTGTGGTATCAGTTGTAATCTCTCCACTTTCATTTCTAATTCTGTTTATTTGGATCCTCTCTCTTTTCTTTTTGATGAGCCTACTTAAAGGCTTGTCAATTTTGTTTATCTTTTCAAAGAACCAGCTCCTGGATTCATTGATCCTTACAATTGTGCTTTTAGTCTCTATGTCATTTAGTTCTGCTCTGATCTTGGTTATTTCCTTCCTTCTGCTTGCTCTGGGCTGTCTTTGTTGTTGTTCCTCCAGTTCTTGTAGGCGTAGGGTTAGGTTGTTTGTGTGAACTGTTTCTAACTTCTTAAGGTAGGCCTGTATTGCTATGAACTTCCCTCTCAGGACTGCCTTTGCTGTGTCCCATAGGTTTTGGGTTGTTGTGAGTTTGTTTTCATTTGTTTCCAGGAAGTTTTTGATTTCTTCCCTAATCTCGTTCTTGACCCATTCATTGTTTAATAGCATGCTATTCAGTCTCCATGATTTTGAGTGTTTTGGGTTTTTACCCTTGGCGTTGGTTTCTAGTTTCAGACCCTTGTGGTCAGAGAAGATGCTTGATATGATTTCAATTTTCTTGAATTTGTTGAGGCTTGCTTTGTGTCCTATCATGTGGTCTATCTTTGAAAAAGTTCCATGGACACTTGAAAAGAACGTGTATTTTGCTTCTTTGGGATGAAAAGCTCTGTATATATCAGTTAAGTCCATTTCCTCTAAGGTATTGTTAAGTGACACAATATCTTTGTTGATCTTTTGTTTGGAAGACCTGTCCATTTTTGATAGTGGGGTGTTAAAATCCCCTACTATAATTGTGTTGCTGTCAATATCTTTCTTGAAATCCTCCAAGATTTTCTTTATGTATTTGGGTGCTCCTATGTTGGGTGCATATATATTTACAATGTTTATGTCTTCTTGGTGGATTCTTCCTTTGAGCATTATGAAGTGACCTTCTGGGTCTCTCTTTATGGCCCTTCTTTGGAAGTCTATTTTGTCTGATATGAGTATTGCTACCCCTGCTTTTTTTTCCTGTCCGTTTGCTTGGAAAATTTGTTTCCAGCCCTTCACTTTCAGTCTGTGTAAGTCTTTTGTCCTGAGATGGGTTTCTTGTAGGCAGCATATGTGTGGGTCATGTTTTCTTATCCATTCAGCTGTTCTATGTCTTTTGATTGGAGCATTTAATCCATTTACATTTAAGGTTATTATCGATAGGTAGTTATTCATTGCCATTATTTCCTACCTGTGTTCCTCTGTCTTTCTCTTTTCCTTCCTTTCCTTAAAGCAGTCCCTTTAGCATCTCTTGCAGAGCTGGTTTGGTGGAGCTGTATTCTTTTAGACTTCTTTTGTCTGGGAAGCTCTTTATTTGGTCTTCTATCTTGATTGAGAGCCTTGCTGGGTAAAGTAGTCTTGGTTGGAGGCCTCTGGTTCTCATTACTTGGAATATTTTTTGCCATTCTCTTCTGGCTTGGAGCGTTTCCATTGAGAAGTCAGTTGCTAACCTTATTGGGGCTCCCTTGTATGTTACTTCCTTTTTCTCCCTTGCTGCCTTTAAGATCCTCTCTTTGTCTTGGAAATTTGCCATTTTAATTATGATGTGTCTTGCAGTGGGTCTCTTTGGGTTCCTCTTGCTTGGGACTCTCTGTGTTTCCTGGATTTGGGTGACTTTTTCTCTCCTCAGATTAGGGAAATTTTCCATCATTACTTTTTCAAACAGGTTTTCTATCCCTTGCTCTTCTTCTTCTCCTTCTGGTATTCCTATTATACGGATATTGTTACGTTTCATGTTATCCTGCATTTCCCTTATTGCCTCTTCATTCTTTCTGAGCCTCTTTTCCTTTTCTTGCTCCTTCTGGGTGTTTTTTTCTACTTTATCCTCCAGCTCGCTGATCCGATCCTCTGCTTCATCAAGTCTGCTTTTAATTCCTTCTACTGTGTTCTTCAATTCAGAAATTGTATTCTTCATTTCCGCTTGGCTCTTGTTGATATTTTCTATTTCCTTTTTCATGTTGATATAGTTTGCAGTGAGTTCATTGTAGTTTCCTTGTAGTTTCTGGTAGTTCTCTTTGAGCTCAGAGAGCTCAGTGAGTTTCCTGATGACCATTGCTTTGAACTCAGTATCTGATAGTTGACTTGCCTCTTTTTCGGTTAGTATTCTTTCTGAGACTTCCTCCTTTCCTTTCATTTGGGAATTGTTTCTTTGTCTTCCCATTGTTTGTGAGGTTCTTCTTGTTGGCCTCTGTGTCTTAAATTGCTTTGTTCTGACTCCCTGGATTTATGATATGAACTTCTATGGTAGAATGCCAATGGGATTCGGTGGTGCTGTCTCCTTACTCTCCTGTGCTCACTGGTCTTGAGCTGACGTTTATGTGTTTAACACGGTCTAACTCTAGTCTTTTCAGCACTCCAGGTTTTGTTGTCTCACCTGTGGGAAAAAGAGAAAGGGGGGGCGAAAGAAAAGAAAAAAAAAACAAAAACACACACACACACAAAACAAACCAAAAGAAAGATGGGAAGGAGGGAAAAAGGAAATAGGAAAGGAGGAAAGGAAGGAAGGAGGGAAGAAGGATTAAAGAAAGATCAGAGGCAAGATAAGAAGGAATTTTAGCAAAAATTAAAACATAGAAATAGATAAAAGAAGGCAGGAAGAAGACATAAAAATGGTAAAGGATGGGAGGAAGAAGGAATGAAAAAAAAGAAAAAGAGAGAGAGAAAGAAGGAATTCAGGGGGAAAGGAAAAAAAAAGAAAAAGGATAAAAAAAAAAAAAAAAAAAAAAAAAACAAAAAAACCTTCTGTTGGCTTTAAACCGGTCAGGTTATTTCTGCTGGTGTCCTGTCTGTGCAACGGGAGGGGGTGTTTGGAAGGATTGGTTTCACTTTTCTCTCTTCCTGGGTCACACTCTTCGCTGTTTTGTAAGTGTGGTCCCTGGCAGTCAATCAGTCCGTTGATCAGCCAATCCAGCTGCTTTGGCTTGTGACGCGTGCGCGCGCAGCAGGGGAATCCAGCCGCTTTGGGTCTGTGACGTTATTTTGTGCCCTGAGCGCGCAGCCGGCGGACCAATAGAGCCGCCAGAGCTTGGAACGCTGGCGCGCAGGTGGCGGATTCAGCCGCCTTGGGGTTAGGACACTCGCCAGCAGCTTTGTATTTAGAAAACAGGCACCCAGCCGGCCCTGTGCTTGGTGAGCGCGCGCAGCCCGCTGAGCCACAGGCTCTGTGCTTGGGGGCCCGATCCAGCCGCCCTGGGCTTGAGTCTCTCGGGCGGGCGGGGCCGCCCTGGGACTGAATCACGCGGCACTCGGTTCCGAGGTTTTGGGCCTGTGGGTAGAGCAGCTAGACTCTGGTCCAAATTATCTCGGAGGTTTCAGGTGTGGGCGCCCCTCCTGGGTTTCAAGTGTGGGTCCCGTTCGCTAATCTGCTCGCGCGCGCGACCGGACCTCAGGTGAGCGTAGCAGTCCAGGGGTGGAGGGGGAGGGGTGCCAGGGGCCTCGGCTACTACCGAGAGTTCTCTAATTAGCCCCTGAGTGTCTCTATTTTCTTTTTCTTTTTGAGAAATTCCTCCTTTTCAAGCCCCCCTGGTCTAATCAAGCACCTGGCTGCTCACAGCGCAGCCTGGCCCTCTCCCAAGACTCCTGCCGCAGCCCCTGCGCCAGGGCTGGCGCTTCTGCCGCCCTTGTACCGCGCGGTCCTGGGTCCCGTGGACCTTATTGTCCTTCAGCACTCTTCTTACCGTCAGATCTTTCAGTGTCCTCTATCTTTGGTCTCTGATCTTCGTATATGCTGGAATACTGTTGGCTGTTCGCTCTGCTCCTCAGATCAGCTAGGTATTTCCCTGGCGTTGAGGGGAAGTGGACTCCGCTCCCACCTATGTTGCCGCCATCTTCCTCAATCCGGTCCTTGATTTTTCAAACCTTGTCCCTTACTTGTTACCTATCTGATTCAATCATCTTGCTCTGCATTGAGTCATTGACTAAAATGATGACAATGAGAAAAAAAGTGAAGGCAGAGGAGGGGTCAACCTGGGCAGCAGCATGTTGCAAGGTACAGGAGTTCTTTTTTTCTTCTGTGGACATTGTCATGAGGAATGTGAATTTTAGAGACACTGAGATTCATTAAGCAAAGATCAAGTTGTTACCCCTTTGGTATCCCAAAGTTTGAGGGAAACATGTGGTCACCAGATGTGATGTGATAAAAGAGAATTCCGGGGTCTCACTGTTTTCAACTGTCGGACCTGTCATCTGTCCTATACCACCATGTCCCTTTTGCATGTTACCCCCACCCAGAGATTGGACATGGACACATACACCCAGCCTCATTTCCAAGGCCATGCTTTCACACTCATGGCCATATCTTTTTTCATTTTTGGTATGAGCCACTTGAGACAGAACTCCAGTTCACAGAAGTGGTGAAGTATTTGGGGTGTTAACAGCATTAGTTATTATTTGTCTGTTCAGCTTTCTCACACTTGAGGAAAATAGACAGCCTTATCGGCTTTACCAGCAACTGCTTGACTCCTCTCCCTTTAGCCATTCTGCAGGTCTGGGCCAAGTTCAAGCTCCTTTCCTGCTAGACCTGTTCCTATTCCCAGCTACATGCTGTATACCAGTTCCCAGCTCTCCTGTTCCCTGTGCCAGATGCAGCCAGTTTTGCAAATGAGATTATACATTCGAACCAGATGAGTTTGGTTTGGTGATTGGCCCTGTGCACAGTCTACAATTTGGGTCAGACATATGAAAAGTTTGGTGAGTTTGGCACTATCTTTGAGGAAATATGGACTGTCTTAAAACTCCAGAGAGAAACTTTCAGGATCTCAGACATTCCTTCTTTTGTGGGCTTCCAGAAAAGGCCACCCTCAGCTGGCATGAGAGTCAGGGCTCGTTTTCAAACCATTCAAGTCGTGTTGTGACTAGAAGTTGAAGTCTGGTACAAAACCATGAAAACCAAAGAGATAATTTGCACTGACCCTGGAAGAAGCAGCTTCACACTCACATACAGGGACTCTGGTGAAGATGCCCATGAAGGTAACATTTCTGGCGCTGAAATATAATTCTATGGAAGAGTTTCTCTAAGCTGTTTGCATTGCTAAGCATTGATGCCCTTTCCAAAATGTGAGAAAAAAAATAGAGCCAATTTACTGTATTGAGGAGAGATGATGACCCGATCCTTTGTACCAACTAAAAGGGATTTGTAGGCTCCAATGTGCAGTCCCTCTAGGCCACTTCCTCTTGTTGGCTTCAGTAGGAATGAGGCTTCAATTAGGATCTCAGGACTAAGGCCTGAGAATTTTTTCCATCCCAGATTTTTAAAGAATCATAAAGCAGCTTGAAAGAAAGTCTCACTCACTCACCCTGAAACCTTCACTGAAAAATAAATAATTGAAACCATAGCTGAGCATGATTAATGAAGATACATTATAATAATTTATTATACTGTTTTTGGAGAGCTATTTTCCTCCATTTTTTCTCATCTGTCTCCTCTATTACCTCTCCTACTATACTGAAGACTGAGCAAAATGCAGATGTTAAGAACATAAAGATATCAAAGAGTTAGTTTTGGCTGAGTTAGCAGTGACCACATTACAGGTCTCATATTTCTCTCCTTTCATGTGGCTTTTTTGTGGGCTGGACAATAAAGTTACTAGTATGAAGTTACCACACATTTGATCCAAACGTGCTGCAGTGGATAGAAGGAAGGGGCTGTGAATAGGTCTGCAGGGAACTTCCAGATCAGACTCAGGTGTGAACGAAGGGTCCCCAGAATTTTGCTGGAACTTTACAAATCTGACAAATACTTTACTTATAACATTTAGAAAATTCTTAAAGCAAACAACAGAAAGCCCTCCTTCTGCCTAATTACCACATACATTTTCATACAGGAAGCCACATAAAGTCATTATATTTAGTTAATGCTGCTTCAATTCACCTGAATACGCCTCCACCTTTGGTTCAGATATTGCCTTTTTAGCATTAAAGAATTTCCTGACTGTACCACCTGCTCCTTGCATTTGCAAAGCCCTGATGTTTAAAAGTGTTTAAATATATACAGATGGTCTGAATTCATCCTAAAACACTGCATTAAAACAGCACTTCTTGTTTAAATTGTTAAAGCTCTCGTCTCGCAAACAAGAGTGTCTGTACTTTATCTCAAAAGATCATGTTTAGAGCAATTATTCTCCATGTTGACTGCATATTAGAATCACCTAAGGAAGACTATACTTTCAGGGATCATTTCTATAGTTCGTTACTAGAATCACCTAAGGAGCTTTAAATAACCCTGATGCCCAGGCTGGGCCCCAGGCCAGTTAATTCAGAATTTTAGGACACAGCCCCTAGGCATCAGCACTTTTTCCAGCTCCCTTGATAATTCCGATGCGCAGTCAAGGTTGAGTGTACTGATTTAAAAACAGTAGCACATTGTGATGAAAAGAGCAAAGGCTTTGGAATCAGCCTGTTCCTTGGTGGGCATTCCATTTCCAGTATTGCTTTTATTCACTCAAAAATATAAGATCATCCAATAAGAAATAAAAGGTCTCATATACATTCAATACATGGGAAGTATTATTATAGTGATGATAATATCTACTAATACAAGTACTTTATGAATGACATTTTATATATAGAAAATAAATGTATTAATTTAATAAGATTGCATTTTAAGTGCCTTGCTATGCCTCAGGTTTAAATTATGTATGTGGTATTCTTAAGGATAGCAAAGCCAGAGAGAACTATCCCACCCCTCTTCGAGGCAAGGTTTTTTAATAATTTGTACTTCCCTTTAAAGTAATTATCTTGATTCCACTATGGATTGTACCTATTTTCTTTATCTGTGCGTGGAAAGTGCTGTCTTCACTGGCACATGCTAACCTGTGAGCACTTTGAGAACAGAAAGTGTTTTCCTACCCTGGCACCCTTCTCTTCCCACGGTGAGCCTCTCTCTGTGAGGCAGTGTGCAGTCTGTTTTCTAAAACCGAGGTTGTAAATAGGTTGCATTGTATTTGTTTGGTTATAGTTGGGAGGCGATTAAAGGCAGGTCATTGAAGAAATTGTAAACTGTATATCACATGGGGTGTGTGTGTTCATACACGTGTGCTTGTGTGTGTGCCTGTGTGTATTATGGGTATGTGTTTGGAGAGGGAGAAAGGTTTCCTATTAAAGGAAACTGTACTGAGCTTAGTTTATTCCTTGGCTCATGGTCTCATTGTGTAGGCATTTTCCTGAGGGTTGTCAGAAGACCGATCTGTGGGTGGTCTGCCATTCTGAACTTTGGATCTCAGATCTCAGCTCCAAGGCCCTCGTCCTCCATAATGCCAGCAGACGGTACAGTCCATCAACACCTAATTACTTCCTAGTAGTGCATTTGAGCCCACGACCTTTTTTGGTTTGGTACCAGAATCAACTTTAGAAGATGCTGAAGAAAGCGTGTCTGGAATTGGGAACCTAAATATGTGGAGTTTCCTTTGAGAAGTGATTGATCAGAACATTTGCAATCCACAGTGTACTTACAGAAGACAACTTTGAGAAAGAGTGGCTTTCTGACCTCACGGCAACCATTGTCGTCCAGTGAAATCTCTGCCCTAATTATTTTTGCCTTACCGACTATTTTTAACAATTATCTGGGGTGAAAACTAGTTACTTAAAAGGGTATAGTCCTTTTAACTATCAATTGGCTCTACTGCTAGCTACACTGGCCCAGACTCCCCTCCTACCTAGAGCCTCCACACACTGAATCCAGGACGCACTCTAAACCAGTTTAGGGAAAGACCTTAAAGAATGGTCAAATACAACAGCATCTGTAGTGTTTGGCTTTCTCTAATAAAGGTATAGTTATGTACAAAATGGCTAGTTGAGATGGAGGACTATAAATGGGCTAAAATTATTTTATCCTCCTATTAAAGAGGAAATCAACCTTAACAAATTTAACAGCCTAATTAACCATCACAACTCCTACAACAACCGCAAAGACAAAAGCCATGTAAATCTACTTAGTAGAGCAGAAGCCAATTATTAGTGGTAGGTAGACAACCACTTTCTTCTTCCCTTAAAACCTGCTGGTTTCCAATAGAGGGACGGACTAGCTTTCTTCATGTGTGTGTGTGTGTGTGTGTGTACATGTATACATATATATGTACACATACACATATAGTTTATTTATTTTCTTAAAGTTCTGCTTAACGGAGTAATGTGACTGGGTACAGAGATTGTGCTGAAGGTATTTCACCCATTCCCAAAGAGATCCAGATCTTACTCAGTATCAACCCTGAGTATACATGAGCATCTTCTAATCACACTAACTTAATTTTTGAGAAGACAAAGGTAATCCTGAATCTTAAAGCTAATTTAAACAAAAAAAAAATCCTTTCAATCTGAAAGGTAACACAGATTATCCTCAAATATTGTTAATTTTGAGGTATTACATGAAGTAGGGCATACTGAGAACAGAAGAAAGCAATCTGAAGCTTCCATCTATCACAGATATCAATCAATACTTAGAACTTGAATGTACTAGAAGTCCAGAATTGTTCTTCAATCAAGAGTTACTGGCATATATCGTGGCTGAGGAAAGAAGAAGCAAGAGTCTGTTGAAGGAAAAAAGAAAACAACTAATCCACACCTCAACCCCAGTACCTCAGTACCTCTGTGAATACCCCTTCCTTCTCCATCACAACGGTGACCGGCCAGACATCTCTGATGTGCAAGGGGTTTGCATTCTCATAACAAATTTCTCCTAGCTTTCCACCTTCTTTAACTTGAAAGTTTGAAATAGATACACCTTCTCTGTTTTGGTGTACTTCTAACTTGCTGTTGTCAACCAATTGGTGAATCATTGATCCACTTATAGGGAAAATGGAAGATGTTTTATAATAAAATTCTGTTGCATGAGATTTGGTTTCATCCCCACGTGATGGGGAGAATCTGCATTTCAGAGTGTCATTCTAACCAAGTGAATTTAAGTTAAAAGTACTCAACTTAACATTATAATACAGGTACCCTTTGAAAACCACAGTTTTTGAAAATAAAACACAATTAATGCTATAATTGATGAGCCACAATGCAAGCCAATAAAAACATTTTCTCTAAGAGTTGGAAAACTTAATTAGAATGTTTTTAATGGTTGGTGATTTAAGATTGGCCCTGGGTGTTCCTCTAAATTTTATAGTGTATATTTTGTAAACTATTTCCTTTCTTCACCCTTACCTTTCCTCACATGTAGCATTGATTTAGATGACTTGGAATGCAGGGGGTCCCCTTTCTCTAAACAGATGCTTCTACTAAGAAGTTTCACTGGACTCCTTCCATAATCAGCATTCCCTACCAAGAACTTTACTACCATGATCGATCTATTTGACATTAATATCACCTTTTTCTGCTCTGTGATCTAGGTTATGATGGGGCAGTGCCTGAGAGAACTGTCAGCCAGATCCTATTTTCTACTGTAATGTTTTTTCTCTGGTGGGGGTTTCAAGCTTAGCTTCTTACTGTTTCCGTGAAGGTAAAATGTGGCTGACCCAAAGATATTCTAACACATCCTGGGAAGGCCATCCTGCCAAAAAAATCACTGGGTGTTCATCTTGTTCCCTAGTTTAAGAGGAGAAAAGGAAATCACACCTTATGTGTAACGCCAGAAATGTGCTTTCTTTGGTCAATTATGAAGAGCATGCATTGGATTTTAAATGTTGATCTTTGACTTTTGAGGGTGAGATATTTTATAATAATCCAATCACCTGGTTTGTTTCCAGTGTAATCATTTAATTAAGGTATAAAAATTTAATGAAGGCAACACGGAAAGTATTAATATTAATATGTAACATTTATTGAATGTCAGTACTGCCCTAGGAATCGAAGAAAGCACAAAATGAGAGTGCCTGCCAGTTAACTTAGCATACATCTGCCAACTTTTTTTAAGCAATTATAAAATTTGAAGGAAAAAAAAGCCCTAGAAAATGTCTTTATAACCACTGTAGAATGAAACCTGAAAGACTTGATTAATCCCTTTCACCAGAATCCATTATCATTGATGTGTTTTGATAGTACCTGCTTAGAAACACTTCTCCTACCATCTTTAGTGTGCCAACATGAGCTGGAATAACTGAATGTTCCTGTCGGAGTAGCATGATGGGGGATGGGGGGGATGGATAAAGAACCCTAACAAAAACTAACTGTATCTTTAGAACCAACTAAAGGAGAGATTGTATCTCATTCCATTATGTCTTTGGCAGGAGTCGCTGCAGGCTACTGTGTGTTTCCTGGTGGAAACAGATTATGAGTGTTGGGTTGATGTTGAATTCTACAGCGCTTCATTGGCCATGTATTCACAAAAAGGAAGCCAATAGCTTTTTTTACAAATACTTTCTGTGGTTTCAAAACATTGTCCTATCTCCCTTTTTGCATGTGTGACCAAATTTATAGGAGGAAGAGGAGGAGGAGGAAGAGGGGGAGGAGGAGGAGAAGGGGAAGAAGAAAGAGAGGAGGGGCAGGAGAAGGGATAGGAGGAAGAGGAGGAGAGAGGGAGGGGGAGGGGGAGGAGGAGGCTGTGTGTGCTACTTATTTCTCCACCACTCACTCTTCTCACTTTGCAACTTGACCTCCACTCCCATCACTCAGGGGAAACTGTCCTCTCAGAGATCTCCTGTAACCTAATTAGTACATTGAAAGGCTTTTCTTCAATCCTTGTTTTCATGCAGAGTATGAAACAGATGACACTCGGCTGACACTGTTGAGCAGCCCTTCTTTTACTAGTTTCTCTTTCCAAGGCTTTGTGGCACTGCTCTCTCCTGGGATCCCCTTGTCACCCTTTTAAAAAAAATCTTTATTGTATCTTTTCCATTACCATTTAGTCCTTTTATACCCCCCCCCCAGCAATCACCACACTGTTGTCCATGTCCTTGAATCCTTTTTTCCTTTTTGCTCAATCCTTCCACCCACTAACATCCTCCCTCCACTAGCTGTCATCCTGCTCTCCATCTATGGATCTGTCCACATTTTCCTTGTTAGTTCAGTTTGTTCGTTAGATCCCACGTATGAGTAAAATCGTATGGTATTTGTCTTTCTCTGACTGGCTCATTTCACTTAACATAATGTTCTCCAAGTCCATGTCCATCCATACTGTCACAAAGGGTAAAATTTTCATTATTTTTTTTACAGCCTAGTAGTATTCCTTGTGTAAATGTCCAATTGTTGTTTTATTCACTCACCTACTGATGGACACTTGGGCTGCTTCCATATCTTGGTGATTGTAAATAACGCTGCAATGAACATAAGGGTGCTTATGTTCTTTTGAATTAGTGTTTTGGGTTCCTTCAGATATATTCCCAGAAATAGGATCACTGGGCCATACAGCAGTTCCTTTTTTAATTTTTTGCAGTATCTCCATACTGCTTTCCACAGTGGCTGCACCAATCTGCATTTCCACCAATAGTGCAAAAGGGTTCCATATCCTCGCCAGTACTTGTTGTTTCCTGATTCATTGATGATAACCATTCTGGCAGGTATGAGATGGTATTTCATTGTGGTTTTACTTTGCATTTTTCTGATGATTAGTGACATTGAGCATCTGTCCTCTTTGGAGAAGTGTCCATTCAGGTCCTTTACCCATTTTTTTAAAAGATTTTATTTATTTATTTTCACAGAGAGTGGAAGGGAGGAGAAAGACAGGGAGAGAAACATCAATGTGTGGTTGCCTCCCATGTGCCCTAATGAGGACCTAGCCTGCAACCCTTGTGCCCTATTCCCTGACTGGGAATCAAACTGGCAACCCTTTGGTTCGCAGGCCTGCACTCAATCCACTGAGCTATACCAGCCAAGGCATTTTTTTAAATCAGGTTGTTTTTTTGGTATTGAGTTTTGTAAGTACTTTATAAATTTTGGATATTAACCCCTTATCAGATGTATAAGTGAATATGTTCTCCCATTCTGTGGGTTGTCTTTTTATTTTGTTGATGATTTCCTTTGCTGTACAAAATTTTTTTAGTTTGATGTAGTCCCATTTGTTTATTTTTTCTTTTGTTTCCCTTGCCTGGGAAGATGTATCCAATAAAAACATTGCTATGAGCAATGCCATCCTTTTACAATATATTTTACTACCTCCTTATCTGTTTCCACATCCTAAATGGAGGCATTTCCATCAATTTTATTCCTAAAATTTTGTTTTCTTTCTCTGCAAAGAGTCCCTTAATTCTTGCACTCACTGCATAAGGTCTAGCCCTCCACCTCTGTGAACTCCACTCCTACTGTTCTCCCCTTGGTCCCTCTGCTCCAGCCACGCTGGTATTTTTAACATTCTTTGTATTCAAGCCAACTCACCTCAGATGTGTTTCTTGTAATGCTTTCTATACTTGGATTGCTCTTCCCCAAGATCTGAATGCCTTGTTTCCTCATCTTCTCCAGGTCTTTGCTCAAATGTTACATTACAGGTGATGCTTTCCCAGACCACCCATGTCAAATAGTAACTCCTACTGTCCACTCTCACGTTCCTGTCCCTTGTTTCTCAATGCCACATAACACCCCCAGGCATATTACATGTGTTTTGTTTGCTTACCATCTGCCTCCCCATCCTATAATGTGTGCTTCATCGAGGCAGGGATCTTTATCTATTTTGTTCACTGTTAATTTTCAGTGCTTAGAATTGTCCCTGGCTCACAGTAGGCACTCAGTAAATATTTGTTGTATCAATGAATGAATGAATTAGCAGAGTTATAAGAAAGTCATAATTTTTCTTGGCTCCAAAATTCTTAAATGTGGCTGTCATTCATCTCATCTGTGGGATGGCAGCAGTAGGGCATCTTCTTGGGTCACCTTTTGGCCTGTGACATGTCGATTTGTGTGGAAGTAATTTATTCAGGCACTTCTCCCAGGAGAGGCTTCCTTCTCCTCTAGAGAAAATGCTGGGGAAGACAGAAATACTTAGACAGGATGTAGCCCTGAATCTGACTCCACTGCTTTTGCCTAGAAAGCCCTTCACAGGTGAGAAAAATTAGTCAGACATCGACTTCACAACTATCTTAAACGCAACTGAATTAATTACTTTGTGTTATCAACAATTTTTAAATCATATTTGATATGGCCAAACATAGCTCATTGAGAAAGTCAGCAATGTGTGGAAGTCAAATAAAATTTTTAAATTCTGTGGTCTTGGCAGGTCATTTTAACAATAACCAAATGATGTTCCACTACAAATCACAAAGGCTCTTATTTTGATATTTTAATATATTCATATTAGACTCTTCTTAACACCAGAACATGGTCTTCCAATTATCTGTATGTCTATGGGCCCATAAATCCCATTAAGTTAAAAAGAAAGGTCTTCATAAAAGTATTGTGTCAAAAGTCTTTCTGTTGACAAAACTCTTTTTTTTCACACCCTTGAAAATCTGTTGTTGTAAGGATCAGAACTCTCTGAAGTCTGGTTAATTTGCAGAACATTAGCTTGCTTTCAAGAAAGCAAAGATTGCAGTGAGTTCAAAGTGAAATGTTTGGGCACAAGTGGATATAGCCGTTTCAAAAAAAAGGCTTTATTTTAAAATACTTCCTTTAAGGAACATTTGTCTAGACATGCCTTCCTTGCCTTGTGTGAAATTAATAGCTTAGAAAGAACTCTGTGAGTGGTTCCAAATGCAAACTTCAAAATTGTCAAATAACTTAATAAGGATGCATTTCATTCCTGGTTTACCAAATACGGTTTTGACAATGCTTCCAACAGTCAAGTCAAGATGGTTTCTATAATGGAGAATGCCACATTATTTAATTATAATGGCATCCTAAAGTAGAACTGTAAATCTTCTTTAAAACATTAATGACACAGACCACCTATTTAGTATTGGAAAACTAAGTTCATGCAAGTTCATGTGCCTCTGAGATCATTAATAGCATGGAAAAAATGGTTTCTAACACAGAAAAAGCCCTAAGTCAAAGAAAAAGACTGAGCCTCTATTACCAACAAGAACTCTTCACCTGGGCAGGAACTGGGCAAACTAGCACTGGTCTGTATGAACTGGGCTCTTGATAAAGAAAGTAGACTCCTCACTGAGATCTATATATACATTGTCTGTGTCTCAGGTACATTTATATATTTTATCTTCTTCAGTCCACAGAAACAACCTGTCACATAGGTATAATTACCTCTAAATTACTAATAAGAAAACTTTGATTCTAAAATATTCAGGGACTTGTGTCCAAGCTAGAATTTGAACCCAGGTCTTGTGACTCCATGGTGAGTATCCTTTCCACTAAATCACACTGTGCTGTGAATCTACCCAATTATCAGAGACAGAAAGGTTATTCACAGTTCCTTCATCAAAAACCTTCGTTAGGGACTGTCACAGACTTAAGTACTCCGCCCATATTTCTTGCAAAACCTCTGAAAGAAATGTTTACATTTTCTATGCCTGTTCCAGATCCTATGGCTGTGTAACAAAGCACCCCACAGTTCAGAGGCAGAAAACAACCATTTATTATGCTCATGGATTCTGCAGATCATGAATTTGGATCAGGCAGGGCAGGACAGAATGCTCTCTACCCATGGATTCTGGACATCAGCCAGAAGGCTGAGGGATGGAATCTTTGGAACTTTACCTTTTCACATGTCTGTGGTCGATGCTGACTGTGGGCTTAGACCTTGGCTGGGGCTGTTAGCCAGGCATCTCCACATGCCTGGGCTTCCTCATTATGTAGTACCTGAGTTCTCAGGGCAAGATAAGGAGTCAGAATCAGGTTGCTGTAACAATGTTTTGAACTTAGCCTTGGAAGTCACAGAGTGTCACTTCTGCTGCCTTCTACTCATTAGAAGTGAGTCACTAGGGCAAGCCTACATTTAAGGGAAGGAGAATTAGGCTCCCTTTTGTGGGAAGAGTGTTCGAGAACTTGTGCAGATGTCTTAAAATTACCACAGTGCCCTTCCCCCGGCTCAGGAGTACTTATGCTTGCCAGAGTTGGCCCTGATAAAGCCACTTCGACTGCCCGCAAGTCAAGCCACTTAGCTCCAAAGGCAGAAGTGCCTGGCAGTTGACCAGGGAAACCCTTTTTCACAGAATGGAATGTAACTCGCAATCTAATCTCGTGGGATTACAATGGAGCTACTCTCTATGGGACTTGGTTTAAAAGCATTCACTTGGTCTCTTTTCTTTCCTTGTTTTCCAGGAGAACTTCCTTAATAAATCTGAATACACAAATTTTCATCTCAGTCCTATGCTACAGAATTCAACCAATGATAGGGATGACCAGTACATCTGAAAAATGATCCTGACACATCAGGACAAATTCTTATGGTACCAGCTTTGCTGTTCCTGGTTTATTCTAAGAGGCAAAACCCCTTAGAATAAATTCTAATTTATTAAATTACAGATTTCTGACCACCCCAAAATATTTGGAAATACCTTATATCCTAAAGGTCTAAACCTCTTTTGATCGTTGGGAGATTCGAATGCCACTTTTATTAAGCCTTATTCTCTAGGTATTTGCTTCTTAAGGACATGTTGTCTTTGTAGCAGACCATCAGGTTTCTCTAACAAATTAATTGGGCATTTTCCCAGTAACCGTATTTACAAAAATTGTTTTTGCATCAAAGCTGAGAAAAAAATGTATTCACTAGAATTTTCTTTGAAAAAAGGCAGTGGGTGTGACAATTTGGATTACAGGTACCCTCACAGAAGGCAGAGATGTGGTCGTAGGTGAACCAGTACTGATAGAAGGGACCACATGCAGGAGGGAGAGACAGCAGTAGGAAGGGGGAGAGCATGGAAAAGAATGTGGGGAGAGACAAGAAGGGAAAGGAGGGTAGTCATGGAGGAAGTGGTAGGATGTTTTTCAGTGTGATTCTTTCACAATGATCCCAGAATTCTTCATTCAGTCCGCAGACCATAGTGGGTTTGATGTGTTGGGTTTCCTGCAGGAGCAGAAATGGAGAAAAGTTTTGTGTTAAGTCTGTGCAGGATGCTAAACCTAACTGGCCAGCATGGACTCTGGAATGAAAACAAAAGATCCACTAGATGTTTGTCAGATATTTGTAGAGGTCATTGGGAGGCCACTGGACATTCCAGGTTTTGAAATTGAGACTTTGACCCACTCTCTAAGGGTCAAGGCAGTCCCAAGTGGCATCTTGGTTACATTTGCTTTTTCCCAGTGAAGCCATGAGAGCAAAATGCCTCATCATCACTTGAACCTCCACAGCATGGCACAGAGGGGTCTGGCATGAGGGTGAACTTTCTAGTCTGCTTTACAAAGATGGTGAAGCCTCTCGGGACCCTTGTCTTCAAATTTTTTATTCCGTGAAAAAGTAGAGTAACTCACAGTTTCTACTTACAACAGTACTTGTGGTGCAATGAATGAGAAATTTTCAGAAACTAAATTTTCTAGAATCATTTCATTGCTAAATGACAAGGGTTGTAGTATAGATTGAGAATATTACCTATTTCTTTCACTTTCAGAAATATCTAGAAAGCAGATTCAATCGTGTTACTTTGACCATTTTTTAAATCAAATTTAATCTTTACTTCCCATGATTCCAAACAAACCCCTGGATGCTATAAACTCTGAACTACCAATACCTCCTACTTCTAAGAGCAAGGTAGGAGCAGTGAGGGACTGGAAGGCAGGTTCAGAGACATTCGTTTTAGTGATGCCAGGCCTGCCAATCAGGGTTCTAGAGAAGACAAATGATACACTCGAAAGGGTTAAATTGAATAAGTTTTTGAAGCAAGTTTTCAGACCAGCAAGGTATGATAAAAGACCAAGTCTGTCCCAGAAAAGAAAGACTAATATTTCCTAGAAGGTATAATTCATCAAACTGTTGATTAAAAATGGGACAACCGTAATAGCATAATCAATAAAATATATTAAAAAAGAAATAACTTTACAAAAAAATAAAGACATAGTGCTATTGCACACTTAATAGACAAAAAAAAGAATACAAATATGCTGATATTCTTCACTCTGTAACCACATCCACATATCAAATCCATATGTGGTATGAATTTTTTAATTATTATAATGGTTAATTATAATATGTTATAAGGTATGTCTGAAAAAAATTGAACAGCTCCACATTATATGTCATCAGGGAAATGCAAATTAAAATAAGAATGAGACACCACTACCTATTAGAAAAGCCAAAATTTGGAACACTGACAACACCAAACACTGCCAAGGATGTGGAGCAATGGGAATTCTCATACATTTCTGACGGGAATGCAAAATGATACATCCAATTTGGAAGACGGCTTGGAGTTTCTTATAAAACTGGAAATATTCTTACCATGCAATCAAGCAATTGCACTCCTTGATATTTACCCAAAGCAGTTGAAAACTGATGTCCACACGAAAACCTGCACATGGATGTTTATAGCAACTTTATCCCTAATCGCCAAAACTGGGAAACAACCAAGATGCCCTGCAGTAGGTGAATGGACAGATACGCTGTGCTACAGCCAGACCATGGGTATTATTCAGAGCTGAAAAGACAGGACCTATCAAACCATGAAAAGGCATGAAAAAACTTGAATGCATAGTGCTAAAGTGAAAGCCAATCTGAAAAGGCTACAGGCACTATGATCCCAAGTACATGACATTCCGGAAAAGGCAAAACTATAGAGACAGTAAGAAGAGCAGTGGTTGCCAGGGGCTGGGAGTGGGGGAGACGGACAGGCTGAGCACAGAGGGTTGTCAGGGCAGTGAAAATACTCCGCATGATATTATAATGATGAGTATTTGTCATTCATTATGCATTTGTCCAAATACATGGAATGTACACCACCAAGCGTGAACCCTAAGGTAAACTAGGTCAACTAGTAAACTAAGGTAAACTTGGGGTGATTATGATGTGTCCGATGTCTTGGTTAAAAAATAAATAAATGTACCAGTCCAGTGAGTAATACTGTGTGTTATATAGGAAATCTCTGGACCTCCCTTTCAATTTTATTGTAGATCTAAAATTTATAAAACAAACAAACCAAAAACGAAGTCTTAAAAACTTGAGAAAACCATCAATGAGCATGCCAGTGTAAGGTACAGATGGCCCACGCGTTTGATGTTTGAAGGATATGTGCCCTTAATCAAATGAAATCTTAGGCCTTATTTAACTGGGAGCTCAGGGTTCAGTCAGTATCCAGACTGCCAAGGACTAATGGCCTGCAAATTTCCATGCCTGTTTTTCTGTTCAGTAGTAATCTGGAATTTTAGTTGTTTATATTAATATTTTTAGAATATGAAATTTCACAAGTCAGAGAAGAAGGGAACTTAAAATCAATGAATGAAAGATGAGGTTCTCTATTCATTTGGGGTTTGTTCAGACCCTAAAGTCATCTGATAGATTTTGAAGACAAATTATATGCTATAGATTGTTAGAATCTTTAATACCTGGACTCAGGTTAAATCACTGGTACTTAGGATAAATACACCCACTTCTAATATCCACAGATATTTTCTTCAGACCCCAGGAATTTATATTCAATTTAATGGATTTCTGTTTGTCCAGACTTTTTGCCAGTCTCTTTTTCCATTTCTAATATTTCTTGTGCTACCTAAGAACATAGATTAGTAGTTTATTTAAGCAAATTCATTCAGACATGTCCTTTAAAACAAATAATCATACAGACCAAAGTGGGGGGAAAGGCAAAAGAGAAAAATACAGTTCCTTTAATTGCTTTCAAATCTAGTGCCTAAACTTCATTGGTTTTGTTGTCTGATACTCACTGTCCGATGCCGACTCCAGACACATAAACTAGTTATTGTTATGTACAGCACAACAGGGAGAGAGAAGTTATCATCAGCTCTTTTGATGACATACTACATAATGCAAAGTCTGCAGATGAAAAGAGGGGAGAAAGCAAATGGGGGTGATGTGAAGGAGAACAGTAAAGGAGATAGGATGTTAAAGAGAGTTGATCAAAACAGGAAATTGTTCTCAAAAAGAAGAGTCTTACAGAATTTCACTAACAACTTTAAGTGGGAAAAATATTTTTAGGGTTACTGGAGAGTACAAATAGAAATGTTTTCCCTCCCTTCTTGCTTTTTTATTTGAGATGCCTAAAATCTCACCATTACGAAATCAGTCACTGCATCTGTAAGTCTTAAGGTTTTCTAAAATTTCAGTGACAAATACGCTTGGGAGTCCAGATCCTCACATCCTACCAACTAGCGTTGGAATGGGGCTCTGCTTTCCTGCAATTCTAACGTACTTCAAAGTACCAGATATGAGACGTACAACTTGTAGCACATGTATCTGTGCCTGAAGTTGCAGAGCGTTTCCATTTATTCAATGGGAAAGTATGAATAAAACTATGCAGGAAAACATTACACGCTACCTGATCGGGAACATTATGAACTGCACAAAACAATTTTAAATCCTCTTGAATTGATGTTATTACCTTTTCTCCTGCCTCACGTTTTAGTAGGAATGTTTTCTCTAAACCAAGAGCCTTACAACTATGCTGATTCTTCCAAAATGCTCTCTTTCCTGATAACTTTCCATTACTGATTTCTACGTAAATCTTGCTGTAGTCAGAGACTATATTTTGTCTGATTTCAATCTTTAAAATTTGTTGGGATGTACACAAACACGAAATTATTATGTCATTCCATAGCGTGTCTATAAGTATGAAATACGTCAAGCTTGTTGATAATGTTGTTTATATCTTTATAAACTTACAGTAGTTCCCCCTGTCTGTGAGGTGTACATTCCCAGACCCAGGTGGATGGCTGAAATTGTGGATGGTACCAAACTCTCTCTCTATTTTTTGTGTTATGTAGTGAGGCATCGTTTCATAAGGTATCACCAACAAGCATATCTTCTGAGACACGCATTGTTAGATGATTTCGTCATTGTGCTAATGCTTAGGGGCCCTGATGAGCAAAGCAACACGACATTCAAGCAAGCACAAGAGAAAATGATGCAGTCAGGAGTTGCGATAAACACGAGAGGTAGGAGGCTGTTGCCAGAGTAACACAGCACACTGCTTTACGGCAAACGTTAAATAGAAAGAGTACTCTCTGAAATAGCAATAAAAGGATGGTATGGTAAATACACTACCAGTAACATACTTAGCATCATCATCAAGTATTATGTGCCTTCCATAATTGCGTGTGCTGTCCTTTTATACAACCGTACCGCAGTAGGTTTGTTTACGCCAACATCACCACAGACACATGAGCAATGCCTTGTGCCACAACCTTACGGCAGCTACCGTGTCACTAGTGATAAGAATTTTTCAGCCCCATATAATGTGGTGGAACCGCTGCTGTGTATGCGGTTCGTAGTCACTGAAACACGATTATGCAGTGGGTGACTGGACACACCTACATGATGAAGTTGAACTCTTCTGGTGCCCTTGCTTCTGTTCCTCCCCCTTCTCCATTGCCTTTGAGTTTCCCTTAGAACCCCTTTTTAGATAAGGTCTCTGCCTTGAAGCTCTTGCATCTGTAATCCACGGGAGACGTGTCAGGTGGATGTGTAGTAATCTGGAGGTGGGCGTGTAGGTCTAGTGCTGTGTAACAGCGGGATTAAATCTGTCTTTGTAGGCCTGAGTCCCTGGGCTGGAACCTTCACTGGTGTTTCTTAGCTCTTTCCCTTCTTATTTGTGACAAAAAGTCTAAAGGGTGCTGGAGCTGAGTAATTGCCCTTCCCCCAGGAGGGATCAGTAAGGCGCTCTTAGTCTGTTTTTCCATTATGAAAAATTTATTGAAAGCATACAAAAAAGTGTTAAGAATAATAAATCTCATACACTTATAATCATCAGCTTGCCTTATCTAGTCAGCTTGCCAAATTTAATTTGCTCTGTTATTTTTCCTCGTTTTTTTTTATTGATTATGCTATTACAGCAGGTAATTACCTATAAAGGAGTTCCCATAAGACTGTCAGCTGATTTCTCAAAAGAAACCTTGCAGGCTAGAAGGGACTGGCAAGAAGTATTCAGAATGATGAAAAGCAAGGACTTGTATTACTAAATGATAGCTAAATGATACTTTTTACTCTTTGCTGGATTACTCTATCCAGCAAAGCTATCATTTAGAATGGAAGGGCAGATAAAGTGCTTCCCAGATAAGGCCAAGTTAAAGGAGTTCATCATCACCAAGCCAATATTATATGAAATGTTAAAAGGACTTATCTAAGAAAAGAAGATCAAAACTGTGAACATTAAAATGGCAATAAATGCATAACTATCAACAATTGGATTTAAAAAACAAACTAAGCAAACAAGCAGAACAGAAACAGAATCATCGATATGGAGATCATTGGGACGGTGGCCGGTGGGGAGCGGGACCTAGGGGAATGGGATAAAAGGTGAGGGGATTAAGAAGTACAAATAGGCAGTTACAGAATAGGCAGGGGGATGTTAAGAGCAAGTATACAAAATGGAGAAGCCAAAGGACATGTATGCATGACCCATGGACACGAACAAAGGAGGAGGGATGGCTGGAGGCAGTGTGGGGGTGCGGGGTGGAGGGGGGCAAAGGGAGAAAGAAACTTTGAGAATGGGCCTTTGATATGGAGAATGCTCTGAGTGTGTTTTAAAGAATTACTGTTCACTTTCCCTTGCGGGAGAACTAGGGGCTTTTCACAATGGGAACTTGGTGGAGCTCCTGGAGGTAAAAGCCAAGAGAGAGTCAGTGTCCCTCAGACGGCGGCCCCCAGGACTCTCTCACTCATGCTAGTGCACACTCAGCATCGAGCAAGTCATCAAAATTACCATCTGAGCGTTGCTCCTAGCTCATAAACTCAGCGGTGTCTGCTCCAGGCAGCCTGAGCTCAGGGTGGTCCTGTTTGCCTGTCACTGCAGAATGTGGGGTGGCAGTTTGCCCTGTGACCTCATTCTCTAATGGGTCCAAGGAGAGTCATTGACTTGCAGTGTGTTCAACTTTTTTTTCTTGTTGTAAGACCAGGAGTGACAACTTCCAAACTCTGTTGGAGATGAAACCGGAAATTTTATTCTTTTTTTACCCTTTAAGTCAGATATTTTCAATATAATATATCCCAGTATTGATTATTTTGTATCAAGTTATTCTAGAATAATATACTAGTCTTACATTTGGAAAACTCAATTATTTCATTTTATCTTTGAAATTTCTTCTGTTCTGTCACTTCTGTATATTACCTGAAGATTACCAATTTATTCATATTATTGTTCTCTGTTGCCTATTCATCATAGCTTCTTTCACTTCCTCTTACTATTTTGTCTATTCTAGCTGCATTCTGTAATATTTTCTTCTTTTTAAAGATTTTATTTATTTATTTTTAGAGAGAGGGAAAGGAAGGGAGAAAGAGGGAGAGAAACATCAATGTGTGGTTGCCTCTCATGCGCCCCCTACTGGGGACCTGGCCTACAACCCAGGCATGTTCCCTGACTGGGCATCAAACCAGTGACCCTTTGATTCACAGGCTGGTGCTCAATCCACTGCGCCACACCAGCCAGGGCCCACATTCTGTAACATTTTCTAGAGCTTTTTATCAACTTGGTCTTTGCTATGTTCATTTATTAACTATTGTTTATAAATAATTGTTTCTGAAATAGTTTTATTTTGCCTAAATTTCATTCACTAGTCACATTTTAACCTTATTTTGTTATTTCACCATCGATTTCTTCTTTTGAAAATTGCATTTTTAATTTGACTTAATTCATAAAAATTTTTTAATTAGTATTATCTTCACCCAGAATGTATTATTATTATGGGTGCAAAATATGTTTATATTTTATTTGTTTTCTCATTATTTAATTTTATCTTGTTTTTCTGCATTGTTTCAGTATAGTTTCACCACCTTTTCCACTTCTCCATCTCTATTTCCAAATATCCAAGTGTTTTCTCTGTGCCAACCTTCTACTTTATCTGATCTTTAAATCTCCCTGAACCTTTGGCTGAATTCTGTTTGGATCTTTAGTTCCCTGGAGGAGGTCAGAGGTATGATGCGGGTGAGAGAAGAGAGGTGGAAGCATGCACTGATTGTATTCACAGATTTTTGTCTTTATTCTCTTCATTTGGAAGTTTGTTTAACATCTTGGAAATGTTAACATTTTTTACAGATTTTATTCTATTTGTGCAGCACCCCCAGATCCATGAAGGTGCTGGATTGTTTCCTTATTTTAGGATGATTCCACCACTTTAAATCCACGAAGTCTCTGGCTATATGAAAATAACCACTACTTAACTCACCATTCCCCAGCCATTTCTTCTGCTTCCCTCCCAATTGGAGTTATATTGGAAAAATAATCAAAATTTATAGATTCTTCCAACCATCAATGTGATGATGCTTTTTTAGCTACCATGGGACAGTGTCCAGTGATTTAATGAGTGGTATTGTCCTTTTTCATTTTGCCAAACTTTTATTTATTATGGACAATCAGTTCTGTATAATTCTTCCTGAGGTATTTTTCTCATTCCCCTACGCCAGAAAAAGCAAAGCTGTGATTCTGTTTAGTTCTTTCAGTTTCTCATTCACCTACCCTTCAGTCCTCTCCCCTGGGCTGTCATGAAGCTTTTAAGGATGTTGTCCAAACAGTGCCTTCCCCACAGTACCACTTCTACTTGTTCTCTCTCTCTTCTCCTCCCTCCCTCCCTCTCTCCTCCTCTCTCTCTGTTTGTGTGTGTTATATTTAGGAGGGGAAGGTGAAGAGTTGGGATATCTTACATTATTCTCAAAATTTTCATTATCCAAAGATACTTTTTATAATTTAAAATTCTTGATTGCATGATTTTTCTTGTTAGAGTACTATTTTTTTTTGTTTATTTTACTTATTTTCATTAGTAGTTTAGGTTTGGAGAAGAAAGCTTTTATAACCCTACACTTATGCTCTCATGCTTCCTCATAAGTCCTTTAGTCTAGTTCAATATCTGGTGGTGATAAAAAAAAAATTCAGTGTTTCTTGTGGGAGAACTGCCATGAAGATGAGCAGAGTGAATACACATCTTAACATAAGCTATACTCCAGTGTGGGAACTTGGGTAATTCAAAAAAAGCTGAGTAGTTCTTAGAGCTGACTGGCCTGGGTAAATCCCTCCATTGACCTGCCAACAGCAATCAAGGCTCAATTGCAAAAGGAGAATGAACTCAGCCCACACAGAGGGTGTACCTTGAATACCCAGCTTAGGTGATAGGGTAGGCTGTGCCACTGGACCATACAGGACACCTACTACATTAGACCACACTACCAAGGCACAGAGTCAAAGTAGCTCTAACTAATACATAGAAACAAATACAGAGAAGCTGGCAGAACGAGGAGACAAAGAAACATGGCTCAAATGAAAGAACAGATCAAAACTCCAGAAAAATGAGTAAACAAAATGGAAATAAGCAATATGTCAGATGGCAGAGTTCAAAACACTGGCTATAAGGATGCTCAGGGAACTTAGTGATGAATTTAGCAGCATGAAAAAAATCAAGTCAGAAATGAAGGATACACTAATTGAAATAAAGAACAATTTACAGGGAAACAACAGTACAGTGGCTGAAGCCAAGAATCAAATCAATGATTTGGAACATAAAGAAGAGAAAAACAACCAATTAGAACAACAACAAGAAGAAAGAATACAAAAAAAACAAGGATAGTGTAAGCAGCCTCTGGGACAACTTCAAGCAATCCAATATTTGTATCATATGTGTGCCAGAAGGAGAAGAGAAAGAGCAGGAACTTGGAAAGCTATGTGAAAAAAATAATGAAAGAGAAATTCCCTAACTTGGTGAAAGAGATAAAAATGCAAGTCCAGGAAACACAGAAAGTCCCAAACAAGATGTATACAAAGAGGCTCACTCCAAGTCACATTATAATTAAAATGCCAAAGTTGAAGATAAAGAGGGAATCTTAAAAGCAGCAATAGAAAAGAAGTTAGTTACCTATAGGGGAGTTCCCATAAGACTGTCAGCTGATTTCTCAAAAGAAACTTTGCAGGCTAGAAGGAACTGGCAAGAAGTATTCAAAGTCATGGGATAAAAGCAGGGACCTAGAGCCAAGGTAGCTCTACCCAGCAAAGCTATCATTAGAATGGAAGGGCAGATAAAGAGCTTCCCAGACAAGAAAAAACTAAACGAGCTCATCATCACCAAACCATTATTATATGAAATGTTAAAGGGACTTATTTAGGAAAAAGAAGATGATCAAAACTATGAACAATAAAATGGCAATAAATGCATACCTATCAACAATTGAATCTAAAAAACAAAGTAAGCAAACAAGAAGAACAGAGACAGAGTGATGGATATGGAGAGCATTGTGATGGTTGCCAAATGGGAGGCGGGTGTGGGGGAATGGATGAAGAGGTGGGGGGGATTCAGAACTACAAATAGGCAGTTACAGAATAGCCATGGGGATATAAAGTACAGTATAGGAAATGGAGTAGCCAGAGAACTTACACACATGACCCATGGCCATGAACAATGGTGTGGGGACTCCCTGAGGGAGTGGGGGATGCTTCGTGGAGGGGGACAAAGGGGGAAAATTGGGACAACTATAATAGCATAATCAATAAAATACAATTTTAAAAAAGAAAAAAGTAGCCGAGTAATTGAAATCCATAGATGTATTGAAGGTACTGACTGGATTATAGTCACTACTATCAACTAAATTTGCTAATGGTGTCATCAGCTAATGGTTGTGTTGGATTCATTATAAAGACACAATGTGAGGTATGGGGGTCAGATAGGGAGTAAAGGGAGAACTGTGTGATTCACACATCTGATAGGCTCCACTCCCCTGCCCATTCCCACCACCATGTCCAAATACATGAAAGCTGACCTGGGTCTCTGAAATGACAACTAACCCAGAAACACACTTCATCTTGGAGATGAGGAATCTTTAAAACAGACGTAGTGAGACTGACCAGGTGAAAGTATGAGGTAGGGGCAATTTGTTGTCTGAGCCTCTTAATGCTTCGCTTCCTGAGTCACAGGTTTCTCAAGACCCCCATAATCAACCTTCTACCTCATGGCAAAACTGCCCTCACATTCTTTTCTGACTCTGAGGAATAAATAACTAGGGAGGGACCTCACCCAGGGGATATTTGCATTTAATCAGGACTAAATCCTTAAGTAAAATAGCTTATAGAATGTAGAACTTTGGGTATCAGCATGTTTATAGGAAGAATTTCTTTTCACTTTGGGGCCTTTTGTGCTCCTGAAATCATACTACTTGCCCAATGCCTATTTTATTCTTCATACAAGGAAAACCCTCAACAGTAATTTCTTTCTTTTCAGGTTTTTCATTCTGCTAAAATTGGATAAAGCTTTCTCTGCTCATTCAGCAAATATCAACTTACAGATATTTCTTCAACAGAGTAAGGAGGAAAATGTCAAATATTTTTCAACAACTTTATTGTTTTTCTGGTTTCGATCTCCAGGTTATGTGCATTGTATACTTTGCTACTTTTTAGGATCTTATATATTAAAATCTTAAAAAATGAAGCTGGAAAGTATAGCCAGACACTTTGACTGGACGTTTGCCAGGACTAGCTATAATAGAACATACAGAAGTCTTCCATGGCTCAACAGCTATGAAGCCTTTCTCATGTCCCACAGGTCTTGAACTCTAACCTGTGACCCTGGCTCAGACTTCAGCAGTGCTATAATATATAGTTTGTTCTCAGGGTAAACTCTGATCCTAGGTGATTTCAGATAATCAACTGATAATATTCTTATGAAAGACATCTCTCTGGGTTCTCCCAATTTCCATAGAGGTATCTACAATCCCTTTAATTTGTTTCCAAAAATAAAAAATAAAAATATCAAATGTTGCCTTGATTTGAAAGTTAAATGCCTTGTTACTAGGCCTCTCTTGGTATAAAACTCTTCTTATTCAAGACAGGGGTCACTTAGGCATCCTGGTACCGAGTGCTGCTGTCCAGTTTGGTCAGGTGCTGTGCAGATGACACAAAGTACATTTCTTTCCTACAGTGAAACCTTTGGGCATTGCTCCTGTCTCTTCGTAGTCTTGTGAGCATGTCAGGCTCATAGGTTTTTCATTACAGTGGGGATGGAGGCACCAGCAGGAGACAGAGAGACAACAAATCCAAAAAAGAGGAAAATATGCAATGTGTCACACAGTCATAAGCACTATGGAGAAAAAGGAAACAAGGCAGTGGGTTGAGAATGCTAGGGGCAGGAGGGACTGCATTGTCACAAGAGGTGGCTGTGGATGGCATCACTGAGAAAGTGACATTTGAACAAAATGTAAGGGACATGTGGGACTGAGCCATGCAGCTATTTGGTGGATGAGTGTACCCAGCAAACAACAGCAAGTGCAAACACCGTCTAGAGCTGAAAGTGTACTGGTTGGTTTCTGGCACGGTAAGGAGCTTAGTATTAGCAGAATGGATAAAGGGGAGGGAGGTGGTAGGACACCATGCCAGAGTGCAAAGAGGATGGATGTACAGATCTTATAGGTCCTAAGATAGAATACACATTATATTATATAGGATCTTATAGGCTATGGTGAGGATTTGACCTCTTCTGGTTTGAGTGAAGTGGGATGCTATGAGACAATCTGATTAGAAGTCTCATGTAATCTAACTTAGGTTTCTCAAGGGATCACTTCAGTTTCTGTGTTGAGATTAAATCTTAAAGGGGTAGGAGCAGAAGCAGCATATCTGTGTAATATTCCAGGCGGACACTGATCAGGACTCAGGTTGTGGTGAGTATTAAAACAGTGAGATAGGAGCGTCAGTAAGATTTGCTGAGGGAGAGGATGCTGGTCGTGAGGTAAAAAGAGGAGTCAGGGATATTTCTAAGACTTTTGATCTGCGACTGGTAGGAATAGGTAACACCTGAAATGGGGAAGGTTATGGGAGGAGCAAAACTTGAGGGCAGATTAGGTACTCAAAACAGTTTTGACTTCCTAGTAGGAAACTGCAACCCAATTCATTGAATGGAAATTCAAGAAATCCAGGACTGGAAATAAAAACCTGGCTGTGAACAGCATAAAGATGGTTTGTAAAGAGAAGAGAAGAGACCCAAGCACTCCAGACAGCCTCACCCAGACTTCTCTCTTCTCTGGCTTGTCATTGGTTTTGGCCAATGGGAGGCACTTGCAGGAGATCAGAGAGGAGAGAAAAACAAGGTCAGGGGCTGGGTTTATTTTCCCTTCGTGGCTCATGTCAGGGGCACATCTCCTATGGTGAGAGATCACACTGGGCTCTGGTCCCTGGTCCCTCCTCTGTCCCTCTAGGCTAGGAGTGATGGAGTGACACCTGCTTCTCGCTTTTACCAGTCCTGGGTGCTTTACCACCTGTGCTTGGTTCCCTTGACCCTGTCCACTCAGTTAACACCTTTGTATTACTGCTTCTAAGCAGGCCATCTGTTACCTGCCAGGAACTGAGTGACACACAGCAAGTCCTTGAAAAATCATTTTGTGCAACATCATTTCATTATGATATTGAGAAGATGAAAAAAAATGATTCTTGGCTAGGACCACTGTCTGTGTGGAGTTTGCACATTCTCCTCATGTGCGTGGGTTTTCTCCTGGGGCTCCGGTTTCTCCCACATCCCAAAGGTGCGCATGTGAGGTGAATGGCGTGTTTAAATTGCCCCAGTCTGAGGGACTGTGGGGGTGTGTGATGTGCCCTGCAATGCAAGGGCATCCTGTCCAGAGTTGGGCCCATCTTGCACCCTGAGCTGCTGGTATAGGCTCTGACCACCCGAGTCCATGAACTGGAATAAGCGGGTTGGAAAATAATCATGTGATTTTGTTTTTAATTTTCCTTAAATGTATGTGTAGCTGACATTTACTTCAGTATTTAATATGAGAAGCAGTTTGAGTCTTTATTTAGAAGTTTGATGATGCCTTTGTGACCAGAAATATGCCATAGGAACTGAACTCTTATTTGTATCTTAGCCTATGGTAAAAGTGGTTTCATTACACAGCATTCAAGTTTCTGAACCTATCAATGCTATAAAGTGAGGGCTTACTGAATACTAGATCTGGTAAAAGTAGATTGGAGGTTGTAGCATTTAAATCCAAGGACCAATCTATTGTCAACGAGTGATTATCATTTGAATCGATAAGGATTGTAATTTCCATATAGTTGTTGAAATTATTTTTATTATAAGTTAATTCCCTTCATTTAATTCTGTTTTAAAATCCAATGGATTGGAAGCATATTATAAGGAAGAAACAGGTTTGACTTCTTATATGACCTTGGAGAAGTCATGTCACTTTCCTGAACTTCAGTTTCTGGATGACTTAAGGGGACGTGGTAACTACTGGCTCTGCTTCTAGAAGTCCTTAAATAATGAGTTTGTACCTCCTTTAAGTCTTGGAAGAACGTTGTTAGGGGGGCATAAAAGCTGAGTGCTCACCGTTAAATTGTTCTCCTGGCACACGAAACCCACAAAGGCTGGCTAGAATTAGGAGAGATGATTAGGGATGGGAGAAGGCTGTCAGTACCTGTACAAAGGGAAAAAATGCATGTCATCTCAAGCTGCGTTCAGTAATTCATTTTCCAACAGAGTAGATTCTTTTAGTCAAAGTCACATGACGATAGCAGGAAATAACCTAATGACGGCGAATGACAGTCTAGATATTGGTCGTCGCCAGCAGGTTTCCTCTAGGTCTCCCCGCTGAAAGCTACATCTAGGAATGCCACTCAGTCACACAGGCCTGCAGTCTGGCAGCTGAGCACCTCTGGATCCCTGGCCTTCAGCACCCGGAGGATAATTCTTAAATCTACTAACTGTCTCACGCAGCATTTTTCCCCCTCCTCCTCAAATAATATCCAATTACTGAGCGCTGTGCTGGGAGAACCTGGGGAAATGCTAGAAGGAAACGCAGCTGAGAGCCACTGTGGTTTGACAGCTCTCCAGCTACTTTGAAAATATTTTGGCAAAAACAAGATTTTAAGTAAAACTGTTTCCTTTGGTAACATACCCAAAACTGCAGGTTTTACATTTTCAGTTCTATAATTTGGGCCAAAAGGGGGGAAAAGAAAAAGGGAAAATGGGGAAAGCTGTTCATGAGGGAGGAAGGTAGACTCTGAGGAAAAGGGGGAACACTTTGAAAGCAGGAGGGAGGGCAAGGAGGAAGCAGGGAGGCATAGCTAACATTCTCTCCAGGCCTCTCTTCTCTACTAAGGAATTTCCCCCTGTCAAAACACCACATTCCCTTTTGCCCTCAGATGGCCTGGAAGGGATTCTCTGGGGATGACCAGCCTGGGATTTGTGTTATTGCTTATTATAGGATGATCGATCGTTAACTGGAGAGGATCAAACCACATGAAGCCATCTACATTTTAGCAGACACAGGAGGGGAGGACATGGAACAATTGTCATCTCGACCCACTGGCTGGTCCTTAGAAGATAGGCTTGTCTTTTCTTGCTTTGTTTTCTTGCTGGTTGCAATGGCACATGAAATCCCTCAGTTCTTCAGGATACCAAGCCCTCTCCTATCTCGGGGCCTTTGTAAAGGCTGTTTTCTCTACCTTGAGTGCTCTGCTCCCAGCCTCTACCTCTCTTCTTTAGGGAATCCTCCCCTTCCTGATCCTCCAGATGTTGTTAGCTTCCTTGTTCTCCTTCTGGCTGTCTGTTTACATGTTCCACAATCTCCTGTAAATTCTCTGAGGGCCTGTCCATCGTCATATCCCCAGGGCCTAGCATACTGTGGATTCATAATTTAAAGCATCAACCAGTTTTCTGATTGCACCTGCTTACCTTCACCTTCACCTTCTAGTTCTTATTATTTCCTAATAACCTTCTCCTTTCTTTTTGTTTTTTCCCCTATACTTTTATCTCTCTTGTTTTTTATTATGCTGTCTCCACTCTCTGTATTTTGAAGTCCTGCCTAAAGCAAGAGCTTGGAGAAAATACACCCTACACTATAGAATGTTAATGCTGCAATGTGCTTCGGAGGTTTTTAATCCGGTCCCTCCAGTTGTGTGATTGTGCTCAGCTGCTCAAGGTCACACAGCTAGCTGGGAACAGAGTGTAGATTAGAACCTGTAGTCCTCCTGTCATTATTGTCACACTATATGAAGTGTTAGAGGAGAGGGAGGAGCCCCAAGCATACTACTGCAGCACAAGTGTCCTATCATCCAATAGTTGAAGTCTCATTGGAGAGAAGAGACTATTTCCTAGGCCCTTGCTAAATAAGTAGTTGCTATTCTAAGAATAAAACTTAGGGTCAGTCTGCAACTTCCTTCAGATTTGAAAAGATGCATCTTGGAGTGCTGAGAAGAAGACTCAACTCTGATATTCAGTCCCTAAAATAAATGCTTGTGTGAAAGTGAACTCCAAGGTCCAACATACTGTTAGGCAATGGAGAGAAATGGCAGTGCCCATCAATCGTGATGATAATAACAATAGCTAACTGACATTAATTACTATGTATCTGGCACTGTTCTAGGAACCTCTCCTAAATGATGTGTTTATTCACTTATTTTCCCAACAGCCCAATGAGTTAAGTATTTTTATCCTCACTTTACAGATGAGAAAACTGTAGCATAAAATATAGAATGACTTATTCAGTGTCCCTAGCTGGTAAGGGAAAGATGAGATTTGAACTTGGGCTGCTTACTACAAAAAACACTGTGCAGCATCTGGGATACAGCCTCCATCCCAGGAACAAAGAGTCAAGGTTTTCCTCTGCAGACTAAACGTGTAACAGCCACTGTGAAAGATCCCACTGGGCATAACCAAGTTCGACAGGGCCTGAGATAATTCAGGGTCAAAACCTCGGGAAGGGTGAGTCCTTTGTCAGCTGTGTGTCTAACTGGCTGCTCTGCTCCTGAGACACTGAACTAACTCTGAGAATTTTACTTTGTTGTCTTCCTCCAGTAATTCTGATGCAGTGCCAGATTAGTAGAACGGGGTTTATATCCTTTCTCACAAGCCGAAGAACCTATCAAGGACATGGTCTCGATAAAGTGAAGGGCAACAGGCTCTTCAGAAAAAGGTGTTCCTTCTTCACCACAGCACTTAGAATGAAATCCACGCCATGATCAGGGCCCTGCGCACCGCTTGCTGTGACCTTGACCCTTCTCTCTGATGCTCCTTGATCTTCAGCAACGGCAGTCCTCCTCCAGCGCTTTGAACTCATCAACTTCATCCTGCCCCAGGGCCTGCACCTTTGCTCTTTCCTCCACTTCAAACATCCTCCCTGCCACCTTCCCCTGACTCCATGCTTGCTGTCGTACAGCGTTGGGCTCAGCCATCCCCGCTCAGCAGTGGCGTACCTGTCTACTCTCTCTTTGTTCCACACAGCATGACTATTGTGATCTCAGGCCGGAGAATTTGTAAATCACTGATGACCCCTAGGCAACAAGAGCAAAGAAAAAAAACAACATGCAATGAATCTCCCACACACCGTGCTTTAGTAACACTACTTCCTAGTGTACATGACAAGGTAAATTATTTATTAATTAATGAACAAATAAGATTCAAGAACATCAATCAAAAATAAATTTGATCATAGTGTAATTAATATAAGGAATTATTTCTGATGTACTTGACTAACAAGATCAGTTATCTATTTAGACCAAACTTTGTTTCAAGTCAAAAAAAAAAATCACATAAAGGATGCCCTTTGTTTTCCCTACTCACTGAGTGCTGTGTCTGAGTGTGTGTGCCTCCCTCCTCCGATTCACAGATTGAAAACGTAATCGCCAAAGGTGACATATTAGCAGGTGCTTAGTCCTGGGGGTGGGATTCGGGCCTCATAAAAGAGTTCCAGTGAGGATGCAGGGAAAAGAGCCCGGCTCCAAGCCAGGGAGAAGGCCCTCACCCAGCCATGTTGACTACTTGATCTTGTACCTCCCAGGCCCCCGAACTGTCAAAAATAAATTTCTGTTGTTTATACGCCAGTACATCTGTGGTATTTTGTTATTACAGCCCAAGGGGCCTAAGACACATACAAAGGAGAAATGCACCTGCTCCTTAAGGAAAATATCAGGTAGTGAGAAACAAGAAATGGGAGTAGGAATGAGGATGAGGATGGTGTAGAGCCTCTCCATTTCAACCTAGTGCAGAGTTTAATTCGCAGATCATTTCTACTAATCCCAACTCTTATGGAGCAATCACTCTCTAAGCATTGGTTTTAAGTAGGGGTATATGTCCAGCTTGGGCCAATGAGCCAATAATCAATTTTGGACCATATAGTCAAAAGCCAAGAATGATGTAGTGCCTGGTTGCATTCTCTTGCGGGAAGTGAAGTATTTAATGCTGATTTCCCCTGAAAGTCCACATGTTCCTCATGCAAAACTGTGGTCTGCAAAACTCAGAATTGCTGTTCATCAAGCAGGTATTCAGTATAAATTTCAGACAGTAAACTAATAGAGCTATAACTTTTAAGCAGTAAAAGTTATATTAAACTCTTAAAGGTTGCCCTTTCTAATATGGAAAAAATACATTAAATTTATTCAAAAAGGACCTTGCTGACGGTTAATAACAAATTGAGTGAAACTTAAAGCCTATATTTTGGGACAGCCTATCATTCGGGTCATTAGTCAACCTGGAGTCTATATTCTGTCCCGGGCACTCCTTTCAGATTGAATTTTAAATTAGCTGTGCATCCTGAGAGACTCTTCTAAGATTCGATCAGAAAGCAGCCTGGGATCTATAAACACCAGCTTAGGTGATCTTGGTTTATAGCTGGGTTTCTCAACCTCAACACTTTTGCCTTTGGAATGGGGTCACTCTCTTTGTGGGAGCTGCCCTGTCCACTGTTGAATGTTTAACGGCATCCCTGGCTTCTACCCACTAGATGCCAGAGGCACCCCTTCCCCAGTTGTGACAGAGAAGAACATTTCCAGACATTGCCAAATGTTCCCTCAGAGAAAAACTGCCCCTTTTTTGTAGCGTAGGGACACAACTTCCAGGTGCCCAGGATGCAGGCCCACAGCCGTGTTCACTAGTTCCGAACCTCAGGAAACTGCCCTAGCATCTGGCCTCTTCACTACTTCTAAAGGCAGACTCGTGCCCACTGTCTTCATTCGCTGAAGCTAAGCAGTCGAAGCAACGATAACCCTGTAAATACTATCCGTGTACCATATAAGCTTTGATTTGTAGAGAGTCTCTGGAGAGCATACCTCCTCTGAGTTTGGCTCCAGTTGGCACTTCGCTAACTGTGGTTATTTCATTATAACCACCTTGTCAAAAGGTTTCTGGAAGGATAAGAACTTGGTTTACTATCACATTTTGCAGTTAAAACTGCTTTAAAGTTATTTATAATTCTCCAATGTTAGAGATCTCACCATTCAGTTACCTAAGGCATATTTTTAAGGCCCAAGAAGTTTGAAGTCCTTTAGCCAATCTTACTGTTTTCAGTGTTTTGACCCTTCCGGGCCAACTATATGTTCAGAACATGTAAAGACAAACAATAGTAAAATGATCATTTTCTAAGCAATTCCGGTTACCCAATATTTATCCATTTTAAAAAGGACTGGAAGTGTAGTAAGGCTAGTCTCAAAACCATATATAGTATTAGATCCCTGAATACATTTACTGATTTACCATGAGGTATTACTAGGCTTTGTTCATTAATGTGTGTGTCAAAAATTTCCCCTTTACATTTATATATTTATCTTTGAAAGTATGTTCCACAGGGTGTCCAGCCTTTCATTCCTTAGGGATTCCAGACATGGCTCCATCAGACCAGCTGCCAATCTTGGTCACCACAAATAATTAACCCCACCATGAAGTATTTTAAATATGTAAAGGTTAAAAGATCATAAAAATGAGACCATATGTCCAAACATACCACGTGTGCTTTGGCAAGGGAAATGTACATGTTGAGACAAATCTTAGCAAGCCTGCCAGGGAACTAGATCAAAACCAGGACAAAAAGATTCTTTTCATATAAGTTAGGTATTTCCCTAGCACTTACTCTACGGTTAGCCAAGATGAAAGAAACCAAGCTACCCATATATATGCCTGAAAAAACCATTGTCCTAAAGACCGCAAAGATAAAAGGCCTAGAACTCTGTATTTGGGGACATGAACTGTCTTGGTCCAAACCCTGGCTCCACATCTTAACATGCTGGCAAGACACCTCACACCTCTGAGCCTCAGCTTCCTCATCTACAAAGTGCAAATGATTATATTCTCTGTTGCGTTCTGAGAATTAAACAAGATTAACAAAGTGTTTAGAATTTTCCTGGCATATAATGAGGCTTGCTGTTCGTATGAACAAAGCCAACATACATCCAGTCTCTTTACAATACTCACATTTTGGTGCCCACTCTTACTTACTTCAGATCATGGTCCAAGAAAACTGGATGTGACGAGATGCATCCGGTTTTGCTACATGGCTCCACCACCAAAGCCAGACCAAGGAAAAACATAAGTAGCCAGATCTAGTGGTGCACACACAAGTCCTTGTGCCGCCCGGGTGGGTCATCTACGCTGGCATGGGGATTATCTCACTGCTGGGAAATAGCCAAAGGAAACTTGAAGATCAGCTCAGAAAGAGCAGTTAAAATGAGCATGGTGGAGTGAGTAGGGACTGCCTCCAGCTCATGTATTCTATGTGTTCAGTTCCTCGGAATAGCCCATACCCCACTCTCACTGGTTGAATGAGTAGACGGTAAAACTGTCAAAACCTGGGAAGGAAAGACTTTTAGATCGCCAGTACGTGGGTTTATCCATGCCGCACTTCCCATCCTTTAGGACCATTTGTCTAGTGTTGATTATACCACTGAGTCAAAGTTGTTAAATTAAAAATTGTTAAAATAAAATTATTAAAATAAAAGCTTACTCTACCATTTAGCAAAGAGAATGAAAATTAGTTTTTAAGACCCTTTGGGGGGAAAAAAGGAGTTCTCCATGATTTTAATGCCTTTTAGAACTTAAGAAATATGTAATAAAATATTCCAGACATACAAAAACGTTTAAAGAGTAATACAGCAAACTTTTACTAAAGGTATAGGCCTTCAGGGGTCCCCCCTTTAATTTGGGGTCTCAGTTCCTACTCCACATCTCACTACCACCCACCCTTTAGTACCCAGATCTCCAGGCAAAGGGATTGTAAAAGGCCCTTAGCAGCTAAAGATTTGGCATCAGCTTCCCACTCTACTTCTTTTGTGAGTTTAAATGAGCCATAAATATAAAAAGATGTATAAAATATTTCACTCAGCACTCTAGGTGTTTATAGTGGGAGATTTTTTCAGCCTATATAGTCCCTTCATTATTTTTTTATCAAAATGTGCTATTATGAGCTTGAATTTTTTTAATTTCATTTTATTCATGTATGTTTTTTGCTATCCCCATTAAGATATGAATGCAAATATAAACAAGATAACCAGAATTGGTACGCTTTAAAAATTATTGTAAGGACACAGTTTTCCATGGTAGAGACTAATTTTTATATTTGAATGTATTTTTAATAGTTCCAACAGAATAACTAAACACTAATTAGTCATTTTGGTGTTATTCAGTGAATGCTCACTCTAAACCCACACTATCCTATGCCTTTCCAAAGGCCTTCCGGGATATTTTCCAATTCATGAACTCCCTATTCTAGTGGAAATTGCCCTTAGAGAATGGAATGTGTGTGCCAGCAAATCCACTTAGCTTTGTGCATCTTACCTACAGTGTGTGGAGTTAATGAGGAAATTCAGGCTCTTTCTGTGTGTGTGTGTGTGTGTGTGTGTGTGTGTGAAGCAGACCTTAGAGATTTCAACCCTGTCCTTGCTCAAGTGTAATGACTATGCAGTAAACAAATGCTGAGTTGGTGGTTTTGGTTCCCCAGGGCTCCAATGACCCTGACATGCCATCAGGTGGCAAACCTCACGCAGATAGCCATCTTCCGTGAGCACATGACCGTCACCCTTCTGTGTGTGCTCCTGGCTGACGAAAGGCTGATAGCGCTCCTGCCAGATTTCTCTCCAGAGAACCTGAACTCCAGCTCCTCTAAGACCACGGGTCCTCCCAGTCAGACCTGCCGTGGCCCCTCACCATGTGAGGGGGAGGGAGGAAAGTGTTCTATCCAGTTTCAAGACAAGGAAACTGAGCTCACAACAGGTGAATTTTAATGAGTTCAAATAGTAAATGGTGGAAGCAAACTAACTCCAGAGCTCGTGATATTTCACTATGCTAGCATGCAATTTTCTGAGAAGCTGACCAACAGTAGTGCAGTCACTGATTTAGGGGGGTGTTAAGTGGTTGGGGTTACGTTGGCTGTTCATGGGAGGCCTAATTAGTTTGGAACAGTGCCCGACACATAGTAACTTATGTGAGTGTGTGCCGTTTGCCACTGTTGCCACTGCCACAGGCACGGACTCTGAGCCCCTACCATGGGTCTGCTCCTATTTCCTGGATCCAACCTGGAGAAGGGGACCATTCCCTTAAAATATAAGCGATTTTAAGTCCGTGAGAACTTCAGCAAACTGAAATGGTGTTTCTGTGATGCTCAGTGAGGCCACAATAATGTCAAAAAATGAAACTATTTATGTAAATCTGTATAGAGCCTATTAGATCTTTGCAACATTCGTGAACCTCATTGTTGATCTTTAGTTCTGGATTCAAGTTTTTTTATAGCTGCCTGCCATAGTTACCAAGCTTCTGGATTCACACCAATACCTCCCCGTGGAATCTACCTCATTTGAATAAGGACTTGACAGGGGTGCCCTCTGGGACATGTATCAGAACAGGAATCTTCTTAGGAAAATATTATAAACAATGTTAAAGAAAAATCACTTGAGGTATCTAAGGTGACACTCATTTTTCAACATCTTAAACTTCTACCATAACAACATAAGTGGTAATGTATTATCACGCGATCTGTTCCTTAAACCAGATCCACAGAGAACTTACTTCTCCCGGGGAATTCTCCCTCCCAGCCTGACTCCACTCTCTTCCTATTTTCATTATCAGGATCCCAGCGGCTGCCATTCCCAAAATACTTTTTGATATCCAACCTAAGATTTGTTCGTGCAATTTAAATTCTCTCCCTTATTACCTCTACTTTCCTCTCTTTCTCATATAATTATTTTATAGTGACCTTTACAGGTTTTTAATATTTTAGGAACTACCATCTCAAGAATATGTGTTATAGAAAACTTGTATTGTTGAAGTTTTAGGTAGAGCATTTATAAAATTGGTAAATAAACTAATAATCATTTATTTGAATTCTACAATGTGCTTATCTAAATGACTTCATATACATGAAATTCATGTTATTAAACTCCTGGAAAGTTAGATAGTTATTTTTTGATAGTGCTGAACATGAATGTTTGTGAATACATTTCTTTCTTTTACAAATGAGAATTTTAAATGTCTCTGTAACAAAAACATATATAGAGATATATACATCATGCATACAACTATATATATATATTTATTTACATATACAGGGGTGGACAAAAGTAAGTTTACAGTTGTAACACAAATAAATAATATAATAATTAATAAATAATAATATAAAAATAAACTCTGTGTTTTGTGTACTCACAGCTATAAACCTACTTTTGCCCACCTCTGTGTGTGTGAGTGTGTGTGTGTGTGTGTGTGTGTGTGTGTGTATAAAATAAGTTTGGGCCAGGTACAAAGAAACCAGTAGAATATTTCTATAACATCTTTGCCATTTAAGTTTAAATTTTTCTAGTTTTATTGCATGAATTTTCCTGAGAGTCCATTTCCTATAAAAATTATTATATCTAAAAATGTCCATTATCTAAACATTTTCTCAATGAGAAGAAATATTCTATGTCATCAGTCATAAGTCCACTCTGGTCTTTAAAAATATCCAGCAATCCTCAAATGGAAATTTATTGTATTTTCAGCATGCCTTCTTCCATGTTCTTCTGTGGGGATATTTCCCTCCCCCATTTCTCATCCCCTTTCTTCACTGAAGTAACAAGAGTCCAAATGGCATCTGCCATTTTCTTACATGATCCAACAGTCTTGGCACATGACTCATGCCAGCCAATCAGTGTCTTTTCTTGGGAAGAATGTTCTTTCCTCTGTGACCATGAAGGAGTGGATGCTATTGCCAGCAGCTGTGTCCCTGATTGTGAAGATCTCCTAACTTTAGGACAGCACAAAACTAACATTCAGAAAGAAAGCAGATATATAACATACAGAAAGGAGAGAGACAGAGAAAGTGAGAAACAGAGGGAGAGACAGAGAGCTGAGAAGAGAGAGAAATTAAATTAGGGCGAGAACCAGAAGGAGGGAGGGAGAGACTGAGATTATATCGATGTTGTTGTCATGGCTATCGTTTTGGCTCTAGTTTCTGTCCTGGCTCCTGCCTTCCAAGGCTCAGCTTTGAAGCCATTCCTTCGCTCTGTGAGATACTTTGTTATTCGTCCAACAGGTCTCTGATTGTCCTAGTAAGAAAAGAACCACCCCAGTCTCTGTGGCCCTGCATTTGGATGGATGGTACACAAGTTTGGTGCCGTGGAGACTAGTTGGGACTGAATATCATATTTTAATCATGCAGCAAATATTATGTCTATGTTATAAAGAAAGGAAAAAACACCTGGCAGGTATTATGATTGTAGAAATATTATTTCAAAGAACAGTACCTGAAGGTGTGACTGAATCGAGAAGGACAAAGCAGGCCCGACTAGAGCAGGTGTTTCCATGTGACTCGCTGGAGAAACTTAGACTGTGTGAGGGAGCCGAAGGAACCTCAGGGTTTTCAGTTATCAAGTTGTAGTTTCCCTTCAACACCTTTGGTATAACCGTTTCCTTTTGCGGCTGTAACAAATTATAACAATCTCAGTGGGTTAAAATGACACACACTTTTCTCATAGGCCTGGAGTTCAGACCTCTAAATTGGGTCAGCAGGGCTGGTAGCTCCTGGAGGCTCTGGGGGAGGATCTGTGTCCTTGCCTCTTCCGGGTTCTAGAGGCACCCTCATTCCTCGGCTCACAGCCTTGTGTCACTCCAGCTCATCCCTTTCTCTGATTCTGACTCACCTTGTAAGTCCCCTTACAAGGACCCACGTAAGGACCCATGTGATCACCTTGTACAAGATAATCTCCCATCTCACAACCCTAAACTCAGATGCTTCTGCAAAGTCCCCTTTGCCACGTAAAGCAGCATATTCACAGGATCTGGGCTTTAGGATGTGGACGTCTTTGGGAGGCTATCGTTAGCCTACCGTGCTGGGGACTGCTCCTTGCACACACAAAAAGTGCCAAACTATATCATCTCTGCTACTCAGGAATCAGTGATGACATATTATCTCAGACTTGTCTGGAGAGACCACTAGCCCTAAAAAGGGCTCTATCCATCTCGATGGGGATATTTGTGGGGCAGAGCTTAGGACCTGGTGTGGACCACCCATCCTTTTTCTATGGCTGGGGAGCAAATGGGCACTTGTCAGAAGCCCCGCAAGAGCTGAGAAGATGGCAGTGGTGATACAGGGCCCTTTCACCAGGCAGCAGGAACAGATCCAGCAGCTCTAGAGACCCAGTTGGTCAGAGTCCATAGGATAGGACATGCTGCTACTAACGAACTGGCCAGGGCACTCATCTAGAATAACTGACCTCTGAAAATCCAGAAGCATGAGGCAGAGGCAGAGTCCATGCGGCTAATAACCAATACTCCTATCACACTGCCATCTATGCAGTCAGCAGTCTGTGACCAGGACAGGTGAGCAGGTGTTGTGAGTCATGGCCTGCAGGATGCTATGGATGCTACAGACACTTCAGGGAACCCACCTGGCCCACCCTCGCATAGCAACCCATAGATTAGCAATCGCAGGCATTCCTTACTACCCTTCGTGCAAAGGGAAGAAGTGGGTCTAGGGCCACCCAGTAGAAGGTTGAATCACTGAGGGTCTGTCCTGAGGGAGTTGGAACCAGGAAGAAAACCCACTGTTGCAGGAAAGTTTGCAGAGGCAGTGAGTGGAGCAGGGGAGAAGGAATACCCTGGCTTATCCTTTCTTCTTCCCTTCTTCTGTCCCAATCTCCCACTGTAGCCTGATATTAGTTAACCAAACCCAGCAGGATGCTGGTTGCTAGGGAAGCCCAAAAACCACAGGTTGCCAGAATGCCCCTTTTCTCCTACTTCTCCCCCCAGTAGAGAGAGAGCAGGGAAAAGGCAAGCAAGGGATTAGCACGTGGCAAACTAACTTTGGGAAATGCTGGTTAAACAAAGAGCAACTGATTTCTTAACTATAGGATTTCCCATGTGCACTATGATTCTCCACAGAGGGGGTAGAGTGTGAGATTGGACCTGGGAGTCTTTTATGGTGGAATATTGCACAGAACCCATGTTCCAAGAACTTGCTTTGAGAAACTCTGTCTTTAGTTAGACTAACCCATGAGAACAGGACTGATCTTGTGGAAATTGCTGATTTTGCTGCAAGAGTAAATGGTCTCCTAATAGACAGCATCTACTCTCTTCTCAGAGACAGTGAAGAAAATTCCAAGTATAACAGGAGATAAGAGAATCCTTCGGACTTTTTCTCTGCTTCCCATAGGGGCCATTCTAGAATTTGCTTTTTATTAATAATCCTTGCACCCAAGGCCCTGAACTTTGAAAACTCAAACTAAAGTTAAGCAGTTCAGAAAAATGGATCCTCTTCAAGGTCACCATTTGAAGGGACTCCAGCATCTTATGGGTCCTTTACATTTGTTTTCAGCTGATATAAACTGAGGTATTTTGCCAAGACAAGGCTACCTGCCAGTCAGCAGTCTGGCAAAGGCCAGGCATTCTCAAGTGGAAGAAGGGGTAACGAAAATAAAAGGGATACAAGGGTGATGTTTTCCTGCATGCTTCTCTTACCACAGACACTTCAAAAAACAAAAGTAAAAATAAAAAGTAATTACTGAAGTCTGTCACAGCACAATTTTCTAAGTCACTGAATTAAGAGTTTTTTAATAGACATATTTATTTCTAGACAACTGTTGATTTTTAATAGAGATGTTACCATTTGAATCCAAGTAGGAATTTCTGTCCCCTTATATAGCCAAAGCTAAGGCTAAGTCAAATAGCAATTAGCTGTATGTCAGACCCAAAGAAATTGTGAGAAGAAAGACAAAGTTTAAGGAAACTCATATCAGAGCTCCTTAGTTAAATAATTCATGTGTTGAATATATTGCAAAGACTTTTAAACTTGGGATCAAGCCTGCTCTCATCCTGCCTCCCCCAAGCTTTGACCCCCCACTTTGTATCTGTGCGATCTGACTGGTCACTTACTGATTCTGATCTCCAATTCCCTTATCTGGGAAATGAGGATGAAATGTACGACCTGTATCACTGAAGTCATCATTGAGAGACAAAATGAGACCATGTGTGGAGGTCTCATTTTGTTCTCATATGGTACTGTGGAGTACCATAGTACTTCTAAATTATTTACTGTTTTTCTGTGGAGGAAAATGGCCAAAGAAGTATTCACAGCTTCTCTGGAAGTATGCCAAAGGCCTCAACAGGCTAATACACCTAAAAAATGAAACCAGCCTTCTCCCTTGTCCTTAGAGACTTAAGTGTTCTACAACTAACTCATAAAATGAGTGCTCCACTGGAAATGAAATCTAATTTGACGAGTATCAATACTGAGATAATTAACTAGAGGCCAAAGGGGCTTCCTCTTTCACAATGCTGTGAATAGCATTCACGTGATCCTGGAAATGACTCCCGTCCCTCACATCTGTGGACTGCAGGTCTTCTCTTAGGATTTACCTGGACATTACCTTCCCCATATTCCTGCCTGTGAATTGCTCTCTCCTGCCCAAGCCACAGTCTTGGTGGTAACCATCGGTCAATGGGATTGCCGTTCCTTCATGTAAGATGCTCTGAGCCCTCGTAGCACCAGCATTTCACCAGAGTAGACAGCGCTACTCTAGCCTTTGTAACGTAACAATGGGTCATTCCATAAAGACAGGATCTTTTCTGAAGATCTGAATCATAGAGTAACATCAGAATTAACTTGAGAAATTATCTTTTTTAATGGTTTACAAGATTTTTAAATAGCTTGTGCCTTTTGTAAAATGAAGCATTGGCTAGAGTACCCTATATAAAATAGATTTGATCAAAACTGCTTTGGTTGAAGAGGGAGGCAGAACCCTAACATATCACTCAAGTCTCCTTGTTCCTTTGCAGATACTGAGGTTCCATGAAACCATTTGAAAACTGCTCTATATATTTCAACCTTTCCTGTGCTCCAGTGCTTCAGTCCTTTCTACAAAAGCCATCAACATTCCCAGTGATGTCCATCCTCCCAAAGAAAGACACCTTTAATTGTTTGTGTATGAAGTTCATTCTTAGGTTTTGTTGCTTTTCTTGTAACTCCTGCTTGTTTACCTAGAATAAAACTAGATTGTGCTCTATTCCCTGTAAGTGTTTGAGTCAGTGATCATATAACTCTGAAAACTTTATTACAAACTAAACATCTCCGATTTTTTTCGATATTCTTACACTGTGAGAGTAGGCGGTCCTAGTCTCTTTATTCAAATCGCTTTCCTTTGGCCTCGCCTCAGTTGTCAATGTCAGAACCGTGAACAGTAATTCCTATCTTGACTGTAACTATCAACTCTCTCATTTTCAACATTCTACTTCTGTTAATGTGGCCTATCGTTGCATTGATTTGAAGGAGACTCACGGAGCTTATCAACTAAATCACTGACATCATTCTCAAATGTGCTCCTGCAGAGCAATAGCTCTCATATTTTAAACATGTAAAAATGTTTTGATGGCTGCATGTGGTCATTTTCCTTTGCTCTGATTCATGAAGTCAGCCACATGGTTCTGTTAGAAAGATTTCCAGGTTCTTGTCATTTATAGGATTTCTGAGATTTGGTAAATCAATGACTATATATTTGTTCACATTTTATTCTGTCAATAACACAGATACCATCTTAACAATTTCCTATAGATCTTTATTGCAATAAATTTTGTTGCATAAAAAATTGATTATTTTAGATCCAAACCATGTAATCATGACCACCCATTTATACCTGACGTAAACAACTTTCCTACTTTTGAGGCTTGAAGAGGGCTGACCGTGAGCCCGAAAGCATAGGAAACCTGCTAAGTGGCCCCAGTTGCGCTCCAATGGTATTGTAAGTCTGTAATTTCAAAAATCTACCCCCAAAGCAGGGGTTTTATCTACTGTTAAATAGGTGAATTTTTCAGCATCAGAAGATAAGTCTGAATTTTCATTCTTCCCTAGGAATTTTCTCAACTTTGTGGCTTTCGGCCTGATACTTTGCCTTCCTTGAACATAATTTCATGTGGTTTTATAATATTTATTCAACATTATTTTCCATTAGTTCTCTGTTTTTCATTGTTGGTGACCATTTCAGTGTGTAACTTTTACCTGGTGCAGAACTGGTTTCTCCACGTTAGTGTCTGAGGAGACCATGACCGTTTTATTTGCTGCGTGGTCAGCCCTGGTATGCATGGCAGGTTTGCTGAATATTTCTGATGAAGTCTTTAAGCACATGTAATTCTGAGAACACATTCCCATTCAGTGCGCCTTATACAGGATGGTAAGGTTTCTACATGGCAAAAGGTTTCTAAAAAATTCCATAAACATTAAGCATATTTATGTCATAGCATTAAGGTTGGTCAATTTGAAACTTACTGTATTGTGGTATAAGAGGCATTTTGTTTGCTTGTGTTTACTTTCCCAGGAGTAAATGCGTTTTGGTTAACCACAATGGCAAACTTAGTCAAGACATTTATGTCAACAAATCCTACTGCTTAACAAAGTCACATTCTTGGTTTCTAGGACAGCAGACTGGATTCTAAGTAATAAGGTGTTTATAAGGCATGCTGTAAATCTGGGGCCGTAAACATGTCTGCTTTTCTTTAAATCTGCTGCTGTGCATGAGGTACAATAAGCTCTCTTTTCAGTTTTATGGTGGCCAGTGTGTTGGCTTGCCAGTCGTGATTGCTGTTGATTCTACTCTTCCCAAAGCCTCCTGCCAAGCTCTTGACCCAAGTCACGCTCCCTGGTGATGTCATAATGCTGCTAAGAATTTGCTCATTCACTGTACCTGCAGGATTGCTGCAGGAGTCACATACCTTCCCTGTTAGTCACACACCGGTCGGAGAGTAACGTATTGAGAGAAGGAGGGCCTCTCCGTCCCCTGACTTCAAATGTATTACATTTTTAGATCTTTCATAACAAACTCATGGTAAGATGATGGTTCCCTTTATAGAAATTACTTTTAATAGGACTTTTTCTCAAGAGTTAACAGTACTAATTTTGGTGTTTTGACAAAAAAGGTTTTTTTCACACTCATGAGAAAAATTTATTTCAGTTGAAAACATTTATGAAACACAGTGCCTGGTATGTGAGATTATCACCATGGTAACTGATGCCAAATATCTGGAGGAAAACAGGAGAAACAGGTAGTAGACCTGACATTTAAATTACATGATGTGAAATATGTCTATCTGAAAAAATTTGATCAATTTTAACTTTTTCACCTTTCGCCCAAATAGCAGGTATTTATATAGGTATTCCTTGCATCTTGCCTTACTTTACTCTCTGACTCCTTTATTGAAAGTGCTCATAGAAGAGTGTTCCAGGAAGCCTGTGAGACCAAATATAAAAACAAAAACAACAACAAAACCTCCACAAAAAATTCTTTAAAATCCACTGGGTTTGAGTTTAGTCCAAAATAAATGGCTCATGTATTTGTGTGTTTTTGTTTCTCAGAGGAACTCTATCAAGACAACATTGGTGTTTTAACCAGTACGAACAATGTCCCAAATACAAATGATTAAAACCACAAGTTAATTTCCAATGGATTATGGTAGACTTGGAGCTTATCCACGGTCTTTTGATATGTTAGAATGTTCTCTCTGACACTTTATATTTAATAAAAGAGTTTTTGTTAGGTTTTCTTCTGCCTTGAGGAAGAAACTCTATCAGCAACTAAAATCTTTGGCAAAAAATTTAGAGACTAATACTGGGCAGTTCTTTGAGTGGATTTTGTCCACAGTTATACCTAAGTATTTGATATTCAATTTGACAACAGAAATTAGGCAAAAAACATTTCCTTAAATAGCTCTGTGAACTTCTGTGATATAGAGTGATTTTGCAAAAGAAAAAAGTTCTTGTGGATCTCTCAACATTAAAATATTGTTATCATCTTAATTAAATCTGTTGACTTAATATAATAAACCCTAAATAAGTGTTAAAGGAAAACCAAACTCATGAAATCCATAAAACTTGATATTAATGTAACAGAAACAAACTCATAGGTGCAGAGAACGAACTGATGGTTGCCGGAGGAGAGGAGGGTTGGGGGCATCAGTGAAGAAGGTGAAGGGATTAAGAAATACAAATTGGTGGTTACAAAATAGTCACAGGGATGTAAAGTTCAGCATAAGGGATATAGACAATAATATTGTGACAATATATGGTGCCAGGTGGGTACATGGATTACTGAAGGGATCATTCTATAAATTATATAATTGTCCAACCACTATGCTATACACTTGAAACTGGTATAAAATAACATTGTGTGTCAGTTGTAACTGAAAAACTAAATTAAAAAGGAGGAGATTAGGACACACAGAGAGCTCAAGACACACACACAGAGAAAAAGCACCATGTGAGGACACAACAAGAAGACAGCCATCTGTAAGCCAAGGAGAGAGAGCACCAAAGAACCAAACATGGACACTTTGATCTTGGACTTCTAGCCCCTCGAACTCTTAGAAAATAAATTTCTGTTGCTTACGCCAAAATAATATACATAAATTTAATGTGAGTTGTGTGGTTGCTTTATTGATAATAATTACTACTTGCAATATGAATATGTTAATCATTTCAATATCCCTAGACTGTAAACTTCATGGGGACAGACCCATGTCTGGTTTTTCTCATCATTGTAAAATCTTAGGAAATATTTGAGGAGAAAATTAGCTGATGGCCCTTATATAATATGGCTAACTTTTAAAATATTGAACAGACCAAAGATTGACATCACCCATATACTGAAAACTATAAAACATCATTGAGAGAAGAGGAGCTAAATAAATGGAGGGATATACCATGCTCATGAATATGAAGATTTAATATGAAAAGATGTGAACTTATTCCCAAACTTATCTATCAATTTTTTTTTACTTATTTTATTGTTGCTCAGTTACAATTGTCTGCGTTTTCTCCCCACCCCTTTCAAACCCACCTCCCTCCCTAGCTTCCACCCTGGCCCTTGGTTTTGTCCATGTGTCTTTTATAGTAATTCCTGAAAACCTTTCTCCCCACTGTCCCCTCCCCCCTCCCCTCTGGCTATTGTTAGATTGTTCTTAATTTCAATGTCTGTGGTTATATTTTGCTTGCTTTTTTCTTTTGTTGATTATGTTCCAGTTAAAGGTGAGATCAAATGGTATTTGTCCCTCATCCCCTGGCTTATTTCACTTAGTATAATGCTCTCCAGTTCCATCCATGCTGTCCCCAAGGGTAGGAGCTCCTTCTATCTCTCTGCTGCCTAGAATTCCATTGTGTAGATGTACCATAGTTTTTTGATCCACTCACTTACTGATGGGCACTTAGGTTGCTTCCAGCACTTGGCTATTGTAAATTGTGCTGCTATGAACATTGGGGTGCATAGGTTCTTTTGAATTGGTGTTTCAGGGTTCTTAGGGTATAATCCCAGAAGCAGAATTGCTGGGTCAAAAGGTAGTTCCATTTTTAGTTTTCTGAGGAAATTCCATACTGTTTTCCATAGTGGCTGCACCAGTCTGCATTTCTACCAACGATGTACTAGGGTTCCCTTTTCTCCACATCCTCTCCAACACTTGTTTGTTGATTTGTTTATGTTGGCCATTCTGACTGGTGTGAAGTAGTATCTCATTGTGCTTTTAATTTGCATCTCTCTGATGGCTAGTGATGCTGAGCATTTTTTCATGTGTCTTTGGGCACTCTGTATGTCCTCTTTGGAGAAGTGTCTGTTCAAATCCTTTGCCCATTTTTTAATTGGGTTGCTTGTCTTCTTAGAGTGGAGTCATGTGAGTTCTTTATGTATTTTGGAGATCAAACCCTTGTCTGAGGTATCCTTGGCAAATATGTTTTCCCATACAGTTGGTTCTCTTTTCATTTTAATGCTGTTTTCTTTAGCCATGCAGAAGCTTTTTAATTTGATGAGGTCCCATTTTTTATTCTTTCCTTTAAGTCCCTTGCTTTAGGGGACATATCCGTGAAGATGTTGCTGTGTGGAATGTCTGAGATTTTTCTGCCAATGTTTTCCTCTGGGACTTTTATGGTGCTATGACTTATATTTAAGTCTTTCATCCACCTTGAATTTATTTTTGTGTATGGTGTAAGTTGGTGCTCGAGTTTCATTTTTTTGCATGTAGCTGTCCAGATCTGTAGGCTATTTTTACTCCAATTTATGCTTCTTCCCCCTTTGTCAAATATTAATTGGCCATAGAGAGTTGGGTTTATTTCTGGGCTCTCTGTTCTGTTCCATTGGTCTAAGTGCCTGTTTTTATGCCAGGACCAGGCTGTTTTGATTACAGTAGCCTTGTAATACAGTTTGATATCAAGTATTGTGATCCTTCCTGCTTTGTTCTTCTCTCTCAAAACAAACTCATCTATCAATTTAATGTAACCCACTCAAAATCCCAACAGGTGACTTTTTGCAGAAATTGATCAGATAATTCTAAAATGCATATGAAAATGCAGAAGCTTATGAATAGACGAGGAAGTCTTTAAGAATAATAAATTCAAAAGGCCCACTATAAACTATACTAATTAGAAAAATGTGGTACTGATGAAAATATAAACAACCAGAAAATAGTGAGTCCATAAACAAAGTAACATATGTGCATTTGCCTGATTTATTACAAAGTTGACATTACAATGAAGTGCAGAAAGTGTGGCCTTTTCAATAAGTAATGCTGGGTCAATTACATATCCACATACACACAAAAAAATGTTCCTTGACTTCTTCTTGACACCATAAACAAAAATCAGTTTCACATTGATTACAGATCTAAATTGAAAGGTAAAACAAATAGTGTCTTTAAAAGTGAAAACAAAGAGAACATGTTTGTTACATTGGAATAGTAAAGGATGGTTTAAATAAGAAACTAAAAGCACTAACCATTAAAAATAATTATAATAAAATAAAAGCATAGCGACTTCTGCCTCTGGAATAGATTAAGTAACAGGGACCAGTTTTACCTTCCATCTGAGATAACAACCACCATTCTCAAGTCACTGGAAATCAAGGTAAAGAAGGCAGTGATCCCTGAGAGATGGAGAACAAAGGAGGTGAGCTCTACTATCACCCTGGCTTACTCCCTTGAGAGAGTTTACAGTCTGCAGTACAAGGCACAAGTGCAGGTGTAGCCCAGCAGGCTCCCTGATTTGAGAAGACAGAGCTAAGTGTCCAGGGAGACCAATGGCACTGGAGGTCACTGGAGGTCACAGATTACTGAACAAGAGAGACCTGCACAAAGAAATAATTCTGAAAATAAGTACGTTAGCAAGTACTGATTGGTGTATGTAGTGTATATGAGGAAACCACCTGAAGCCAGATCAAAGAATAATGACAGAGTATTAGAAGGAACAGTGCCCAACACTTACCCAAGATAAGAATAGTGTGTTTGCACTAGACTGATAAACCTGATCATTTATGGGCCGTAGGAAATAACTCAAACTGGAGTTGCTTCAATAAAGAGAAAGAGATTTAAAATTAGGCCTGGACTAAATGCTCTTCTGATTCCACTTAACAACTCTTAAAAGCAAACTCAAAAGAATCAAATTGTTTCAAAGTAATTTAACTGCTAAGTTTAAGAATATTCATTGGAAATGCTAAAATATCCAGAACCCAAGAAGGCAAAATCATAATGACAATTTAATTGGCAACTAATTAAAGATTACTAAGCACATAGACAAACAGGAAAATACATCCCAGAATGAAGGCACAAATCAATCACCGAAACCAACTCAGACTGCCACGGATGTTAGAATTATCAGAAAATGCTAATAACTAGAACTATATTCCAGATGTTAAAAATTAAGTAGAGACAAGAAGATATTAAAAAGAAACAAATCAAATTTATAGAGGTGAAAGTAACAACATCTGAGATAAAAATTGCACTGTTTAGGATTGGCATCAGATTATACATTTTAGTAAAGAAAAGAGTAGTGAATTTGAAAAGAAAGTAATGGAAACTAAATTATCAAAGAAATTTTCTAAATTAACTTAAAAACATCAGTGGGATGTGAGAGAAGTTCAAGCAGCCTGATGCATGTATAATTGGAGCCTTCAGAGAATGAATGAGGCACAAAATACAACTGAGGAAATAATGTCCAAAAATGTTCCAAATGTAATGAAAAACTATAAACCTAGAGGTCAAAGAATCTCCACAAACTCTAAGCACAAGAAACACAAAGAAAGCTGTACCAAGGTATATCAAAATCAAATTGCTTAAAACTAGTGAGAAAAAATTTTAAAAGAGAAAACTCTAAAAGCTGTCAGAGAATAAACAACATGTTATGTACCAAAAAAAACAGATAAAAATTACAACAGATTTCTCATTAGAAACAATATGAGAAGACAGTTGAGCTATATCTTTAAAGCACTAAATGAAAAAACACTCAAGCTACAAATCTATACCCAGCAAAAATATCTTTTAAATGAATATTTATCGGTAGCAGATCTTCATATAATAGAAAAATACTACTAGATATAAATCTAGATCTCTATGAAGGAATAAAGAAAAACAAAAGGAAATTAGATAGTATTTTGAATTTAATGAAAATAAAAACCAATCAAGGAATATTGCTTTCTATTTAGAGGACAATTTATAGCACTAAATGCCTACAGCAGAAAATGAGAAATGTCTCAAACCTCAACTTCCACCTTAAGAAACTAAAAGAATAGCAAACTAAAAGTAAACAGAAAGAAGGAAATAATAAAGATCGCAGTGGAAATGAATTAAAAGGAATACAGAATATCAATGAAACTAATAACTGGTTCTTTGAGAAAACCAATAAACTTGATAACACTCTGCCCAGCCTGACCAGGGAAAAAGGAAAGAAGGCATAAATTGCCAATTTGAAGAATTAATAATATCACTACAGATTCAGACTCTACAGACATTGAAAAGATAAGGGAATATTATGAACAACTTTAGGTCAATGAATTCTACCACATAGATGAAATAGACAAATTACTTGAAAGCTCAATCAAGAAAAAAATAGATCACTCTAATAGCCCTATCTTGTGAGGAAACTGAATTTGTACATAAACTTTCCTGTAAAGAAAAATCCAAATCCCACTGACTCACTGGAGAATCCTACCAAACTTTTATGGAAAGCATATCAGTTCCACACAAACTCTTCCAAAAACATTCAGAGAAAGGAATATTTCCCACATCATTCCATGAAGCTATCGTGGCCCTGATACCAAAGCCAATAAAATATTATAAGAAATAAAACTTCAATACCCCTCATGAACATAGACAAAAATTGGTATCAAATTTTTAGAAAATCAAATCATGACCAAGTAGGGTCATTTCAGGAATAGAGAATTAGTTTAGCATTTGAACATCAATGAATAAAATTCAACAGAATAAGAAACCTCATTTTATTAGATGCAGAAAAAGCATTTCAAAATATCAAACACCTATTCCTGACAACAACTCTCAGTAAACTAAGAATAGAAGGAAATTTCTTCATCATTTTAAAGGGCATCTGAAAGCAGGGGGAGGATCATCAAGAAACATGTATAAAGGACATATGGACAAAGCCAAAGGGGGCAAGGACTGAGGGTGGGAGGTGGGAGGTGGGAGTGGGTGGGATAGGGGAAGGTGGTGGCAGGAAAATGGAGACAACTGTACTTGAACAACAATTAAAAAGTGAAAAAAAAAAAGCTATTGCTAACATAAAACTTTAATGGTGAAGGCTAATTGTTTTCCTAAGGTCAGAAATAAGACATTGATGTCTACTCTCATCCCTTTCTATTCAGCACTATACTGGAGGGTCTGAACAGTGAATAATAGAGAAAAAAAGTCATCTTTATTAAAAGGAAGAAGGAAAACTGTCTTTATTCATAAATAAATTATCATCTATGTAAAAAGTCAGTGGACTCCATAAAAAAAAAGTTACTGGAACTAGTAAGTTAATTTAGCAAGATTTCAGTATACATGATCAATGTATAAAAGTCAATCATAGTTCCATAAACTAGCAATGTAAATACCTCTTACAATACATTAAAATGTGAATTTTTAAGTATAGATCTGGCCAATATTGTGGAAGACCTATCTGTGGAAGACTGTAAAACATTTCTCAGAGAAATACAAGAGAACCTAAATAGAAAACCTAAATATATCTTGTTCATGAATCAAAAGATTATTAAGATATTGGTTAAGATGTTGTTAAGATATCAGTGCTCCAAATTAATCTATACATTCAATGAGGTTTCCATCAAAATGTTAGCAGATTTTCATGTAAAAATTGATAAGCTGGTTCATATAAAAATTCACATAAAACGCAAAAGACATAGAGTAGTCAAAACAACTTTGAAAAAGAAAAACGGTTTAACACTACCTGACTTCAAGACTTAAACTAAAACTACAATAATCAAGACAGTGTAGTATTTCAGCATCAAGACAGATAAATTGATCTACACCAATTGAGCAAAGCAGAAAATTTAGAAATAGACCACACATTTGGAAAATTGTTTCTTGAAAAATCAGAAAAGAAAATAAGGAAATTCAGGGGAGAAAGTATAGTCTTTTAATCTTTTCAACAAACAAAATTGCTCAAAATTTATTGTAGACCTAAATATAAAACCTAGAACTATAAAACTTCTAGAAGAAAAAAGTTGTGACTTGGAGTTAGCAAAGACGTATAAATACAGCCAGGGAGTACTCATTTATTAGGTAGTCATTGAAATGCTCCATTAAGATTATCCCTGAAAACACATTAAACACGTTCTAGTAGCAAACTGGGGCCCCAGTTTGAGAAGCACTGCTCTAAGCAGTGTGTAATCTTGAGAAAAAGTTATTTTTCTATGGCCAGATGAACTAGACAGATGAGAAGACTGGCAGTCTAGACCTTAATATCCCTTCTGTCGGATGCTAAGGGGTAGGTCACTTCAGTTTGCATTGATAAAACCATTTCGTGATGGACATTACACTTCACTTTTTTCTGTTGTGATATATAGTCAGCAGCTTTCTCTCACATACCACAACCCTCACCCTCCACCCCAACATACAGAAAAGAGTTCTTTCAAAACTTCAGCCATTATGTTTTCTCCTAATACAGATTCTCTTTGTGGGAATTAAAACTGACAAAGGGAAAGTCTAAATAGCAACCTAAAACCCTACCCATTAAAAACACTTCAGATGACCTTATGCATCATTTATGGACATGTCTAAAGGTTGCCTTTTCTGCTGCCTACAGTTTTTAAGGCAAACATTTGAGATGTCTGACAATAAGCACTGCAGTGGAGTTCTGCTTGCTTCTCATAACCGTGGCCTTGGTAAGTGTTGTGGCCTCACAGCATGCAGCCCCTGGTGTAACATTTTTGGGCCAACCCAACCTTTGATGTTCTCCAATAAGTTATGTTGTAAAGACTCATCACCCCAAATACTGCTAGAACAGGCACCCCAGCTTTGAGAGAAGTATTTTTACTTTAGCATACATTCTGGGCAACCCTGCACTGTGTCTTCTCTGTAAGAAAGAGTGGCGAATATGCAGAAACACAATGAGGTCCAATTACCAGCTGCATATTTTATACAGTAAGTAACTCATGGCTCTCCAAGAGAGTACAGATGGGGAGCTCTCCAAATTCAAATATGCATTACTACCTCACATTTGCCCCACAACCGAAAATTTCAGTGCCTTTCAGCAGACACTGGCGTCCTACCCAAATTTGTTAACTTTAATTTGTTTGATGGAAATATATGCTTTTTTAACTAGAGCATACCAATCATGTCTCCAACTCCTAAGTGTTGTTAAACAGTTATTGTCTTTGCAAATTTGCTCTAAGAGGTTATTAAGATGTTTGCTTCCACCTTAAATGCTTCCAAACTGCCTGTTCTGTGTTTTTCCTGTGTTTTATTTTGTTTTCTCTTCCTTCCATGTCAAAGTTATTTGTCACTATGGGTTGCCCAAATTGTTCTTGACTTATAAAAACCCTCTTTTTACAACCTCTAATTTGTTACCTCCAATGTAATCTTAGTTGGAAAACAGATTACTCACCTTATTAATACTCTATATACAAGAAAAAGTAACCCTGACTGCATGTCATAGTATCTCTTCAGTGGTGATGAAGATGTGAGTTTGTGTTGCTAGAAGCTACTTTAGTAGCTCAGAGGTCTTTACCCTTCTTTTGGGGTACCTGTTAGCAATAGCTGGAGCTGAAAGATGACTGAGAAGTGGGTCACTGCATAATAGAAATACTGAGAGAGCAGAATATGAAAATATACCAGCCCCAACACTAGTTACATGATAGTGTCACAGGCCTTTATGTAGGTCTGAGTAGGCTCCCTTTACATCTATCTGCTCTTGGCAGAGGCCTGGGAAGTATGACTTGGAAGCCACACTAAAAAGCCCTGTGGGGTTGCTCCATCCTCCAAATCCAACAGAATAGACAGAGATCTCATTCTTCTCAAGTGTTACATTGCCAAGAATGCCTGTTCTATTGCAAATGTTCCTGGAAGTAGTGTCAAATGCCACTAATCAGCTGTCAATATCTGACTATGAAATAGTTTCTCTAATTATGCACCATACAAAGCCCTGAACGGACGCATGGCTGATAAATTCTGAGAGAAAGAGAGGGGGCTGTGCTTTACAGCTTGCATGAAGGTCCTGGTGTGTGGAGATGGAAGGATGAAGAGGGAGAAGTCCAACAAGGAAAGGGGAGAGAAACTACGTGCAACTTCACTTCCCCAGGATTTTGCTAGAGATAGCTCTTCAAAAGTTACAGGGAAAAAAAGTTGTATGCCATTCTTACAGGTCTTTTTAGAAAGAAAAACTTCTTCCTGCTCAGCATTTTCCTGAGTCTTTATAAGTCTTTTAAACTCATCCAGAGATCATTTTAAATCAAAAATATTTCAAAACATTGAACCCCTGAGTACTTTATTGAAAAGCTGGTGAGGGAAAGAAGCTCTTCATATTATATATGACGTAGACACATACACTTCAAAGATACTATGGGCTTGGTTCCAGAAACCACTGTAAAGTGAATATCACAATAAGGTGAGTCACATGAATTTTCTGGTTTCCTGGTGCATATAAAAATTTTTACTATACTGTAGTCTGTTAAGTATGAAATAGCATTATATCTAAAAATGTGCATACCTTAATTTACAAATACTTATTGCTAATAAACAATAACCATCATCTGAGCCTTCAGAGAGTCACAACCGTTTTGCTGATAGAGGGTCTTGCCTTGGAGTTGCTGGCTGCTGAAGGTTGGGATGGCTGTGGAAATTTCCAAAAGTAAGGCAATAAAGTTGGCCACATTGACTGGCCCTTCCTTTCACAAATTATTTCTCTGTAACATGTGATGCTGTTTGATTTTCTTTTATCCACAGAACTTATTTCAAAATTGGAGTCAACCTCCTCAACCCTGCCGCACTGCTTTCTCAAATGACTTTATGTACTATAGTAAATCCTTTATTGTCATTTCAACAACCTGCACAGCATTTTCACCAGGAGTACTTTCCAACTCAAGAAATCACTTCCTTTGCTCATCCATAAGAAGCAACATTGTATCTGTCAGTTTTATTATGGGGTTGAAGCACGTCAGTCACATCTTCAGGCTCCACTTCTAAGTCTAGTTCTCTTGCTATTCCCACCACATCTGCAGTTGCTTCCTCCACTGAAGTCTTGAACCCCTTAAATTCATTCCTGAGGGTCAGAATCAACTTTTTCCAAGCTCCTGTTAATGTTGATATTTTCATCTCCTCCCATGAATCACAGATGTTCTTAATGGCATCTAGAATGCATTTTTTCCAGAAGGTTTTCAAATTTACTTTGCCCAGATCCATCAGAGAAATTGTTCTATAAGGCAGCTATAGCCTTACAAAATGTATTTCTTAAATAATAAGATTTGATAGTCAAAATTACTCCTTCCCATGAGCTGCAGAATGAATATTGTGTTAGCAGGCATGAAACAGCATTAATCTCATTGTACACCCCCACCAGAGCTCTTGAGTGACCAAGTGCACTGCAGTGGGCTTAAAATATTTACTAAACCATGTTGTAAGCAAAACACAGGCTTGTTGTTGCATTTACAGAGCACAGGCCGAATAGATTAAGTATAATTCTTTTAGGCTCTAGGATATTCAGAGTGGTAAATGAGCATTAGCTTTAACTTAAAACCACCAGTTGGATTAGCACCTAACAGGAGAGTCAGCCTGTCCTTTGAAGCCAGGCATTGACTTTTCTCTGGCTGTGAAAGTCCTAGATGATATCTTCTTCCAACATGAGTGTTTCGTCTACACTGAAAATGTATTGTTTAGTGTAGCCACCTTCATTAACTATCTTAGCTAGATCTTCTGGGTAACTTACTGCAGTTTCTGCATCAGCACTTGCTGCTTCACCTCGCACTTTTAGATAGCTTCTTCCCTTAAGCCTTATGAACCAACCTCTGCTATCTTCAAACTTTTCTCCTACAGCTTTCTCACCTCTCTCAGACTTCACAGAATTGAAGAGAGTTAGGACCTTCCTCTAGATTAGTCTTTGGCTTAAAGGCATGTTGTGGCTGGTTTGATCTTTTATCCAGGCCGCTAAAACCTTCTCCATATCAACAATAGACTGTTTCACTTTATCATTTGCATGTTCACTGGAGTAGCACTTTTAACTTCCTTCAAGAACTTTTTTTTTTTTTTTGCATTCACAAGTTGGCTAACTGCTTGGTGCAAGAGGCCTAGCTCTTGGCCTCTCCCAGCTTTCAACGTGCCTTCCTCACTAAGCTTAATCATTTCTAGCTTTTAATTTAGAATGACAGATGTGCAATTCTTCCTTTCAATTGAACACTTAGAGGCACTGTAGTGCTATTATTTGACCTAATTTTAGTATTTTTGTGTATCAGGGAATAGGGAGGCCTGAAGACTGGGAGAAAAGTGGGGGAACAACCTTTCAGTGGAGCAGTCTAAATAATGTTTATCAATCAAGTTTGCCCTCTTATGTGGATGCAGCTCATGGTTCCCCAAAACAATTACAATAGTAATATCAAAGATCACTGATCACAGATCACCATAACAAGCACAACAATAATGCAAACATTTGAAATAGTGCTAGAATTAGCAAAATGTGACAGAATCACAATGTGAGCAAATGCTGTTGGAAAAATTGTTCCGATAGACTTGCTCGATGGAGGGTTGCCACAAACCTTCCATTTGTAAAAACACAGTATATCTGTGAAGTGCAATAAGGTGAAGCACTATAAAACTAGGTATGCCTGTGTTTTTATACAATACTTGTTTAAATAAATAGAAAAAAACTTGCATAGCAGGGCCCAACCAGATCCCAAATCTATTTATTCTTCCTAGGCACATAGCTCAATTACATTCATCAGACTTCTTATTTTCTAGACTGTATAATTCTTTCTCATGGAAAGAATAGACGTGAAACAATTAAGAATGTAATTTTTCCATATTTGTTTCCTCTCTATTCAGTGGCTAGATGGCACTAAGCTGACCCACAGAAGCCCCAAGTTGAAGGTACTGTGACCACAGCATAGGGAAAACAGAACCCCACTACTGCCCTCCATTGGATTATAAGTGAGAAATGAACCTTTGTTGGGTCAAACACTGAGATTTAGGATTTGTTTGTTTCAGCAGCTAATATTATTCAATCTTGATTAATGACACTGTTTTTAAAAAGAGAACAACATACATTACATTTGAGTGAAGCAAAGATATTCCCTTGTTCATGGACTCAGAAAAAATCACAATGTGTGATAATGGCCTACTTCATAGCCTCTGATTTCTTAAACTTCAGTGATTAAAGCTCTCAAACAGAACTCCAGGGGCTTAAGGAAGGGGCTAGGATTCACACTATACAATATCAGACATGCAAATAATGGGTAACACAGGAATAGCGTTAGTCTTGAGAATTACTCTCAAGTTGAGACTTTGGTGTATGGCTTAAATTGTAGTCATGACACTTATTAATCACGTTAGCTTGGGCATGTTGTTCAGTACCTCTGTGCCTTGGTTTGCTCATATGTAAAATAGAAAAAAAATACTATCAACCTTGGATAGTGAAGCTTAATTGAGTGATATGTGCTAAGTACTTCAAATAGTGCATGGGACATAGGAAACTAGATGAGTGTTTGCAACTATGATTAACTAGCTGAGTGGCCCCAAGAACTTATACATTCCTGAATCTTAATTTCCATCTGAAAAGCAAAGCTAGTAAAACCTGTCTATAATTGATAAAGGGGGATAATATTACAGTACTCTGGTAGATTGTTAATTAATGACCCCCAATGAATCACACCCTTCCACTGACTCTGGGCTTGGCCATGTGACTAGCTTTGGTCAATGAGACATCAGGAAATGTGACACAAGCAAAAGCTTAATAAGCACTTGAGTATTTTGGCTTTCCCTCTTAGATTGCTCTCACTGACATTAAGAAAGCTGGAATATCCCATGGGAGAATCCACATGAAGCAAAACTGAGGCACTTGAGCCAAAAGACCTCAGGAACCATGAGCAGAGTAATAAAAGGCCATCCTGGGCCATCCAAGCCCAATCTGCCATTGACTGTGGCTTCATGAATGAACCCAGATGAGACTGGCAAAAGACCTTGTCAGTGAACCAGCCCAAATAAAAGGTCATTATTTTAATCTACTAAATCTTGAGTTCATTTGTTAAATAACAATAGGTAACTGATGCATCTATCACTCAAGAACTTGAAAGATGAAAATATTAGCCGCAGACAATTCAACTGGCAAAATTAACAAAAGTAGGTGGCTCAGTTCTATGCCTGGAGAACACAAGGCTCTTTAAATCCAAGACTCTGATTATAATAATGGCATCTTTTTCTAAATATTTAATATACACTGTTCTGAGCATTTTAACCAGATTTCCTGAATACAAAATTAGTCTAATCAAAGAAGAAGAAAATATGCTACTTGAAATATATAAAAAGGAACTCAAAGAGCATGCCTTTTTATTTCACTCTGAAGGGTATATGTACTGCTTTGCTGCTTGTCCTTCCTCCATGTCCTTCTCTTTCCTGTAGCGTCGTTTCCTGTAGTGTTGCCATTAATGCATTAAATACAAGTTCTAAATACCCCCACTCAATCCCTCCTCCAGTCCCCTGTCCCTTGGCTCCTAGATATTCCTACCCCAACTAAAAAAGTTCTTTTTCCTTGATCCTCTCTTCCCACAACTAGGTTAAATTCTCTTTTATACACTCCTAAAAGTTTCTTATGTTTGCAGATATATAACATTTACTACTCTGTACTGAAATTGCCTGCTCAATTATTTCTCACTCACTTTACTGAAAGCTGCAAAACAGAGACGATGTTTACCTTTGGATTCTCAATGCTTAACACAGAGATTCATTTTGAAGGAATAGGCCAGCTTATGTTTCTGGAACTCACATGGGAACCCTATCACCTCATCCATGCTTTCTCAGAGTCAAGAACAGCCCACCAGTTGTACTGGCTTTCCGAGACCTCTATGAGCAGCGGGATGACCAAGAAGCAGGGTATAGGAGGGAGAAGAGAGAGAGCAGAAACAGGGATGCATCCAGATTACCTAACAGGGGTGTCCAAATGTTTGGAGTCTCTGGACCATAGTGGAAGAAGAAGAGTTGTCTTGGGCCACACATTAAATACACGAACATGAATGAAAACAAAAATATCTCATAATGTTTTAAGTAAATTTACAATTTTGTGTTGGGCCACACTCATAGCCATCCTGGGCCACATGCAGCCAGCAGGCTGTGGGTTGACACCCTTGAACACAATGATCCATAAGTAAACTAGGATAGGAATGGGAAGAAGGTGTGTGAAAACAATGTTCTCTCAGGAAACTGGAAATAGAAGGGCACTTCCTCAACCTGATAATGAACATCTACAAAAAACCCAAAGCTACCATCAGAACCTATAAACTTAGGTTACTCAGGATATGTATTGAAAATACAGTTATCAAAATAGTAAAAACAAACTTTGTGATATGATAATGTGTGTGTGTTGCCATTAATGCATTAAATACAAGTTCTAATGACATATTTCTTACCTATTTTCATTGTGAAATGTGATATCTAAATAACAGTTCAAGATTTCTCCACCTACTGAAATATATGAAAATGTTTCTTATTCCTATTGGTGCAAAGTCACAAGTACTAAAACCCCTGTGGTTTGTTGCCTACCTTCATCATAAGGAAAAGTTAAATTTCAGGTAGACATTTGGAAAAAAAAAAAAGGTAAACTTTTTCCATCCAAGTCTGTAGGCCACACACACCTCCACCATCTCCTGCAGCTTGTGCACAGGTTAGAAGACTCCTTGGGTTAAGAAAGTACTTGCCCTTGAAGCCTCTCTAAGGATAATAATAATTGAGGTGGTATCAAATCAGTGACCTTCCCAGTCTTGATTTGTGTCCCTGTTTGAACATAAATTAAGTTTTGCAAAAATACTCTACCATGGTGACTCTCTCCATTACCCTACACAGCATCCTCTTTGAGCATTTTATTCTCTTCCCTGATATGATGATGTTGGTACCCTTATTTAAAAGTTAGAGATGAATCTGAATGCTCATCATTTTTTTATTATTCACGACATGAATCTACACCTGTCTCAAGTTTATTTATATTGTCTATCTGTCCTAACTCTCTAGGTAACAAGTTACACATACCTAACGAGGTGAATTATATAGGATTACTTTCTTTAAGTTGTCCTTAACCTCTCCACACATTTTCCCTGAGAAATAGTGAAAAACAACCCATATTCGAATCAAGTTTCTAAAGAACTTACTTGTATAAATACTGTTAACCTGTGGTCACTTTACAAATTACATGGGTACTTATATATCCCTCCGAGGTGTGGCTTTCTAAATTCCTCTCTGCTGTCCCATCCCTCTTACCAAGTTATTAAGAAGAGAAATCCTGTGGTATCTAAGATATACCATTCAAACAACGCATAGTCTCCTGCCCAGAATGGCCAGTGACGAGCGGCATGGCGATGCCAAGTAAAATTTTGTAGATAAACATCACTTCAGCGTATCACTTCAGCGCATTCCCCTGACAGCTTTCTTCATCTTTACACAAATTTACCTGTTGATGGTATCTGTCAGTGCCTCCCTCCCAGTGGACCAGTGTTGGCCCCACAATCCACAATTTCTGTCTACTGAGAATGGAGTCTGGCAAACACTCAACCACAAGTCATCTGAAAACATTTACCTGCCTAAACTGATCTTTCTTTGGACCTGCCAGCCTGGGTGTTGCCAAGCTTGGAGACACCACAAACAATGTCTTTTTGTTTCTGAAAAATATAATTAATCTACAATGATTAAAGTCTGACAAGATGACCTCAAGCCACTCCTCATTTTGTTTTATTACAAGTAAGTTTTCATAAGCAATTTAATATTATAAAGCTGAAATAGAGTAAATGAATTCAAGAGATTGGGTTGACTCAATTCTATTTAATTTTGACCAGATACTAACAATTAATCACTACTTCTTGGTCATGCCATCATGCTAAAATACAGATATGTGGATTTATAAGAGCAGAAGCTGTTTGACTTTATTTTAACACACAAGCAAAAATATGCCTGGGCTTGCTCAGTTTCAGCGCACTTTGAAAAACTAGCTGTGTAGCTGCCTTTGTCCTGAAATATAAAAATAATATATACCTGAGTGGATTTTGTTACTTTTCTGTGATCAGTGTGGGGGACTTGGGAAAAGAACAGTGTGTTAGTGAAACCGAGCTCTCGCTAGCTCTCCTTGGCAAGCTCTCTGCCAGTGGAAGCGCGTCCCTCCGATCTCAGCTCCACCCTGGTGGTTTCAGTCTAGAGCTGTGCGTGCAAAGCAAAGTGGCGAAACAAGGTCAGTCTGCATAATTGAAGCCCCCACCCTGAGAAAAGTCACCTTTTTCTCCTCTGAAAGAAGCTTCCATCTGTAATAGGAGGGCACTGGACTCGCCGGTGTTCATGAGACTATCTTTATCCATATACTCACTCCTCCACGAGCCAGCCTGGGATTCACAGGGAACAGAGAGTTGCTGCAGGAAGAGAGTCAGAGGGTAATGCCCAAGCCAGGCTTGGCAGACTTCAGGACAGGCAGACTAAGGACAGCCCCCTCCAGACTGCCCACACCTCTGGGGGCTCTGGGGACCCCAGCCAGCATCAGGCTGCAGTGAATGTGAAAGTTTGCTACTGATTATTTTCCTCTTGTTTCTGAGAAGGGGAAAAACCCTTCCTTTTCATCTGACCTGTGCTCTATGGCTTCCAATTATCTTACAGCCCTGAGTCCTTTCCTTCTGACCTAATCAGTAAAATTGGGTGGGGACTCCCATACAGATGCCCACTTTTAAACATGCCAGGTTCAGGACATTAAAAATATCCCTCCTCTCTAGTATCACTTTCATTTCATTAAAAATAAAAGGATATTTTAATGCCAAAAAAGGAGGATAAAGCAGGACAAATCCAAGAATAAAGAACAATTGTTTCATTAAGTTTTATGTAAAATTCATTATGTACGCTCTTTTGGTTTGTTTTGGTTTTGTTTGTTTTTAATTTCACCACTGTCTAGTCTAAGTTTCAGGAATTACTGCTTTAGAGTATAATTTGGCTGGGACAGAATATCAGGAAATAGTGTGCAAGCCTGTGGCAGCCATAAAAACGTGTCCCTCCACCTCCTGCTGCCAGAGAGTGACTGAGAAGGCTGAGCTGCCCTTTGAGCCCACACCCAGGCCCACTTCCGGCTGGCTGCCGGCACCCCCGGGGACTGTGCAGCGGGACTGAGGAGGCAGACCCAGCCGGCAACATGCAGGACTCCTCCGATGAGTGACTTTGGCTGAGGGACTTCCCATAGGCTGTCCAAAACTTCCTAGAACTGAACTTCACTCTGAGACCCTTCCTTCCCATCCCTCTTTTCTTCCCTCTCTTTCGCAGGGAGGAGCACACCTGCATAGCAGTCTCTGGGTTCCCCACACCTCCTCCAGCTCCTGCCCCTTTTTCTCTTGTTGGTATGTCCCCCTTATCTTACAAGTTAAGTTCTGTCCAGATGACTGTTTCTCAAAGGACCCGAACTAACACAAAGCCCTTTCCTATCCGCCACTTCATTCACTTGGTGAATGCCTCATGCCACCACCGGGACAACTCAAGGGTGGGTGTAGTGAACAGGAGATACAGGCTTATCTCATCGATGCAGAAGCTAGGCCTGGAAGCCAGAAGTTCTGACTGCTCGACTGAGATTTGTCCTGAAAGAATCGCTTCTGAAAACAAAATGTCTTGTTTGAGCCCCGTCCAGTGTGGCTCAGCTGGTTAGGCATCATCCTTCAGAGCAAAAGGTTGCCAGTTCGATTCCCAGTCAGGGCACACACACAAAAAAAAATCCTGTGTGAGAAGAAATATCTAGATTATAAGTGCTCCAGAGAATGTCCCAGGGACAGTTTCCAAGTGACTGTCCCATTTCTCCAGACCAGTGGTTTTCAAATGATTTCAAGCCATTGATTCCCTCAAGTTAAATCCTTACTGATGGTCAATAAATAACAGCGGGAGGAGACAGGCCGGAGGCATAGTGGCACAGTGCATGAAGTGGCCAAATGGAGCCCTGATGTCAATTTCTGGGCTGCTGTCTCCTTGTCCCCATTCACTGTTGCTGAGATGCCCTTCCCAAGAACCCCTGAGCTCTGCTAACTATGTAACGAAACCCTGCTTAGACCTTTGTTTGTAATAGTCTTTCCCAGAGAGGCCCTCTCTATGTACTCTCATGGGAGAAACAAGGTCAAACCAAGGCCTGTGGCTCCCAGGAGACCTCAGAGGAAGTCACATGGCTTTTATCTATCAGTCTAAGATTCTTCATAAAATTTCCTTTTAAACAAATGTTCTGTAGTGAAAGAAAAGAAGGGAGGGAGGGAGGGAGAAAAGAAGGAGAAAGAAAGAAAGAGAGAAAGAGAGAAAGGAAAGGGAAGGGAAGGGAAGGGAGGGGAAGGGAAGGAAAGGGAAGGAAAGGAGAGAAAAAAGAAAGAGAGAGAGAAAAAGAAAAAAAAAGAAAGAAAGAGAAAGAAAAAGGAAAACTGAAAAGTGTCTGCTCCAGGACACTGTTCCAAGAAAGACCTCTTATTAAATGCGTATAGTCTTTTCTCTTCACGCGGTGGCCACATCCATGGATATCTGAAACAAATGGGCAGGAACATAATCCAGCCATTGGCCTGATCCCCATGTGCTTCAGCTGAACTGATATGAGTTCTTCAGCCAGACAGGCAAAGGAGCCCCTACTCTTCTCTGGGCCTGGTCCCTCTGTCGTGGGTCAGTGCTGTCCTGGTGGGGCAGGAATTGTCTGGTTGGCCAGCAGAGGAATCTGTCCCCAGGTACGCACACCAGCTGCTCCGGCCACAGCTTCTCAGCTCCTGCTGTTGTGTCTTCCTGGAAATGCTTCCCTCCTGGATGTCTGCCTGGCTGCCTCCCTGACTTTCCTCATGTCCTTGCTCAAATGTCACCTCCCCAGAAAGATTCCCCTGATGATCCTACATAAAATAACAACCCACCTCATCTCCCACACCCCTCCTACCTCTGCCAGCATTTCCTATTACCTTGCTCAGTTTTGCTCCTCTCCCTAATATTATCCATCTGCTGTGTTGGGTATTTCTTTATTGACTCTCCCTCCACAGAAATCGAAGCTCTACAAAGATGAGGACTTTTTTTTAGAGTTACCCTCCCAGTGCTTAGAATAGTACCTGACACAAAGAAAGCCCTCAAACATTTATTGAAGGACCAAATGAATAAATGAAAAAAAATCATGGAATTTTTCCAAGTGAAAGTGATTTATTCAGGATTGCATGTGTGGAATGGGGGAAAGGAGTAGGAGAGGGGAACCCGAGCCAGGGAGAGACAGAGTGGAGGGAGGTCCTTGCCGTGTCCAGTGGGTTAGCCTGCATCTCATCTTTATCCTAGAGATATTGCAACCATCTGCCCAGGACATGGGGGTCAGACCTGATTTCAAATATTCTGTTTATTTATGCTAGAATTAATCTAATTCTTCCCAATCATATATCAGTAACATCGCCTTTAAAAAATATGTAGTCACTATATCCATATGCATAGATATTTGCAAATTCCAGGTCTACAAAGATGTAGAGCAAAACTATGATGTACATTATGTTTCTCTTTATACTTGATATAGCCAGGACATCTTGCATACTGAGATTTTGTGTATTTTCTGGACACAGTGAAGACATTTTTGATTGTCAACTGAGTCTCTCTCCCACAGAACCTTTGTAGGAAACCTGTACAGTGATACTTCAGTCACTCATTCAAAGACAGTAGCCCTTGCGAGCTGGACTATTCCACCAGAATACTATATTATTTATTACATTATATCATTAATATATGCTGTCAGAGGCACACTAGGATATAATCCCAGGCCATAGAAATCGGCACCTCCCACTTAGAAAACCCAAGGTAGTGTGTTCTAAGTAGTAGCCCAAGGGACAAAATTTCTTGAGCAAATAAACCAAATTAAAAGGGGATTACCAAGATGCACTTTGTATACAATTTTGGATGGCTTCTTCCCTTACTCTAAATTCCTCTTTCATGGCATCTGCTTTCTTTAGGAGTTAATGCGATGATGGAAGTAGGAGTTCAGAAGCAGTGTGGGTCAGGGGGATCAACCTCTTTCTTGGCCCTGTGTTGGAGTCTATCATTTTGGTTCTAGACTGGCTTTCTTTAGGGTTCTTTTTTTTTCCTCTTAAGAAAGAGAGAAAGAGAAAAAGAAAATCTCTTTCCAGGCAGAGATGCTGTCTTATGTGTCTTTGGGCAGAGTCCATACTCAGTAAATGTTGTTGAACTCCAGATGTCTGCCTCCCTGCAAAGGTGAAGCACTCAGAAGGCATTAGTACTTGCAGGTTAGACAGCCCCAGCAGACCTTCAACTGGCCATAAGCTCTTCTCTGACGTCTGTCGCAGGAGCAGGTTTCATCCTGCTTAGATTTTTAGGGAAAATACAGTAACAATGATCTGGGTGGAAGACAATAATCACCTGCAGATCACACTCAGCTCTCTCTCTCATCTCTTCTCTTCTCTTACTTATTCTCTGTCTCTTTCTCCATAACTTCATATTTCTAAAATGTATTATTACCAGCAGAAAGACCCACAGCTAGGATCTCATTATTCAAGAGTTCAAGGTCTTTGTGTTGTATTTTGGTGGAACTCATCCAAATGTTTGGGGTTTTTTTTTTTTACAGAGAATTAGATGCGGAGTTGATCCCTTCAACATCCAAGGGAATCCAGTGAAATCAAAGTTCACATTCTTTGGGGAGTTTTGTGAGAATTCCCACATGAGCAACTGCCTACCTTCATTTTTTTAGATAATATAGTTATTTACTTATTTACACTGTTGCTGAGATACCCTCCTCTGTCCTCTCCTACGCTGGGCCCTGAAGCAGAGCGAGTGATTCAGGTGTCATTAAGCTTTCTCTTCAGTGAGTCTTTTGGTTACTATAGCAGTCATTTTCATCTCATCTTTTAAAAAAAGTTTTCATTTTGATTCAGAAAGCTTCTGGATTCCACTCAAATCACCGGGCTAATTCTCTGAGTCACAGTGTCATAGAATTTCAGAGTTAAAATGGATTATAAAATTATCCAGCCCAACTCTTTGATATTATATATTAATTTTCCAGGTTTTCAAGAAGTCTATATTCAGCATTTACTACATGCCAGGCACTGGGCTAGTTACTGAGGTCACATTCTTTCAAGAAAAGGAAATCTATCAGTAGGTATTAACCAGTCTGATTCATGTACAAAATAAGCCCAGAAGAAGGGTCTCCACCTACTGGGGGGACCAGGAAGAGCTGACAAAGAAAAGAACACCAGGAAAGATTCAGGTCCTTGACTCTGGGCATTTATTCTTCTCCTTCTGTGTCAGGGTCTGGTCCAAGTGCCTTAGTCTAAGAACTCCTTCATGCCTCACACAGCTCTATGCAGTAGAGTCTATTGCCATCTCCATTTTAGAAAAGAGGAAACTGAGGCAAAGAGAACACATGCCCAAGGAACACATCAGTAAATGACAGAGTCAAGGGTGTGCCACCCAGTGTCCATCATCCTGACCCTCGTGCATCCTGCAGCTTTGACAAAATTTCCAAGGCTAAACACCGACAAGCCGGGATTGAATCGAGGTGTCTGATTCCCAGACTGGCACTAATGCCTAACTCCTAAGACCCCGGAGTGTCTATTTTTCTTAGTGGTCTGTCAGAGGCTGATGACTCTCAAAGTAGCTTCTTACAAAAAGGTAAAACATTCCCTAGAATAGCAACCTGAGGGTCCTTGTTTGGAAGCGCCGGGGCTTGGAATAGGGGAATATGACAAATATAAGACTGAACGTACGTTAGACAAAAATGTACTGTGAGCAAAAGCCTGGTGTGTTTGGGCGAATAGTGAATTTCTACCACATACATGGTATAATAATAATCAGGTTTTCAAAATACTTAGCCAGACTCCACTGGCCTCTCTAAGATGGAAATGCACAGACAGATAAAAGACTGTGTTCAGGTTTTATTTTAATCTTTGCCTCCCTGCTTGTGGTCTTAGAGACCTTAGTACTGAAAGTAAATGATATTTCTACCTCCTCCTTTCCAGGGCAGGAATTTGCATTTTAATTTTGGAACACTTAGGGAAAAATCAAATGAAATGCTTTATTTGCTTTTTTGAGACTTTTTTTTTTCTACTTTCCAGGAATGCAGCCTATTGCTCACTGAGTTGTAGACTAAATATCCTAAGTCCTAAGGCAGAACTGGTTACTACCGCTGTAGTGAACGTGTCTGTGACTCACCCGGGAGGAAAGGGCCCAGCTTCGGGGGGCACCAGTGTAGGATGGATCTGGCTCAGACGGATTTACATAGGAGTTAGTTTACCCTGAACTGAACTTCCAATCAGGAAGTTTATACATAAACAAGCAGGAAATACACTGAGAACCCTGCTTTGGTAAGGAAAATTATTTATGTGCATGTTGGTCATCTTATTAGTAACTCTGAAGCCCTTTAAGTGAAAATGACAACAACGTAGCTACCAGTCTGTAGTTCTTAAAGTTCGTCTGCATGGCCCAGCCTCTGCTCACCTAGGTAAGGGGCCGTATAGTTGTCATTCAAGCTGGAGCTTCAGAAATCATGATGAGTGCTACTATTAATAACCAAACTAAACCAGCAAGGAAGCATGAATGATCAGCCTACTCATGGGCAAAATTGCCTTTTTAAAAAAGCAGAGAAACAATCTGTCTGCTGACAGAGTGTGACACCAAGTTCAAAGTCAAATAAATGAAGGGTCAGGAAGTGGGCATTTCCCACCTGCACCTACTACTTTGAACACAGAAAGGTAGAGCTGGAAGGGACAGTGTAACCATCTAGTTCAGCCAGATAAGGGAGTGAAAGGAATTAGGGAGTCACAAAATAGAGACAGAGTCCAGGCCTCTGGAGTCCGCTCCATCAAGCTGTATCTCGGGTATTTTCAGAGGCTCAGCTGTCAGCTGAGTGGCGAAGGACCCAATGGAAGGAGTATCGGGGGTCAGTCACTTCCCCTCCTAGCAGCAGCATGCCTGCCCTCCTTCCCATGAAAAGCTCAACGTGTTCTACCAGCTCTGACAAAGAGAACACTTTTACCTTTCATGTGAAGAACTAGTACGTGACAACCCTCGTGGATAATAGCACCAATCATTTGAGCAATGCACTTACAACTGAGCAATCCTGTTCTCATTATCTAGCGCTTTATCAATCATACATCCAGAAAACCAATGACCACTCGTTATCTATCCCCTAGCAGAAAACAGAGCTCTAAGAATAATGACACATAGGACAGGTCAGATTTTAAGAGAGATTAAAAGGTCGCAAGGGAATTTGATACTGTTGATAAGAGCTGATGGTAGACATTCCATAGAGTGCCTGACACAGTGAGGGCTGGCTGGGTGCAGGTTCTGGGTGTTGGAGGGGGACGGCTAGGGTGACTGAGAAGGACAGGAGAAGGGAGGGAAAGCTTCAGAAGACAAACTGCATGCTGTGGCTAAAGGACATGTTAAGGCTTCGTGAAAGTTAATTAGAAGTATGAGCTCACACGTGGAGCAGGTGTGGGGTGCCCAGAGCACCCGAGAGTGCTTTCTCATTTCTCTGCCTTTGATTTTGGGCAGAAACTCAGGAATCAAAGACCAGGAATTAATTACCCCCTTGAAGGCAGGTTCCGCTGCGTGTCTCTTTCTAGTTCTTTAGTATTTCCCCACAAGTCAAGGTGAGTTGGCAGGAAGAAGGAGATGAATTAATTCCAAATATAGAATTTATTTTTTACCCAATCACTCATGAATAGGACATTCTGTTTCATAAAAGACGCCCAGGAGAATTGGAATGGATGCCTCTTGCAAATCTAACAGAAAAAAATAATAAAATTCAGGCATTGTTCGGAGTGAAAGAACAATTCATTCTCGAGTGCCAGTTTATCTGGGGCAGTATCTTTGCTGCGTGAAACCAATGTTTAGATGAAAATGGAAAAATTGAATCAGTCATTCAGAGTTTTAGTCACATAATAATTTGTATTGCCTATATTGTGTATTGCATATTTGGGAGTTTATGGATGAATATTTTAGTGTTTACCAAGATGGTGAATGCCATCAAAGGTTGATAGCTGTGCAAAGAGATCATAAAATATTTCTCAAGTCTTTTACGTTAGATCTTCCCGAGAACCACTTAAAAGTTTCCTGAGAACCACTTCAAAAGTTTCCTTTAAAGCAATCATGAAGTATTAGTCTGTTATACTTAAGATATCCATTTGCATATATATCTTTAGGGACAAGAGCACTAATACAGTGCTTTTCATACTTTTTTGACTGAAACCCTCATAAGAAATACATGTTACCTTATGACTCAGTACACACATACAACGAATCAGATGTTTCACCAAATAATATCTTTACTATGTAAGACACGCTCTGATATGTTCTATCTTTTAATGCTGGTCTTATCTACAAAATTGGCCTCTTAACCTGAAGTGTAATGACCCACTCTGTGAATTTTTATTTATTTATTTATTTTTAGAGAGAAGAGATGGGAGGAGAAAGAGAGGGAGAGAAACATCAATCCGTTGCCTCTTGTACATGCCCCAAATGATGACCAAACACACAACCTAGGCATGTGCCCTGACAGGGGATTGAACTGGTGACCTTTCATTTTGTGGGATGATGCCCAATTGGCTGAGCCACACAGGTCGGGACGACTAGGACATTGAAGCACAATGTCCTAGGAGGCTCTGAATCAGATACCTGAGGTCATGTCTTACCACCATTTTCCACAAGAAACTCTGCAAGCACTTTTTTGCACAGTTATCTCTGCTGCAAAATAGGAAAACTAAGACAGTGTGTAAACAATGCCAAAACCAAGGCCTAGTCATTCCATTCTTTTAAAGAAACCAACGCAATTATTTTAAAAATGGAGAATTGATTTCTGCCTGAAAGAACTGTTCAAAGCTGTCAAAATGGTCAGTGGCATAAACTTTTGTCTTCTACCTGCTCTGGAATTAATGAGGTTGAAGTTAGTTTTAAATTTGTGATTATTATTGCTCAGGTTTTTAAAGTACAATTCTAAATCACTGGAAAAGTCACCATTTCTCTGACTCTTCAAAAGCAACTTACATTCAATCAAAAGAAATTCCATTTGATGACCTTGTTTCATCCTTCAATTTGAGTTGTTTACAGTAAGGTCATTAATAAAGAACAAGAGAGCTAGTTATTCACATGTAGATTTTGGTACCTTTCTACGAAATTGGATTAAATTAAAATATACATTGTTTGAGTTTTCAGTACAAAATTCAATACACAGTCAATAATGGCTCACGCAGTGAAACATACGTCTGTTGAGCTGCTCTTCCTCATAAGACTAAGCACGTGGACACACACACACTTATTCACTTATATTTTTATTGAGCACTTACTATTTGACAGGCACTAAAACAGGCATTGTTAGAGCCAAATTAAGGCCTTCATACAACTTAAGCACTGGAAAAATTATTTCATATTCCCTTCTCCATGATATGCACTGTGGCTTGATATTGTTTAAATCTCCTATATTCTTACTAATTTCTGTCTACTTTGCCTGTTACTGAAATCTTGACTCTAAATGTAAATGGGGTTTTAGCTCTTTTTCCATGAGATCAATCAGGTTTTGCTTTATGTATTTTGAAACCATATTTATTAGACGTATAGATATTTAAAACTGTTGTACCCTCTTGAATTAACCACTTTTTACAGCTTTATTGAGATATAATCAACATAACATAAAATTTACACTAATATATTATACAATTCAGCAGTTTATAGTATATTCACAGAGTACTATAGTAATCCTTATAATCTAATTTCACAACATTTTTATTATTCTCTTAACAATAACTTCCTATTCTCCCCTCCTCCCAGCTTCTGGCAACAAGTAATCTACGTTCTGTCTGAATTCATTTCCTTATTTTGGACACTTCACATAAATGGATCATAGTACGTGGTCTTTTGTGACTCATTTCTTTCACTTATCATAATGCTTTCAGTGTTCACCCATGTTATAGAATGTATCAGAACTTAATTTTTCCTTATATTTCCAAATAATATTCCATCATTTGTATATACTACATTTTGTTTCTCCATCCACTAGTTAATGAATATTTGTTATTTCCACTTTTCTTAAGTTATTAGTAATGCTGCCAAGAACATATATGTACAAGTTTTTGTGTGGACATGCATTTTCCTTTATTTTGGTTATATGTGTGGGAATGAAATTGCCAATTAATTAATTTTGAGGAACTTCCAGATATTTTCCAAAGTGACTGTTCTATTTAACAACCACCAGCAATGTATGAAGATTCTACTGTCTATACATCCTCACCAACACTTGCTGTCTCTGTTAAAATTATAGTCATCTAATAAATGTGAGAAAATATCTCACCGTAGTTTTAATTTACATTTCCTTGATTACTAATAATGTTGATCATCTTTTCATGCACATATTGAGTATTTACATATCTATTCGGGAGAAATGTCTATTCAGATCCCATTTGATTGGGTTATTAGTCTTCTTTTTCTGAGATGTAAGAGTTTTATTTATTTATTATGGGTACAAATTCCTTAACGGGTATATGTTTTGCAAATATTTTCTCTAATTTTATGGTCTTTGCACGTTCTTGATGGTGTCCTTTAAAATGCAGATGTTTATAATTCTGGTAAAATATAATTTAAATATTTTTTCTTTTGTCATCTTTGCTTTTGGTGTTATATTTAAGAAACCATTGCCTACTCCAAGGTCACAATTATTTACTCCCATGTTTTCTTCTGAATTTTATAGTTTGAGCTCTTGCATTTAAGTCTACTATCCATTTTGAGTTAACTTTTGTGTGTGGTATGAGGAAGGGTTCCACCTCACTCTTGTGGTCTAAATATCTATTTCTTGAGAGCCTGCTTTTTGCACTGACTGGTCTTGTCATCCCACCATTGCTACTGACAGTCAACTGTGCTTTCTGAAAAAGCATTCCTCAAATTGTTCCAAGGTTTAGAGTAATTTATGGAATTCTGAAAAAGTTGATTTTGATCATTTACATCAGTTTTTTATTGTTTTTATAGAGGAGAGGATTTTCAGAGGATCTTAGTTCACCATTCCATAAGTCTTGCCTTGTGCCCAGGTTGCTTTTTATAAGTTTTAGCATCTTTTCTGTCCTTGTACTTTGACTTTATATTTAAGGAGAGATGCCTCAAATATAAAGGCATATCGAACAGCTGATACTCTATAGAGGGCAGCATATAGCTAGGTCTTGTTTTTTTATCCAATATGAAAATCTTTGTCTTTTGGGGACTTCCAGTCAAGATGGTGGCATAGGTAGATATGGCTCACCTCTTCACATAACCACATCAAAATTACAACTAAAATATAGAACAACCATCACTAGGAACTGTTAGAAACCAAGTTGATTGAATGTCTGACAACTACACAATTAAAGAAACCACATCCATCCAGACTGATAGGAGGGATGGAGATGCAGAATGGGCTGGTCCCACATCCACGTTTGGCAAAAATTCAGGAGGGATATCTCAGGAGCAAGGATTCCCAGCCTCACACCAGGCCCCCCAGCCCAGGGTTCCAGCCAGGAAGATAAGTCCTCATAACTTCTGGTTGCAAAAACCAGTGGGGATTGAGTCAGTCAAAGAAACTTTTGGAGTCCCAAGCAGTTCCTCTTAAAGAACCCACACACAGATTCACTCCTTCTGGGCTCCAGCACTAGAGTAGCTGCTTGAAAGGCACCAGTGGCATAGAGGGAAGAACTGAAATGTCTGGCATCAAGGTGAGAACTGGGGCACAGTTAATCTGATACAGAAAGGCAGGCAGAGGCCATTTTCCCTTTTCTGAACACCATCCCCACAGAGCCACAAAGCCAGCAGGTGGGCACCATATCTAAGACTCCATGAACCTGGCTGACACTGTTTGCCCAGCCCTGGAGATGCCCTGAAGTTCCATCCCACCCAACTGTGGGCCAACCCAAATTGTTAACTGTGACTTTTCCATTTGAATGGCTGGCGTTGGCTTATGCTTCACAACTTCCTAAATACTATCAAACAAGCAACAGCTGACCTCAGTGAGCTCCTAGACCCTGTACCTCTTGATAAGTGGTCCAAGACCTGGCACTAGCAGCAGCCAGCTTAGATTCACAACTTGGCTTCTTCTGGGAATCTCCAAGTCCAACACACATGGAAGCCATCTCAGATTGCTTTATAGCTCAGGCAGGGTGGCCCTAGGCAGAACATACATAGAAGCTGACCTTGGTCTGTACCACCAGGGAAATCCCAGGACTTGTACATCCATGAATAGCTACAGACCATGTCAGAGCACCACCACCCGTCCCCTGCACAGCTGATAATCTATGGAAGGCAGAAGTTGGTGGTTAGTGGTCACAGCCAGTCCTTGCAGCTGACTTGCCTGAGTAAATCCCTCCCTTTGACCTACCAACATCAATCAAGGCTCAACTGCAAGAGGAGGATGTACTCAGCCCACATGAAGGGTACACCTTGAGTACCCAGCATGGGTGATAGGAGAGGCTGTGCCACTGTACCCTACAGGACACCTACTATATTAGGCCACACTACCAAGTACACGGAGTCAAAGCAGATCTATCTAATACATAGAAACAGACAAAGGGAAGCTGCCAAAATGAAGAGACAAAGAAATATGGCCCAAATGAAAGAACAGGTCAAAACTCCAGAAAAAGAACTAAACAGAATGGAGATAAGCAACCTATCAGATGCAGAGTTCAAAACACTGGTTACAAGGATGCTCAAGGAAATTAGTGAGGACCTCAACAGCATTAAACAGGTCCAGTCAGAAATGAAGGATACACTAATTGAAAAAAGAACAATTTACAGGGAAACAACAGTAGAGTGGATAAAGCCAAGAATCAAATCAATGATTTGGAACAGAAGGAACTGAAAAATAACCAATCAGAACAAGAAGAAGAAAAAAAATACAAAAAAAAAAATGAGGATAGTGTAAGGAGCCTCTGGGACAACTTCAAGCATTCCAACATTCACATCATAGGGGTGCCAGAAGGAGAAGAGAAAGAAGAGGAAATTGGAAATGTATTTGAAAGAGTAATGAAAGAGAACTATCCTAATTTGGTGAAGGAAATAGATATGCAATCCAGGAAGCTCAGAAAGTCCCAAACAAGATGGATGCAAAGAGGCTCACTCCAACACACATTATAATTAAAATGCCAAAGGTCAAAGGTACAGAGAGAATATTAAAAGCAGCAAGAGAAGAGCAGTTAGTTACCTACAGGGGAGTTCCCTTATAACTGTTAGCTGATTTCTCAAAAGAAATTTTGCAGACTAGAAGGGATTGGCAAGAAATATTCAAAGTCATGAAAATAAGGGACCTATGGCCAAGGTTGCTCTAGCCAGCAAATTCATTTAGAATTGAAGGGCAGATAAAGAGCTTCCCAGACAAGGAAAAACTAAACGAGTTCATCATCATCCAAACATTATTATATGAGATGTTAAAGGGACTTATTTAAGAAAAACGAGATCAAAACTATGAACAACAAAATGGCAATAAATACATAAGTATCAACAATTGAGTCTAAAAAACATCTAAACAAACAAGAAGAACAGAGACAGAATCATGGGTACCGACAGTATTTTGAAGGTTGACAGAATGGGTGAAGAGGTGAGGGGGTTAAGTACAAATTGGTAGTTACAGAATAGCCATGGGGATGTAAAGTACTGTATAGGAAATAGAGCAGCCAAAGCACCTATATGCATGACCCAAGGACATGAACATGGTGTGGGGTTTGCCTGAGGGAATGTGGGTGCTGAGTGGAGGAGGGCAAAGGGAGAAAAATTGGGACAACTGTAATAGCATAATAAATAAAATATATTTAAAAAATTTTGTCTATTAATGATTCATCTTACTATTTATATTTAATATGATTATTGATATGGCCAAGTTTAAGTTTTCCAATATATTACTCGTTTTTTTATTTGTCAAAATTTTCTTATTTTTCTCTTAAATTATTTTTAATTGAATTTATTGAGGTGACAATGGTTAATAAAATTATACAGGTTTCAAATGTACAACTCTGTAACACATCATCTGTATATTGCATTCTGCATTCACAACCTAAAGTCAAGTCTCCTTCCATCATCATTTATCCCCCCTTTTCCTCTTCTACATCCCCCTACTCCCTCTTCCCCCTGGCAATCACCACACTGCTGTCTGTGCCTGTGAGGTTTGTTTGGTTTTTTTGCTTAATCCCCTCACCTTTTTCAACCAGCCCTCCAATCCACCTCCCCTATAACAGCTGTCAGTCTTCTCTCTGTTTCTATGAGTCTGTTTCTATTTTGTTAATTTACTTTGGGTTTTTTGAGGGTTTTTTGATATATTATAGAATTTCATTTTTTAAGTGTATTTTATTGATTATGCTATTACAGTCATCCCATTTTCCCCCCTTTACTCCCCTCCACCCTGCACCCCCTCCACTTGCATTCCCCCCCTTCATTCATGTCTATGGGTCATACATACAAGTTCTTTGGCTTTTACATTTCTTATACTATTCTTAACCTCCCCCTGTCTGTTTTGTCCCTACCATTTATGCTATTTATTCCCTGTACCTTTTCCCTCATTCTCCCCCTCCCCCTCCCTGCTGATAACCCACCACGTGATCTCCATTTCTGTGATTCTGTTCCTGTTCTCATTGTTTCCTTAGTTTGTTTTTGTTTTTGTTTTCTTAAGTTTTGTTGTTGATAGTTGTGAGTTTGTGTCATTTTACTGTTCATATTTTCGATCTTCTTATTTTTCTTAAATAAGTCCCTTTAACATTTCATATAATAAGGGCTTGGTGATGATGAACTCCTTTAACTTGACCTTATCTGGGAAGCACTTTATCTGCCCTTCCATTCTAAATGAAAGTTTTGCTGGATAGAGTAATCTTGGATGTAGGTCCTTCCTTTTCATGACTTCAAATACTTCTTTCCAGCCCCTTCTTGCCTGTAAGGTTTCTTTTGAGAAATCAGCTGATAGTCTTATGGGAATTCTTTTGTAGGTAACTCTTTCCTTTCCTCTTGCTGCTTTTAAGATTCTCTCCTTCTATTTAATCTTGGGTAATGTAATTATGATGTGCCTTGCTGTGTGCTTCTTTAGGTCCAACTTATTTGGGACTCTAAGCTTCCTGGATTTCCTGGAAGTCTATTTCCTTTGCCAGATTGGGGAAGTTCTCCTTCATTATTTTTTCAAATAAGTTTTCCATTTCTTGCTCTTCCTCTTCCCCTTCTGGTACCCCTATGATTAGTATGTTGGAACATTTAAATTTGTCCCTGAGATTCCTAATCCTCTCCTCATTTTTTTAAATTCTTGTTTTTTCGTTCTGTTCTGGTTGACTGTTTATTTCTTCCTTCTGCTCCAAATGGTTGGTTTGAGTCCCAGTTTCCTTCCCATCACTGTTGTTTCCCTGTATATGTTCCTTTATTTCACTTTTCATAGCCTTAACCTTTTCCTCTATTTTGCAACCATACTCAATCAACCCTTTCTGTGAGCATCCTGATTACCAGTGTTTTGAACTGTGCATCTGGCTACCTCTTCATCATTTAGTTGTATTTTTTCTGGAACTTTGATCTGTTCTTTTATTTGGGCCTTATTTTTTTTTTTTTTTTGTCTCAGCATGCCTGTTACTTAGTAAGGGGCAGAGCCTTAGGTGTTCACCAAGGCAGGGCAACCCATGTTGCTGTATTGTGGAGCTGTAGGTGGTGGGGGGGCCCAAGAGGCAACAATGCTGCTTGCTCAGCTCTGGCCAGCTTTCAGTCACTTCATCCACTACCACAAACAAATTGGGTTCTTTTGGTGCTGATTCCCAGGTGGGTGGGTTTGTGTATGTTCTAGGACCCTGTGGGTCTCTCCAACAAACTCTTCTGTGAAGCTGGGAGTTTCTCCCACCACTGCAACCTCTATAGGTTTCTTCAGTCAGAGCTTTTGAGGCTTTATGTCCCCACACTGGAACCCTGGGTTGAGCAGTCTGTCTCTTTTACCAGTTGTTCCTTCCAGTTTATCTGCACGCAAATGTGGGACTGCCTGCTCCACCAGCCACCGCCTTGCTGGGATTCTTCTCCACCAGGCTGCCCATCTCTGCCCCTCCTACTGGTCTGGATGAATGTTTCTTCTTTATCTCCTTGGTTGTCAGACTTCCCATACAGTTGGATTTTCTGGCAGCTCTGGTTGTTTATTTGTTTTTAAATTTGTTGTTGTCCTTCTTTTGGTTGTGCGAGGGACCACAGTGTATCTGCCTATGCCTCCCTCCATCTTGCCTGGAAGTTGGGTATTAATTTATTTTGTTGAGTAGATTTCATATATAAGTGAAATCAATTGGTACTTGTCTTTCTCTGACCAGCTTATTTTACTTAGAATAATACTCTCCAGGTCAATCCAAGCTGTGACAAAAAGTAAGGTTTTCTTTTTTACAGCCTAGTGGTATTCCCTTGTGCAAATATACCACGAGTTTTTTATCCACTCATCTACTGATGGTTACTGGGGCTGCTTCCATATCTTGATGATTGTAAATAATGCTGCAATAAAATAGGGGTGCATTTATCCTTTTGAATCAATATTTTGGGTTTCTTCAGATACATTCCCAGAAGTGGAATTGCTGGGTCATAAGACAATTCCATTTTTAACTTTTTTGAGGTAACTCCATACTGCTTTCTACACTGGCTGCACCAATCTGCAATCCCACCAACAGTGCATGAGGGTTCCCTTTTCTTCACACCCTGGCCAGCACTTGCTGTTTGTTGATTTATCGATGATAGCCATTCTCACAGGTGTGAGGTGATATTTCTTTGTGGTTTTAATTTGTATTTCTCTGATGATTAGTGACATTAGGCATTTTTTCATGTCTATTGGCCATCTGTATGTCCTCTTTGAAGAAATGTCTATTCAGGTCCTTTGCCCGTTTTTTTAATTGGTTGTGTGTTTTCTTGGTGTTGAGTTGTGTAAATTCCTTATAAATTTTGGAAATTAACCCTTTATCAGATGCATCATTGGCAAATATGTTCTCCTACTCAGTGGGTTGTCTTTTCACTTTGTTGATGGTTTCCTTTGCTGTGCAAAAACTTTTCATTTTGATGCAGTCTCATTATTTTATTTTTTTCTTGTTTCCCTTGCCAAAAGAGATATATCAGAAAAAAAATATTGCTAAGAGAAATGCCCAAGAATTTGCTGCCTATGTTTTCTTCTAGGATTTTTATGGGGTTTGAGGCTGACATTTAAGTCATTAATCCATTTTGAGTTTATTCCTGTGTATGGTGTAAGGAGGGGGTCTAGTTTCATTTTTTTGCATTTATCTGTCAAGTTTTCCCAACACCATTTATTGAATAGACTCTTACCCTATTGTATACTCTCGCCACCTTTGTCAAATATTAATTGACCACAATGGTGTGAGTTTATTTCTAGGCTCTCCATTCTGTTCCATTGATCTCTGTGTCTGTTTTTGTGCCAGTCCCACACTGTTTTGATTACTATGGCCTTGTAGTATAGTTTGATACTCAGATAGCATGATACCTCCTACTTTGTTCTTCTTTCTCAAGACTGCTGAAGATATTTCAGGTCTTTTATGGTTTCATATAAATATTTGAAACATTTGTTCCAGTTCTGTGAGATATACCATTGGTATTTTAATAAGAATTACATTAAATCTATAGATTGCTTTGGTTAGTATAGGCATTTTAATGATATTAATTCTTCCTATCTATGAACACAGTACATGCTTCCACTTATTTGTATCTTTCTCAATTTGTTTCTTCAGTATCTAACAGTTTTACAAGTACGGGTCTTTTACATTTTTGGTTAAATTGATTCCTAGGTACCTTATTTTTTGTTGTTGTTGCAATTGTAAATGGGATTGTTTTCTTAGCTTCTCCTTCTGGTAGTTCATTATTAGTGTATAAAAATGTCACTGATTTCTTGATTTCTTAATGTTGATTTTGTATGCTGCTACTTTACTGAATTCATTTAGCAGTTGTAGTAGGGGTTTTGGGGGGGTTTGGGGGGGTTGGTGGAGTCTTTAGGGTTTTCCATATACATTATCATGTCATCTGCAAATAATAACAGTTTTACTTCTTCCTTTCCAATTTAGATGACTTTTATTTCTTCTTCTCTGATTTCTGTGGCTAGGACTTCTAATACTATATGGAATAAGAGTGGTGAAAGAAGACATCCCTGTTCAGTTCCTGAACTTTTACTTTCTGTCCACTGTGTACAATGCAGACAGTGGGTATGTTGTATGTGGCCTTTACTACACTGAGGTATGTCCCCTCATTCACATTTTGCTGAGATTTTTTATCTCACATGGGTACTGGATTTTATCAAATTATTTTGTACATCTATTGATGTGATCATGTGATTTTCATCCTTCATTTTGTTTATGTGATGTATCACATTTACTGATTTGTGAATATTGTACCAGTCTTGCATCTCCAGGATAAATCATACTTGATCATGGTGGTGTATCTTTTTTAATGTATTGCTGGATCTAGTTTGTTAATATTTTGTTGACTATTTTGTCATTTATGTTCATCAGTGATATTGGCCTATAATTTTCTTTCTTTTAGTGCCTTTATCTGGTTTTGGAATTAGGATAATGCTGGCCTCATAAAATGAGCTTGGGAGTTTTCCCTCTTGTTGAATGTTTTGGAATAGTTTGAGAAGGACCAGTTGTAGTTTTTTAAATGTCCAGTAAAATTCACTTGTGAAGCCATCTGGTCCAGGACTTTTGTTTGCTGGGAGTATTTTTATTACTTCTTTGATGTCATTAGTTGTAATTGCTCTATTCAGATTTTATAATTCTTCCTGATTCAGTTTTGGAAGACTATGTTCCTGGGAATTTATCCATTTCACCCAGGTTGTCCAATTTGTTGGCATATAGTTGCTCATATTTATTTTCTATTTGCTGCGTGTGTTCTTATTTTTTCTCTTTTTCTGCCTTCTTTTAGACTGAGTTTTTTTAGTGTTTCCATTATACCTTTTTGTGGGGGAGGCTCATTAGATACAACTTTTTTTTTACTGTTTAAGCTGCTACAGTTGTTCCCACTTTCTCCCTTCCTGTCCCTCACCCAGCCCCACCCTCTCCTCACCCCCAGCCAATCCCCATATTATTGTTTATATCCATGGTTTGTGCACAAATGTTCTTGGCCCTTCACCATCTTTCATCCCATCTTCCCACTCCTTTCCAGCAACCGCCAGTCTGTTCTGTGCATCTAAGCATCTGTTACTATCTTGTTCATTAATTTACTGTGTTCATCAGATTCCACATAAGTAAGATCATGTAGTATTTTTCTTACGATTCTTTGGGTTATTTTATTGTAGTTGATTTGAGGTTTATATGATATTTATTGGTCTATATTCAAGTAATATTACACTGCACACTAATACGTAGTATAAGAAAGAGTTTTTTCCATGGTTTACTACTGTTTCCTCTCTCCTGGGCCTTGTGCTTTTTTCAAAATTTTATTTCTATTTGTTATAAATCACAGAATAGATTATTAATTTTCCTTTAACTAGTCAGTTTTCTTTAACAGAGATTTTTAAAAGAAGAAAAGATTGCATAAGTTCAGCAACATGGCAGCCAAGACAGAGGCATAGGTAGAAACCCTTCGCTTCCGTGAATAACCAAAAGGAGGATAACAACCAATCTAAAATCAATAAACAACCAAAAGCACCAGAAAATCAAACTTCATGGAACTCCGACAACCAAGGAATCAAAGAAGAAATCAACCAGAACAACCAGACGTAAGGCAGACCATGAGGGCCAACTCGAAAAACTGCAGCAAGGTGGCTGAGGGGCAGGGCTGGCTGCCGAGCTGCATGGGAGGGGCTGACTTTAAGGGAAAAACTGAGACTCAGAGCTGACAGTGAGCTAAGGCTGGGGTTGCCACGTGGGAGATGCTTCCAGTCTGACACACAGTCTAATGGAAAGTGCACTAGAGACGAGCAGGCAAGCTACACAGTTCCTTCTCAGGCCCCTCCCCCACAGGCAGCACAGCAAAGAGGGTTGCCCTGCCCCAGTCAATACCTAAGGCCCCTCCCCCTTACAACCTATCAGCTGCACCAAGACAAAGAAATATGGCCCAAATGAAAGAACACAGCAAAACCTCAGAACCAAGTGATGAGAAGATTGCCAACCTATCTGATGGAGGATTTAAAGCCCTGGTAATCAAAATGCTCACAGAGCTGATTGACCTTGGTCAAAAAATGAAAGATACCCAAAATGAAATAAAGCAAAATATTCAGGGAACCAACAGTGACAAGAAGGAAACCAGGATTCAGAGCAATGATTTGAAACAAAAGGAAGAAATAAACATCCAACCAGATCAGAACGAAGAAACAAAAATCCAAAAAAATGAAGAGAGGCTGAGGATTCTCTGGGACAACCTGAAATGTTCCAATATCCAAATTATAGAGGTGCCAGGAGGAGAAGAACAACAGCAAGAAATTGAAAACTTATTTGAACAAATAATGAAGAAAAACTTCCCCAGTCTGGTGAAGGAAATAGACTTCTAGGAAGTCCAGGAATCCCAGAGAGTCCCAAAGAAGTTGGACCCAAAGAGGTACACACCAAGGCACATGATCATTAAGTTACCCAAGATTAAAGACAAAAGAGAAAATCCTAAAAGCAGCAAGAGAAAAGGACACAGTTACCTACAAAGGAGTTCCCATAAGACTGTCAGCTGATTTCTCAAAAGATACCTTACAGGCAAGAATGAGCTGGAAGGAAGTATTCCAAGTCATGAAAGGCAAGAACCTACATCTAAGATTACTGTATCCAGCAAAGCTATCATTTAGAATGGAAGGGCAGATAAAGTGCTTCCCAGATAAGTCAAGTTCAAGGAGTTCATCATCACCAAGTCTTTATAATAAGAAATGTTAAAGGGACTTATCTAAGAAAAAGAAGATCAAAAATATGAACGATAAAATGACAACAAAATCACAACTATCAACAAATGATCCTAAAAGAAAAGAAAAACAATGAAAACAAAAACTAAGCAAACAACCAGAACAGGAACAGAATTAGAGAAATGGACATCACACAGAGGGAGTTCAGCGGGGAGGGGGAAGGGAGGAGTAGTGGGGGAAAGTTACAGGGAAGAAGAAGCATAATTGGTAGGCATAAAATAGACAGGGAGAGATAAAAAATGGTATAGGAAACAGAGGACTCGAAGAACATATATGTACAACCCATAGACATGAACTAAGGGTGGAGGAAATGCCAGAGGGTTGGGGAGGTAGGGTGGAGGGGGGATAGAGGGGGAAAAATTGGGAAAATTGTAATAGCATAATCAATTAAAAATACTTTAAAATAAAAATAAAAAATAAAAGTTCAGCAAAAAAGATTGTATATATATTCACGTGTTTACCATTTCTGATGTTTTTTATTTCTTTGAATAACTTCCTGTTTCCCTCTGGCAGCATTCTGCACTTTCTGTCACTTTCTCCCTCACATACTTTCTTAACTGTAGTGAAAGGATATTGGTGATGAATTCTTTCAGCTTCTGTTTGCCTGGAAAAAAATTGCCTTCTTTTTTTGAAATATAGTTTCCCTAATTGCAGAACTGTAGACTGGCTGTTTTGCTTTGTTGGTTTGTTTCCCTATTTTAAATAGGTTGCTCCCTTGTTTTCTGTTTTTCATTGTTTCTGGTGTGATGTCATTCTTATCATTTTTTCCTGTCTGTAGTGTATCTGCTTTCTCTGGCTACTTTTAAGACTTTCTATTATTGATTACTTTTAAACAGTTTATTTTATGATGTGCTCTGGTGTACTTTCTTGTGTCTCAGGCTGGAATTTGTTGATTTTCTTGGCATTTTCATCAATTTGGAAAATTTCTGGACATTTTTCCAAATAATTTTTATGCTTCCCCCCTCCCTTCCAATTACATGCAGAAAGACTGCCTGAAATGGCCCCCACAGCACACCAGTGCTCTCTTCATGTTTTTCAGTCTTTTCTCTGTGTCTCATCATGAATCATTTTTTTAAAGATTTTATTTATTTATTTATTTATTTTTAGAGAGAGGGACAGGGAGGGAGAAAGAGAGGGAAAGAAACATCAATGCGTGGTTGCCCCTTGCACACTCTGCACCGGGGAACCTGGCCCACAACCCAGGCATGTGCCCTGACTGGGAATCAAACCAGCAATCCTTGGGTTCACAGGCCAGTGCTCAATCCACTGAGACACACCAGTCAGGGCCATGAATCATTTTTATTGTTAACCTTCCAGTTCACTAATATTTTCTTCAGCAGAATTTAATCTGCCATTGGTCCTATCATTTCATTGAGACATTGTATTTTTGTGTTTAGAAGTTTAATTTAGGTCTATTTTATACTTTTCTATATCTCTATTTAACATGCTCAAATCTTTTCTCTACCTTTTTAAATGTATGAAGTTATAGTAACAATTTTTAAATGTTTGTCTACTAATTCTATCATCTGTGCAATTTGGGGGTCTATATCTACTTTTCTTATCTGTTGGATTTTTTTCTACTTCATTTTATGTCTAGTAGCTTTTTATTGGATTCCAGACATTGTGAATTTTATTTTTTTCTGATTAATATTTTTTATTCCTATAAATATTCTTTAGATTTATTATGGATTGTAGTGAAATTTCTTGTAAATAGTTTGAAGCTTCCAAAAGGCTTTCTTTTAAACTTTTTATGTGGCACCCTTCATTCTAGAGCTAATTCTGCCCCATTATTGATTCAATAATCTTCTGAATACTTTATCCATTGTCTTTGAGAAGTATGAAGTTTTGCACTCTAGCTTGTTTGGACATGACAATTTTCTGTGTTGTTTAAGCCACCCAGAGTATGGCTTCGTGTTCCAGCAGCCCTTACTGAATAAGAGAGTTTTTCCACACTAGTAGAATAGAGAGCTGACGCAGTTAATCAATAATAGCATCCTTTTTTTATCAGCTATCGATATAGGGTCCCCAAAAAACAATATGTGTGTGTGTGTGTGTGTGTGTGTGTATAACAAAATAGACTTTTGCTTTAGAATTCCAACCCATGAAGGATCTACAAAAAGTAGAAGTTTTAGTGACACTTCTCTCCTATTCAGTTTCCAACTCTACCGTGTCCCCGCCAATGACTGCTCAATGGTCTTGCTCCTTTAATCTCTATTCTCAAAACCTACTCTATTCCATGTTTTTGCCCACTTCCAAATCATTAGGAGACTTTTAAGAAAAAAGTCTTCTTTAGACCTTCTTTTCTCTTTAATGCCTCTGCTACTGTTCCCAGAACAATTTTTCTTAAATAAACAAACTATATTTGTTTATTTTTTAAATAAACAAATTATATGTGATGTTTTAAATAAACAAACATGGTATTGCCTTCTACCTCACAGGGAAGTGGGTCTGTACCACTCCTCAGAAAAGGGGGGAAAATAATGGGGTGTGTGTTGTGGTATGGGGAAGGAGGAAAGTCAGGTCTCACACACTCTCCTCATAAAGTACCACAAACAAGCAAGTTACACAGAGAAAGGAGGGGCTGGCTATCTGCTGAAGGTCCCACTTAAGTCTTCAGCAGAATACTAATTAGCACGTGAGAAAACCACACAAAGCCAAGGAAAATGCTACCTGAAATAAGCAATGGGAACAATCCCCAGAAAATCCTCAGAAATTAAGTCAAGGAGAATACAGTATAAAAACTGTAGATCATATTTGATACTGTCAAGACTCGATCTAGTTCTCTTGGTTTTAAAATACACTTCCAATTATCTTTCCTTCATAATATGGCTTGGGAAATTTTTCTCCTAAGGAATGTAGATCATTTTTACATATGTCCCCACCCCCAACCTGTACATTGCTAGTCCTTGGTGAGAAGAAAATAGCCAAATGCCTAGTGTGTTTTTATTAATCTCTAGGTCTATATGTTTAAAAATAAACATTTCAACTCTGCCATTAGCATCTGTTTCTTTTATGCCCTTATAGGCCATTTCCCAGTGGGGTTGCTTTGGAGGTAATAGGACATACTCTGAATTTTCCAAGGACTCACATGTTAACATATGGAATTATTTTGAGGACATCCTACCATCTCCTCTTCTCTTAGAACAAACAGTTCTAAATTATCTGTCACTCTGTAAAGTCTCATGAACTTCAACAAATGCAAACATATTCAATTTATGGAAAGACTCCATTCCAATATTTTCTTTTTGCATTTTTTCTTCACAGGGAATTTTTTTCCCAGACAGTTTCCAAGACGTGAGGGACTCTTAGTTCTTTGCTCAAAAAGCAAACAGAACAAAATCACTTTTTACAAGTAATAATTTCCAGTTCAGCAACTGACCTCTAGGACTCTGGATAATTCATCGTTTAAACGGTGTAGAGAACAAATGACTACAGGCATGTTAAGTTTTCCTAAGCCTCAATGGAACGAATGTTTCCTTTTTTAAGTTTAAAAGTTGGAATCTTTTAGATTATTGTTTTTCCCTAGCCTCCAGAATCCTATTCTCTCCCTTTTCCCTGGGTGTGCCTGGGTTTACCTCTCTAATAGCAACAGTTAATTCAAAAACAGACCTTTTAGCAAGAATCTACTTAGTCTTTCTTCCAAACCCTGCTGAAAAGACTGGATTAAAGAGAATGTGTTCAGCAAATTTATTGCAGCGATCCAGATTTGATAGAAATAAAACTATCAGTTACTCCTTAGGTTGCTCTAGAAGTAACAAGAGTAAAGTTTTGAAAAGTACTTTGTAAGGACTGTTCCAAAGTCTAAAACAAAAGGAGTACTTTAGTTTTAAGTAGACATGTCTTATTCCTACTCAACAAACACTACCCCACCCCCAAAATGCCCCTATTCCACTGTAAGCTCTTAGAACTCTTCAACCCTGGAAAACACCCAAATGTGACCTAGGGAAACCTTCGTTGAGTGGATGGGTGGGTGATAACCTGCAGGAACAGGGTGTGAGCTATGAGCCATGGCAATCTGGAAACTGGCCTTCATGTGGTTACATACACTCCCGGAGAATGACAGAGGCTGAGACTTTTGGATGAGCTGTAACTAGTACTCAATGGAACAAAACACAAGAAGTTGCCATGATAAAGCCACTTTATTTTCTCAATGCTTTCCTTCACACTAGCTCAATGGGTTAGCAGCTAATCTTCCTTTACGAACCTACACCTGTAATTTTCTGATCCTTTTTGAATGTTAAAAATCCTCTGGTCAGTCTCAATTCAGTAATTAAGGGCCCGGTACAGTAACATAATCACAACCTCATACTTTATTTAAAGCTAAAACTTCTCCCTTCTGGCGAAGTGCTGCTTCTGGCTGAGACATCACCAGTAGGAAGAGGGCACATGGCCCACCTCTCTATTTCCCAACCTTGCACTCCCCTTGTGACTGCAGAGGCAGATGGAAATACTCTGATTTCTCTTTAAGTTTCTTATCAGCAAAAATAGGCAGAAAAGTGGTTTTGCTAAATCAGATATGTCTTTTGAGTAAGAAAAGAATTTTTCTTCAGTATTATATAGGTTAAAGCTTAATCATCTGGATAACAATGCATGTCATAATATGTATTTGTTGACTATATAAAGCTCTATATAGATTTACAAAATATGTCATCCCGAAAAGACAAATAGCATATGGTGGCTTTAATAGTTATACGGCTTTATGGAAAGGAATTTATTGTTTTGCAGTGGAATTTTAATGGATGATAAATGAGATCTGAAGCAAGACCAAGTTTCTTTAAAATTAATCCTGGATAAACAATGAAGAAATAATGGTTAAGAAAGTCAAAAATTGAGATTCAATTTTTATTTATACTTTAAAAGTAACTATTTGACTGAGTTATTTTAGACTTTTATAATAAAGTGCCATTATTTTATAAAATACTGATTGCTGGTTGGTACCAGTAAGGAAGCATAAATTGTAAATCAAAACTCATAGGAAATTTAAACTGTTTTACTAAAATTAATTAAAGGCTGCTCTAAAACAGAAAGACTTCCAATTTTGCAAACATACATTTATAATTGATGAGAAGTACAAGCATCATTGTAATAAATCTTCTAATAGTGTGTTCCACATGGAGGATATTAGCCAAAATTGCTTTTAGCTAATGTACATAGCATGCATTTGAGTTTTATTTTTAGAGACAGAAAGATATATGTTCAAATTCTTTTTGCCACTTTCTAAATGTAACCTTGAACAATTTACGTGGCTTGTCTGAGACCAGTTTGCTCACCAATAAAAGGAAATAATAATAATCATGATGATTACCCCACCATTTGTAAAAATTAAATGACTTGTTTCACTTCCAATGAAGGCAAACTAAGAAATTCAGACCAACCTTTTAAACAAACAACTATGATATAGTGTTATTTTTTTTTTAAGTGTTCTTCCTGAAAGCTTTGGAGAGTTGACAAGACAGTGAAGAAACACACAAAATCTCAGACAAGAAAGAAACGCACAGAAGTGAGCTCAGCTTGGGCCTATTTCCCCATCAGTATCGGCTCTTTCTGGAAGAGGATACTGAGGAGCCCCGAAGTGAGCAGAATATTCAACAGACTCACATGAAGCAGTAACTCGAGGTCAGAGTCTGTTTTCAGGAGGGATCCTGAAAGGCAGCTCCTGAGGAATAAGGGTACATCAGAAGCAGGCCATCCCTCACAGGGACCGAAGCCCAGCTTCCCACCATCTTAATCTAAAAGTACGAAAGGAGAGAAAGGGGAAACACACCAGGGTCCAGCAGAAATCAAGTAACAATACAGTAGATTTAAATTCAAGCACACCAAAAATTGCATTGAATAAAAATGGACTAAATGCTCCAATCAAGAGACAAAGATTGACAGAGTGGCATACAGTTCATGTATTTTTGCTTACTATGGGCCCAATCTAAAATATAAGGGAACATAAAGTCTGCAGGTAAAAGTATTAAAAATATACTGTGCACATACTTATTGTTTAAAAACAGGCCCACAAATTATTTGATACTTCCCCCTTCAAAGGCGAAACCTAATTCCCCCCGGGAGGCTGCACTTAGTGACTCAGCTCTAGCAAACAGAGTGTGGAAGAAGGGGGAGTTGCGACTTGGGAGAGCAGGTCATAAAATACACTGTGGCTTCCTCCTTGACCTCTCCTCCTTGGACTGCTTGCTCTGTGGGAAGCCAGCTTTCCTACCATGAGGACGCTCAGGCAGCCTTGAGGAGAGGTGCGTGTGAAGAGGAACCAGGGCTTCCTATCAACTGCCAGTAGGACACGGATGCCTCCAGCCAGTAGCCAAGAGTGGAGCCATCTTAGAAGTCTGGCACCAGGCGAGTCTCTCACGAAGTGGCAGCTCTTCTTGACATCTTGACCACAACCTCATGAGGCACGAAACTGCTCCTATACTCCTGACTCCCCTAAACTATTACAAAATAAATATGTGTTGTTATAAGCTACTGTGTTCTAAAGGTACCTTGTTAGCAATAAATTACTAATACACTAACCAAAAGAAAGTTGGTATAGCTACATTAAGGCAAAAAAGAGGGACACTATGGAAAAGGGGATTAATTTATTTTAATCGAATTTATTGGGGTGATATTAGTTCACAAAACCATGCAGGCTTCAAGTGTACAACTCCACAAAACACCATCTGCACACTGCATCGTGTGCCCAACGCCCAAAGCACAGCCTCTTTCCATCCCATTATCCCCACTTTGCCCACCTCTACCTACCCCCATGCCCCCTTCCTTCCCTCTGGCTGTCACCACACTGTTGCCTGTGTCTGTGATTTATATATATATTTTTTGCTTAATCCTGAAAAGGGGATTAATTTAATAAATAGGTATAATTATGAATTTTTATCACCTAATAATATAGCCTGAAAACACATAAAGCAAAACTGATGGAATTATGAGAAGTAATAGGAAAACGCACATTCATGCTGGAAGATTTTAAAAATACCTCCATGCAGAGAAAAAGAAGGAGCTTATACCCTTTGCAACAGCATAGATGGAACTGGAGAGCATTATGCTAAGTGAAATAAGCCAGACGGTAAGGGACAAATACCATATGATCTCACCTTTAGCTGGAACATAATAAATAGAAGAAAAAAGGAAACAAAATATAACCAGAGACACTGACGTTAAGAACAATCTAACAATGGTCAGGGGGGAGTGGGGAGGGGACAGTGAGGAGAGGGGATTACAGGAACTACTATAAAGGACACATGGACAAAATCAAGGGGGAGGGTGGAGGTGGGGGAGGGAGGGGGGTTCAGCTGGGGTGGGGTGGAGGGATGGGGAGAAAA